>NC_086446.1:360239631-360559631 GCF_028390025.1 Pseudophryne corroboree | reverse complement strand
TGGATGCACTCTCAACTTGCTGCTAACACGACAGCAGTCTTCACTTAAACACCACTGAATTTACAAAAAAACAATCATTTCAATCTTCTAAACAGAACCTGCCATCAATCCCCTTCAGTATCAAATAGGCTGCGCTGCTGCAAAGCAACAAAATAATTATTTTTTTCTTTAAAATGATGGGCAGAGCCGGCCCTAGCCAATTTGATGCCCTAGGCAAAATTTTGGCTGGTACCTCCTAGCACCGCCGCTAGTTCTGCATCTGACCCAGCAACACTCAGGCAGTGGTGCCCACCGGGGGGGGGGGGTCACCCTGTGCCCCTGTGGGCCAGGTGAACCTTGCATAATGCTCCACAGTAATGCCCATAATACAGATAATTCCACACAGTAATGCACCTTACACATATGCCCCATATTAGTAATGCCCATAATACACATAGGGGGTCATTCCGGGTTGATCGCACTTAGCAACTTTTTGCTGTCCGTGCGATCAACTAGACGCTACCTACGGGGGAGTGTATTTCTGCATAGCAGGGCTGCGAATGCTTGTGCAGCCCTGCTATGCTAAAAAAGTTTCCTGTAAAAGAAGAACAGGGTAAGAGTTACTACCCTGTACAATCATTCCAGCGATGCAGGTCCCGGAATTGACGTCAGACATCCGCCCTCCAAATGCCTGGACACGCCTGCGTTGAACTCACCATTCCCAGAAAACGGTGAGTAGCCGCCCCGGAATGCCTTCCTACTGTCAATCTTCTTGCGATCGCTCCAGCGATTGCTTTCTTCATTCTTCTGGTCATTGTCCGTCGACAGCCGTCGCTGGGCAACGATGCGCGTGCACATTGCAGCTGCCACGCAGGCACAGTCCTCACCCGTTAGCTCCGCTGTGACAAACAGCAGCGTACGAACGGGTCGGAATGACCACCATAATTCCACACAATAATGCACCTTACACATATGCCCCACATTAGTAATGCCCAAAATACACATAATTCCACACAGTAATTCACCTTACACATATGAACCACATTAGTAATGCCCATAATACACATAATTCCACACAGCAATTCACCTTACACATATGAACCACATTAGTAATGCCCATAATACACATAATTTCACACAGTAATGCACCTTACACATATGAACCACATTAGTAATGCCCATAATACACATAATGCCACACAGCAATGCACCTTACACATATGCCCCACATTAGTAATGCTAGTAGCTTTATTGTTTATAAAACTTACTTTTGCTTGCTGGTGAGCTTGCAGTCAGTGTGTGCGTCCATGGAGCTCCCTAGATCCGTGACTGCGTTTTGTGAGATGGGGGTGGCAGGATGGGTGAGTGCTTATGCTCGCACCCGCTAAAGGGGCACCTGTGCAAGGGATGTGACCTCACAGGGTATGCCGTCCTTTGCAAGCCTCATCCTTTATTTTAGCTTGCTGGTTGGACACAGATGGCAGCAAAGTCCAGATACTGCCATACTTGCTTGTTATACAAAACGACCAGTATCAAACATGTAGCAACTGTCCATTCTCTTCACTGTTCAGTGTGTTTGCTGGTGTCTTTTACTCCCGGCAACTGCATGCCCTTTATTTTATACTGCGGTAGCAATATGCTCTGCCCTCTAGTCTGATGAGTCCGAAAGTCACGCTGCACTGATGTTTCATATAGAAATAGCGCAACGCAACTTACTGACCACGTTACAGTGCTGGATGGCAGGGGAATTTTACATCATGGACTGACTAGGAAATAAAGTGTGGGGAGAACACTGCCCATGTTATGTCCCTTCAGACACCTGGGGTTTGCACAGGGATAAGGGACACAGGATAGCAGGGTCCCCCATGTGCACAAGCAGTATAGGTGATGTCAGATTTATGTAGAGCAGTCTTCCAAAATACATGTGGTATCATAAGGAGCCATCCAGTAATAGCCTTATATAGTCAGTGAAAATGTCACAGGTCCAGGAATTGCAGTTACTGGGCTTCTGCTGTCTAAACTCTCACAAGTCAGGAGCATTCAAGCATGTCGGAGGGAGTTCAAGGGACAGTGTGTTTTCTATTGACAAATGTAAACAGCAGTGTATACAAGTACTGACTGAATACATTTAGAAAGTAACAGATAGTTTGCAGACTGTCCCTCCCAGCATGAGATACTGCAGGGACATGCTTGGATGCCCCTAGACATGCTTGGATGCCCTAGGCAAATGCCTAGCCTGCCTATAGCTAAGGCCGGCTCTGATGATGGGGGCACTGGGGGTATGAGAGGTCTATTGCATAATCATGGCCCCACCCTTGGTACACAATGCCACTTCACCTAGGAAGACTTGCCAACTCTCCTGGGCATCCAGGACAGTCACCTCTGATTCAGGCGCTTCCCCGGATATTCTGGAAGAATACATTACAAAATTTGGGATGACAAAAAGTGTGGGGTCCACAAACATTGTTAAAGGCAGCACTATAGAAAAAAAACTTGGGGTCCCCTGCCATAGTCCCAATCAGTTGAATTAGCACGGACCTGTATTCCTAGGTGATCAGTCTCATAACTAACAAGCACTACGGCTCTGCCCACACCCGTATAGCAGTAGGTAGTGTGGTTATAAAATGCTTTAAAGATTAAATATATATATTTTTTACTGATGCACTACAGATCCCAGCAATCTTTGTCATTCCCATCCAAGGCCCACTGGCAATTTGCAAAAAAGTATAAATTAAATCCTGAAATAGACACAGAAACACACACCATGTTTTAATGCTTGGGGGCCCCCACAATTTAGTTGCCCTGGGGCCCCCACACAATTTAGTTGCCCTGGGGCCCCCACAGACCAAGCATGAAACCATAATGTGCAATAAAATAGATATACTCATATGGATAATAATAAAAATAATAATAATAATTTTATGCAGCATTCTTTCTCCCATAGGACTCAAGGTGCTTATCAGACAGAATGAGACATAATATAGTACAGAAACAAAACACAGTACAGGAACAATGAAATACAGAAAAGCTTTTTATGCACGCAGCAATACAAAGAGCATGGAGATACTACAATGATTTAAAACCCAATGTATAATTTATAATATTAGTAGTAGGGACTCATAACAGCTGGGGAAAGTAGTACGAAAGTAAGGGCACATTTGACATCTGGATGGGGGAAGTAGTAGGGATATATGATAGGTGAGGGTGGGTAGTTGTACGGTGATTAAGTACAAGCCAATCAGCTCCTAACTGGCAATAAGGAGACATGACAGCTAGGGTAGTAGCAAACTTGTCTCTCCTGGACGGGAGGATGGAAGCCTTATGCACCCCTCCCTGTAATATACCACAAATGGAGGTTTTGAACAGGCCCACTATGACATTTAGACTGCCCTCCACTGTAAAATATTGTGAATCACGGCTTTAAGCAACAATGGGTGAGGCCATGATTATGAGATGTGACACCACACCCCTGCCCACCAGAGAGTCCTGGAGGTGGTTTGAAAAATGTTGGCAAGTATGGGTGGTAGTGTAGAAGTAGGAACACCTAACAGTTGGGGATAGTAGTCATAGAAGTAGGAAATCAGATGGCAGCTGGCTGGGAGTACTAGTAGGAGCATATGATAACTGATTTTGGTAACAGAAGTAGGGACACAGATGACTGCTTCTGTAGTGGTGGTAGTACTAGAAGTAGGAACAGCTGGGGGCTATATATGCTACAGGATTTACAATGACACTGAACTGATCTAACAAATTATTTTTTACACTTTTATCTGTAAGAGAAAAACATTGTTTCTCTGACGTCCTAGTGGATGCTGGGAACTCTGTAAGGACCATGGGGAATAGACGGGCTCCGCAGGAGACTGAGCACTCTAAAAGAAAGATTAGGTACTATCTGGTGTGCACTGGCTCCTCCCACTATGACCCTCCTCCAGACCTCAGTTAGATTTCTGTGCCCGGCCGAGCTGGATGCACACTAGGGGCTCTCCTGAGCTCCTAGAAAGAAAGTTTATTTTAGGTTTTTTATTTTACAGTGAGACCTGCTGGCAACAGGCTCACTGCATCGAGGGACTAAGGGGAGAAGAAGCGAACCTACCTGCTTGCAGCTAGCTTGGGCTTCTTAGGCTACTGGACACCATTAGCTCCAGAGGGATCGACCGCATGGAACTGGCCTTGGTGTTCGTTCCCGGAGCCGCGCCGCCGTCCCCCTTACAGAGCCAGAAGCAAGAAGAGGTCCGGAAAATCGGCGGCAGAAGACTTCGGTCTTCACCAAGGTAGCGCACAGCACTGCAGCTGTGCGCCATTGCTCCTCATGCACACTTCACACTCCGGTCACTGAGGGTGCAGGGCGCTGGGGGGGGGCGCCCTGAGGGCAATATATGACACCTTGGCTGGCAAATCTACATCATATATAGTCCTAGAGGCTATATAGATGTAAAATTACCCCTGCCAGTATTCCAGAAAAAGCGGGAGAAAGTCAGTTGAAAAAGGGGCGGGGCTTCTCCCTCAGCACACTGGCGCCATTTTCTCTTCACAGTACAGCTGGAAGACAGCTCCCCAGGCTCTCCCCTGTAGTTTTCAGGCTCAAAGGGTTAAAAAGAGAGGGGGGGGGCACAAAATTTAGGCGCAATATTGTATATACAAGCAGCTATTGGGAAAAATTCACTCAATATAGTGTTAATCCCAAAATTATATAGCGCTCTGGTGTGTGCTGGCATACTCTCTCTCTGTCTCCCCAAAGGGCTGTGTGGGGTCCTGTCCTCAGTCAGAGCATTTCCTGTGGGTGTGTGCGGTGTGTCGGTACGGCTGTGTCGACACGTTTGATGAGGAGGCTTATGTGATGGCAGAGCAGATGCCGATAAATGTGATGTCGCCCCCTGTGGGGCCGACACCAGAGTGGATGGATAGGTGGAAGGTATAAACTGACAGTGTCAACTCCTTACATAAAAGGCTGGATGACGTAACAGCTATGGGACAGCCGGCTTCTCAGCCCGCGCCTGCCCAGGCGTCTCAAAGGCTATCAGGGGCTCAAAAACGCCCGCTCCCTCAGATGGCAGACACAGATGTCGACACGGAGTCTGACTCCAGTGTCGACGAGGTTGAGACATATACACAATCCACTAGGAACATACGTTACATGATCCCGGCAATAAAAAATGTGTTACACATTTCTGACATTAACCCAAGTACCACTAAAAAAGGGTTTTATGTTTGGGGAGAAAAAGCAGGCAGTGTTTTGTTCCCCCATCAAATGAGTGAATGAAGTGTGAAAAAGCGTGGGTTCCCCCGATAAGAAACTGGTAATTTCTAAAAAGTTACTGATGGCGTACCCTTTCCCGCCAGAGGATAAGTTACGTTGGGAGATATCCCCTAGGGTGGATAAGGCGCTCACACGTTTGTCAAAAAAGGTGGCACTGCCGTCTTAGGATACGGCCACTTTGAAGGTACCTGCTGATAAAAAGCAGGAGGCTATCCTGAAGTCTGTATTTACACACTCAGGTACTAGACTGAGACCTGCAGATAGTGCTGCTACAGCGTGGTCTGTAACCCTGTCAAACAGGGATACTATTTTGCGAACATAAGACGTCGTCTTATATATGAGGGATGCACAGAGGGATATTTTGCCGGCTGGCATCCAGAATTAATGCAATGTCCATTCTGTCAGGAGGGTATTAGAGACCCGACACTGGACAGGTGATGCTGACTTTAAAAGGCACATAGAGCCTTATAAGGGTGAGGAATTGTTTGGGGATGGTCTCTGGGACCTCGTATCCACAGCAACAGCTGGGAAGAATTTTTTTTTACCTCAGGTTTCCTCACAGCCTAAGAAAGCACTGTATTATCAGGTACAGTCCTTTCGGCTTCAGAAAAGCAAGCGGGTCAAAGGCGCTTCCTTTCTGCACAGAGACGAGGGAAGAGGGAAAAAGCTGCACCAGTCAGCCAGTTCCCAGAATTAAAATTCTTCCCCCGCTTCCTCTGAGTCCACCGCATGACGCGGGGGCTCCACAGGCGTAGCCAGGTACGGTGGGGGGCCGCCTCAAAAATTTCAGCGATCAGTGGGCTCGCTCACAGGTGGATCCCTGGATCCTTCAAGTAGTATCTCAGGGGTACAAGCTGGAATTCGAGGCATCTCCCCCCCGCCGTTTCCTCAAATCTGCCTTGCCGACAACTCCCTCAGGCAGGGAGGCTGTGCTAGAGGCAATTCACAAGCTGTATTCCCATCAGGTGATAGTCAAGGTGCCCCTACTTCAACAAGGACGGGGTTACTATTCCACACTGTTTGTGGTACCGAAACCGGACGGTTCGGTGAGACCCATTTTAAATTTGAAATCCTTGAACACATACATAAAAAAATTCAAGTTCAAGATGGAATCGCTCAGGGCGGTTATTGCAAGCCTGGAGGAGGGGGATTACATGGTATCCCTGGACATCAAGGATGCTTACCTACATGTCCCCATTTACCATCCTCACCAGGAGTACCTCAGATTTGTGGTACAGGATTGCCATTACCAATTCCAAACACTGCCGTTTGGACTGTCCACGGCACCGAGGGTCTTTACCAAGGTAATGGCAGAAATGATGATACTCCTTCGAAAAAAGGGAGTTTTAATTATCCCGTACTTGGACGATCTCCTTATAAAGGCGAGGTCCAGGGAGCAGTTGTTGGTCGGAGTAGCACTATCTCGGGAAGTGCTACAACAGCACGGATGGATTCTATACATTCCAAAGTCACAGCTGGTTCCTACCACACGCCTACTGTTCCTGGGGATGGTTCTGGACACAGAACAGAAAAAAGTGTTTCTCCCGCAGGAGAAAGCCAAGGAGCTGTCATCTCTAGTCAGAGACCTCCTGAAACCAAAACAGGTATCGGTGCATCACTGCACACGAGTCCTGGGAAAAATGGTAACTTCTTACGAAGCAAAATTCCATTCGGCAGGTTCCATGCAAGAACCTTTCAGTGGGACCTCTTGGACAAGTGGTCGGGATCGCATCTTCAGATGCATCGGCTGATAACCCTGTCTCCAAGGACCAGGGTATCTCTACTGTGGTGGCTGCAGAGTGCTCATCTTCAAGAGGGCAGCAGATTCGGCATACAGGACTGGGTCCTGGTAACCACGGATGCCAGCCTTCGAGGCTGGGGGGCAGTCACACAGGGAAGAAATTTCCAAGGACTTTGGTCAAGTCAGGAGTCGTCCCTAAACATAAAAATTCTGGAACTGAGGGCCATTTACAATGCCCTAAGTCTGGCAAGGCCTCTGCTTCAAAATCAGCCGGTACTGATCCAATCAGACAACATCACGGCAGTCGCCCATGTAAACCGACAGGGCGGCACAAGAAGCAAGATGGCGATGGTAGAAGCCACAAGGATTCTCCGATGGGCGGAAAATCACGTCTTAGCACTGTCAGCAGTGTTCATTCCGGGAGTGGACAACTGGGAAGCAGACTTCCTCAGCAGACACGACCTACACCCGGGAGAGTGGGGACTTCATCCAGAAGTCTTCCAACTGTTGGTAAACCGTTGGGAAAGGCCACAGGTGGACATGATGGCGTCCCGCCTAAACAAAAAACTAGATATTGCGCCAGGTCAAGGGACCCTCAGGCAATAGCTGTGGACGCTCTAGTGACACCGTGGGTGTACCAGTCGGTTTATGTATTCCCTCCTCTGCCTCTCATACCAAAGGTACTGAGAATAATAAGAAAACGAGGAGTAAGAACGATACTCGTGGTTCCGGATGGGCCAAGAAGAGCTTGGTACCCAGAACTTCAAGAAATGATATCAGAGGACCCATGGCCTCTACCGCTCAGACAGGATCTGCTACAGCAGGGGCCCTGTCTGTTTCAAGACTTACCGTGGCTGCGTTTGACGGCATGGCGGTTGAATTCCGGATCCTAAAGGAAAAGGGCATTCCGGAAGAAGTCATTCCTACGCTGATAAAAGCCAGGAAAGAAGTAACCGCAAACCATTATCACCGTATTTGGCGAAAATATGTTGCGTGGTGTGAGGCCAGGAAGGCCCCAACAGAGGAATTTCAGCTGGGTCGTTTTCTGCACTTCCTACAGTCAGGGGTGACTATGGGCCTAAAATTGGGTTCCATTAAGGTCCAGATTTCGGCTCTGTCAATTTTCTTCCAGAAAGAACTGGCTTCACTGCCTGGAGTTCAGACATTTGTAAAGGGAGTGCTACATATTCAGCCCCCTTTTGTGCCTCCTGTGGCACCTTGGGATCTCAACGTGGTGTTGAGTTTCTTAAAATCACATTGGTTTGAGCCACTTAAAACTGTGGATTTGAAATATCTCACGTGGAAAGTGGTCATGTTATTGGCCTTGGCTTCGGCCAGGCGTGTGTCAGAATTGGCGGCTTTGTCATGTAAAAGCCCTTATCTGATTTTCCATATGGATAGGGCAGAATTGAGGACTCGTCCCCAGTTTCTCCCTAAGGTGGTATCAGCTTTTCACTTGAACCAACCTATTGTAGTGCCTGCGGCTACTAGGGACTTGGAAGATTCCAAGTTACTGGACGTAGTCAGGGCCTTAAAAATTTATATTTCCAGGACGTCTGGAGTCAGGAAAACTGACTCGCTTTTTATCCTGTAGGCACCCAACAAAATAGGTGCTCCTGCTTCTAAGCAGACTATTGCTCGCTGAATTTGTAGCACAATTCAGCTGGAGCATTCTGCGGCTGGATTGCCGCATCCTAAATCAGTAAAAGCCCATTCCACGAGGAAAGTGGGCTCATCTTGGGCGGCTGCCCGAGTGGTCTCGGCTTTACAATTTTGCCGAGCTGCAACTTGGTCAGGGGCAAACACGTTTGCTAAATTCTACAAAATTGATACCATGGCTGAGGAGGACCTTGAGTTCTCTCATTCGGTGCTGCAGAGTCATCCGCACTCTCCCGCCCGTTTGGGAGCTTTGGTATAATCCCCATGGTCCTTACGGAGTTCCCAGCATCCACCAGGACGTCAGAGAAAATAAGATTTTACTCACCGGTAAATCTATTTCTCGTAGTCCGTAGTGGATGCTGGGCGCCCATCCCAAGTGCGGATTGTCTGCAATACTTGTATGTAGTTATTGCCTAACTAAGGGTTATTGTTGAGCCATCTGTTGAGAGGCTCAGTTATATTTCATACTGTTAACTGGGTGTAGTATCACGAGTTATACGGTGTGATTGGTGTGGCTGGTATGAGTCTTACCCGGGATTCAAAATCCTTCCTTATTGTGTCAGCTCTTCCGGGCACAGTATCCTAACTGAGGTCTGGAGGAGGGTCATAGTGGGAGGAGCCAGTGCACACCAGATAGTACCTAATCTTTCTTTTAGAGTGCCCAGTCTCCTGCGGAGCCCGTCTATTCCCCATGGTCCTTACGGAGTTCCCAGCATCCACTACGGACTACGAGAAATAGATTTACCGGTGAGTAAAATCTTATTTTTATAGTGAACACAATGTAACACTCCTCAAAAAATCAACTATTCTGTTATCTGTATACCTAGTAAGGAGAATCTGCCAAGGGCTGACTGAGCAGTGCACTGTGTGTGGTACCATGCCGCCATCATGTCACTGTGATACAGTTGGTGGTGGGCAGTGGGGGGCTCACCATCGACCCATCTGGCATTTGGTTCAGCCTGTATAGCTCTGCTCTGAAAAAAAATGTCCAGTTTCCTTGAACTATAACTCTTAATAAAACTGCAATTGCCCATTTAAGGGTCAATTTAACAACCTTCAGAGTTTTGTTCTAATAACTGTAATTTCTTATCGACAAATATTGCAGTTGTGCATGTTGCTCAAAAATGTGGTATATCTCCAAAAACAGCAATTTTAGCAGAATTTACTGCATTTTTGGTTTAATAAATGGGCCCTCTAAATAGATGACTACCTATACTTAGTAACAAGCAGCAGTATGGGTATCCCAAGTTTGAACCTCTACCAAATGGACCAGAGCTGTTGCCAATTTCTTATATAATCGTAACTTCTGGTCTGTGAAACTGCGATCTAGAACTTCATGTCAGGTCCTGTAATGTGTGTACAGTATTTACAGTACAGTGCACATAAGTGTCTTGTATAACAGTTACAATGTAAGAAGCTAGTAGGTAATGATGATATGGATTAGCATGGATCAACAACACAAAGAAGCTTCCAGTCTTTAATGCACACATAGTTCTGCACCATTGTATTGAAATAGCTGAGTACATAATTATTTAACAAGTTGGGCGGATTACTCATGTATAGATTATACCAGTAGTGGGGTTTAATGAGTTTATTTTCCAATCTGAGTACATTATACTTCCTGATGTTGTAACCTGGTTACGCATCTAACAACTCTGACAACAGAACTGTTTAGGGAATACACAAATGTTGAGAGCTGCATGATTTTTTACACAGTTAATGAGATTTGATTTTCTATTATCAGACATTGCATTTCATTATTACAAACCGCTTATAGACAGGTGTGCAGCCCTTTAAACGTGTGCTAATGCATCAAATTATTCATCTTCACATAATAACAAGTAGATCCACTGTACGCTTTTCAGACCAATCCCTGTAAACGGTGTGATTCGGCTAGATGGTAAAAAAAGTCCAGCCTTTTCGCCACTTTACAACCACTCACTACATTCATTTTATGCCTACAATACCTTCTACTATTTTACTCCTTATCTGTGTTACAGTTAATCAGGAGATACAGTTGAGTCTCCTCCCATATCCAAAATGCTTGGACCCAGAAGTATTTTGGATATTGGATTCTTCGGTATTTTGATATATATGCATTCCATAAAGAGATATCTTGGGGATAGGACCCAAGTCTTAACAAAGAATGCATTTATGTTTCATATACACATTACATACAATATAGCCTGAAGGTCATTTTATACAATATTTGTAATCATTTTGTGTATTAAACAAAGTCTGTGTACATTAAATCATCAGAGGGAACAAGGTGTCACTTTGTGAGTTGCGCTCAAAAATTCTGGCTGCCGGAATATTCCGTATTTTGGGAATTTTGGACATGGGATACTCAACCTGTATCAGTACTGTCATTCATATATATAATTTTTGTATGTTTCAGTTTTTCTATTACATTATTGGTTAAAGTGCACCACCACCAAGTAGTGAATATACCTGGATAAATAACATTAAAATAAGAATAAGATTATCTTTATTACTACCCTGTGCTGTAATCCAGCCAAATAATAACTATAAATATGCTAGGCTGTAGTTCAAGATCAGAAAACCAATTTGAGTTCAAACAGAACTTTTTACTTTGACTAATTAGTTAGCCAGAAATACAACACAATTTATACAAATGGAGATATAAACACAAAATGGGCCGGATGTAATGGCTTGCGAGACAGCCGCAGCTCCGAGACTCCAGTCGCACTTGTACGTTGTTTTAAAGCAGCAAATGTTTACAAGGCAAATCCAACCAGGTACAGTACGGAACTATTGGTGCACTACTCCAAATGATTAATCACACGCTTCAATAGCATAATTTTGCCAATAAAGCCTGTCAGTCTTCAGGTGAATTTCTCTATAACGCTCAATTATGGTAAAGAGGTGAGAGGTAAAAAGTGTTTATTCCAACTTTTTACAAAGCTGAATAAAAACACTAAAAAATAACTATACAGACATTTTCTATACCCCAAAATGCTGGAAAGACTTTAATATGATGAAAAAAGCTTGCTATCATTTTTTAACCATTAAAAACTTTTTTAAAAATCATCCATTTGACACAGATTAAAAACCTCCAGTACTTTCCTTATGCTCACTATCAGCCTTCTATATGGTTTTGCTATCTCAGTTTTTGGGGTTTATGATGGCTTCCCTAATTTTTCATGCACTTCTCCTAGGTTGCATTTTGTAGAAAAATCATGGAACCTCGCCGTGACTAGCTTGAATTGGCATTTATACTGTAGTTCAATCTTACATTTCTCAGGTGCGCACATTTGTGCGAAGTATGGGTTTTTCATGAAACAAACTCACATTAGAACACTCACTCCTACTGTAGTTGAATTTACCTCAATGTGTCAGTGTCTTATATCACACTCTTGAGAAAATGTGGATGTACAATTGCAAGTTTTGCAAAGGGATAGGGAGGTTCACTAATGTATTAAGGTGGCTTTGTGCTACAGTGTATTACTACACTATGGGGGTCATTCCGAGTTGATCCCACATAGCAACTTTTTGCTGCCCGTGCGATCAACTCGACGCCGCCTATGGGGGAGGACTTTTTTTGCATAGCAAGGCTGTGAACACTTGTGCAGCCCTGCTATGCAAAAAAAGTTTTGTGTAGAACTAGACCAGGGTAACAGTTACTTACCCTGTACGATCGATCCAGCGATGCAGGTCCCGGAATTGACGTCAGACATCCGCCCTCCAAACACCTGGACACGCCTGCGTTGGACTCTCCACCCCCAGAAAATGGTGAGTTGCCGCCTCGGAAAGCCTTCCTGCTTTCAATCTTCTTGCGATCACTCCAGCGATCACTTTCTTCGTTCTTCTGGTCGTTGCCAGGGCAACGATGCGCGTGCGCATTGCACCCGCCACGCAGGTGCAGACCTGACCTGTTCGCACTGCTGCGACAACCAGCGGGTTGGAATGACCCCCTTTATTGTATGTGAATAACAATAATGAGCGGGTTGGAATGACCCCCTTTATTGTATGTGAATAAATCATATAAGAAACTACCTATCGACGCTATCGTCCATGTTATTCATGAAAAACTGAGAAATTAAATACAGAATATAACCAGATATGTGGGTCCCATGTAACATAAAATATGTTATGTTATGTTTAGTCAAATATGGCTAAATACTGTAGATATCCTTCAGTGGGAAATGTTAGACATATAGGTCTATTCAATTAGTGTCAAAATTTCCGACAAGTCGGAAAAACTGCACTTTTCGACTTTTTAGGGCGAATCTGGATTCGATCTATTCAATTCTAGTGCCATTTTTCCAACTTGTTGGAAAACAGATGGATCGGTGAATTAACCGCAGATCCACATGTTTTGTCGAATTTCCGTGAATTTCCGACAGGTTTTTGGCCCGTTTTCGACAATGCTGATTCGACTTTGAAAAAAGTTGTATTGTCATTGTCGAAAACGGGCAAAAACCTGTCGGAAGTGCCTGCAAATTAAATAGTGAAGTGTCGGATTCTCTCTGTCGGAGAGGATCCGACACTAATTGATATACCCCATAGTATAAAAAAGATGCTTAATATTTAATCTCTTTATCGTAGGTTTAATATTTAATCTCTTTATCGTAGGTTTAATATTTAATCTCTTTATCGTAGGTTGACTATGATGCAGATTTTTAACTGAAACTATCACTTTTAATTTCTTATAATACTTTTCCAGTAGAAAGCTGGTTGTCCTACCCTTAGCAATCTAATTTTTATTGCTGGGTAGATTAATCTACTTAAGTGCCATGATTCTGGGGGAATTAAAAATGTAAAAGGTCATTATTACATTTAGAACTATGATGATCTATACAAAACTTCATCCTGCTGTCCCGTCCCCCCAAACCACACGCCAGTACCCACTTTCCTGTCCTACAGGTGAAAGTGTGGAGATAGCATCTTAGAGTTCATAGAGGTTCATCAGCCGCCGTCTGCATTCAGTTTAACAAGGATGCATCTTTCAGAGTTATCCCTCATTTTGGGGTCTATTTACTAAGCCTTGGATGGAGATAAATCCAACAGAGATAAAGTCCCAGCCAATCGGCTCCTAACTGTCATTTTTCAAACCCAGCCTGTGACATGGCAGTTTGGCTGGGACTTTATCTCCGTCAACTTTATCTCCCTCCATGGCTTAGTAAATAGACCCCTTTGTATGAAGCAGACTCAGGGCTGATCACCCAGATTCTGGCGCTCTAGGCAGCTGCCCACCCTGTATAATCATTTTCCTAATTCACATATTCTACAGTAAACCACGGGACAAATAACATACCAAGAAATGTCAATTGAAATAGAAGACTGTGATAAGGTTGGAGGAAAATTTTTATTTGGGGCGTGGTGTCTGCTTTAATATATAATTAAAATCTGTGTATAGACATTCAGTACAATCCGGAGGCTGTAACTATGTAATGGTACAAGATGTCAAAATAATTAATGCAGCTATTTTGGATCCTGTGGACTTCTGAAACAGATCAGTAATAGGAATGCGTAACACAGTGTTCTGTAATTAAAGTCACAAAATAAAATGTGAATTTAATATTTTCCTTCGTTTTATTAAATAATACCATAGCATGTGCATGCCCCATATAGTCCTAAAAGGCCCAAGTACAGCAGTCAGATCCAGTCACTCAACTTAGTCATAGACACCATCAATTAAGTTGTTCTAATAATACTGTTTTATAATTGTGTTATGCATAAAGAAAAATGGCAAACCATTGAGACTGAAGGTTATGATGATTCAGGTCATTTAAAATGAATGACTAATTTACCCTATTGTGCTAAAGTTTATCCAGATTTGCCCAAGAGATTCCAATTACAAAAGATGAATTTTGGTACAGCATGAAAATAATTGCAGAAAGATTCAGAAAAGACCTTATATGACCATTTACACATGTAGAACAATTTGGAGATGCAATGCAGAAGTCATTACTTTCTCTTTTCAGATATTCTGCATCTACATTTTTCCCGTGGGGGGTGGTATTCATGTGACCGGCGGTCAGGAGACCGACAGTCACATGACCTCCTCCAGCATCCCGACCCCTCACTATCCCGATGGTCGGCATGCCGACCAACAGGGACTATTTCCACTCGTGGGTATCCACGACACCCATAGAGTGGGAATAGAACCCGTGGCGACTGTAGGTCGCCACCAAGCCCGCAGCGTGGCGAGCGCATCGAGCCCGCAAGGGGCTTGCTGCACTCGCCCCTCCCTGTCGGGATCCCGGCGTCGGTATGCTGCCGGGATCCCATACTACACCCCCCACTAGAAAGCACTAAATGTCGGATGCAGTGCTGGCTCAGAGCTGTCACTTAACCACTGGGCTCAGTAGACATATAGATTGGAGGGTTAGAATGAGTGCTTTGTCATACCACCTTATGCGGTGTACTGCAAATGAAAGGAATTTTAATTTGATTGAAGCACAGTCTAGAATGTTAAAAAAAACAATATATTTGATTGTATAGAATTAGCAAAGCTTATAGAATATTAATATAAATATCCCAAAATATTGTACCCAATCTATTCATGTATCATATACATATGTGCGTAAACTCATACTCTGTTTATTGTTACGATGCCCATCTGTATTGTTTATAAGTAATAAGGTATATTGTTATTTTTAAATGGTGCCAAGTGGGTGTTGCATGTAAAAACATCTAAATGGGATTGAGAAATGTTCTCACGGTTCTCATCACAAAGCAGCAAGGGGTAATCAGGCAAAGAGTGGAATGCAACCCCATTATCACCTGTTTATCATCTGTTTTTAAACTCTGGGTCCCATTAGACTTTTGGAGCTGGACCCATGATGGGGGTTATCTAGAGCAGTGCACCTGAGTGATGGAGCCTTATATCATCCCTTCCAATATGAACTGCTATTCCACTTATGGAAGGACTCTTCCCATTTAGGGGGAGATTTTTTATAAAGTAGGGGAATGTCAGGTTCTATGAGCTATTTTGGGGAACTGAAAAGAGCTGTTACTTTGTCAGGTATTCTGCTATGGTCTGTATAGCTGTGGACCTTGGACTTCATATAGACCTCCTACTTTGCCCTGCCAATTTGATACTTGGGATCAGTGGCAGCTCCTAATGTGGGGCTGCTGTGCAGTCCAAAATTCAAATAAGAGAGTCACACCAACTGCCATCCCAAACGTTGCCAAACATTGCCATTCAGGACTCAGTGGAATTTGGTGTGGCCCCCCTATTTGAATTTTGGACTGCACTGCAGCCCCACTTCTGGAGCCGCCTCTGCCTCGGACTGTACTCACGGTAACTTATCTGGCACTTTATTATAGTTGCAAAAGTACTGAAAGTATTGTATTGTTTCCAACTCAAACCCCAAAAGGAACTGGGTCATCTTTACAGCATTATACAGTAGGCTGCCAGATGCAGACAATTGGTTAGTGATATTTTAAAGGTGTTCATTAATATGTCAAGGAAGAGGGGATTTGGGGAAAGAAGAGAATATTTAAAACTGCTTTCAGGATGTTAGGAAAATATAAGTTCTTTGGGTGTTATCTGTAATGAGAAACTGACTAATTTCTAGCCTATTTTTCAGGTTGAAGATATACACAAATAATTTGTGATGTATGACCATTTCTGTTATTATTCTTTTATTTTAAAGTAAACTATACTGCACTTACATTTCTGTATGAGAATATACTGTATTAGTGCCATCTTCATTTACTAAGCCCTGCTACTTTCTTGCAATGCTATACTAAAGTCCATTTAATAATGTTCTGTATTTGTGTTCTTAAGAAACTTGTGTGTCACATTGGCTTGGTTGCGATAACTCTACATTTGGGGCAGTTATTTGTTTTACAAGAACTCTGAAATAAATATGTTGCTATTGTATTTAGAGATAAGTCATAGAAACATAGAATTTGATGGCAGATAAGAACCACTTGGCCCATTGAGTCTACCCACACACACTTATACAAATATACAAATTTTGAAGGAAACGCACACAAATACGGGGAGGATATTCAAACTCCACACAGTTAGTGTAATGGTGATAATCAAACCTACACTCTCAGTGCTGTGAGGCAGACTTCTTGAAAAAGAGTGCTAGCTCATGAAACAAATCTTACTGGTAACAGAAGTGAGATATAGTTTGCGGAAATTTAAAACATTTTGGACAGGCTAGGCCATTATGTTGAAATGAACTTTTTAATATCCACACATAATGCATGCTCAAGTGAGTCTTGTCATGATAATTGGCTTTGATTTTTATTTCGTGGAACATTTTGCTGCTGGTGAAAAACATTCATACTGTATGAGTGACAAGTAAAGGGGGGTACACACTGAGAGATCCATTCTTAAAATCTAAGATATCTGACTAGATTGCTTAGATTTTAAGCACGGATCTCTCGTGTGCATGCCCAACAGCGATAGCAATGCACGGCCCCGCGCGTTGCTATCGCCAAAGCTAGATTGGCCTGCATGCAGGCACAATTTAGCACATTGCTCATTTCACCCCCTGGATGAAATGAGTGCTCCCCTCTCGCTCAGCACACATTGCGCTGTGCTGAGCGGGGGGGGGGAGATGTGTGCTGAGCGGTCTGTGACAGATCGCTCAGCACACATATCTCCCCATGTGTAGTGCCCTTAAGGTGCCCAATACAACAATTACCAGTGTTTACAACTTGCTTTCAGTCTGATAACTTTGAATGGATTTTTTTTATTTCTTTATTAAATTGTCAAGAAAAATGCAAACGCTAAACCTTTTACCATATTAAGATTTGTACATTGTAACCAAATCATTGTAGTGAAAGAGATTCCACAGATAAAAGTTGCAAATCTTAGAACATGATACTGATGTGAATACTTACACTCATTTAGTATTATTGTTTCTACTATTATTACTATCTGCACCTACTCTGTGGAATGCCCTCCCATGCACAATAAGACTCTCCTCTAGTCTTCAAACCTTCAAGCGTTCCCTGAAATCTCACCTCCTCAGGCAAGCTTATCAAATTCCAGTTCCCCCTATAACCTTCATAAATATTCATATCTAATTTCATCCTCTCTGTACAGTCCACTCATCCTAACATAGAATATTTATTTTTCTTCAGTTTGACATCCTCCTGACCTCTAGTCAACCTTGCTGTGTGACCATATCATACAGCCCACCAAGAAACTCTGCAATTTGGCTGGACAATTATGCAATAGATAACACCTATCCTTGTGTATCAATGCCTATTTCTCTATAGATTGTAAGCTTGTGAGCAGGGCATTCCTACCTCTATGACTGTTTGTTATTACCCAGTTTTGTGTTATCACTGTTGTTCCAATTTTAATGCACAATGGAATATGCTGTGCTATGTAAGAAATGGTTAATAAATAAATACTTTTTTATCTTATTAGTAAATACAATTTATATTTTATCTATATTATATAAATCTGATTATAAACTGTGGCTATTCTGTCATACAATGTTTAAATGTTAATCCTATATAATCTTATAGTAAACCGATCCTTCTCTTTTTTTTCTGAACTTTAGCTGTTGTAAATTATTTAGCTATTGATGCTTGCCTACTGACGTGCGTTCAGCTAACGGGTTAATGAAATAAAAGATGGAGGCATCAATTGTTGTCTGGAACAACACAAGCTCTGATTTCAAGTTAGTTCCTAAACTTTCCAGAATAGGGAGGGGCAACCATATTTATTACCTGGTTAAGTGTACAGGAATGTCAAAAGCATAGCCTCAGGAGAGGAACCTCCCTGACTCAATGTGAATCAGACCTTTTGTTTTAGGAACTAATGCAGCAAACACAGAATACCTATTGCTGGATGAGTGAAAGCACTTTGTGTAAGAAGGTTTAAGGGAAGAAGAGACAGGGAGGGGGGAAATGAGATGAGACATTTCTGCGTTATTCACCCAAACTTATGAGGTAATCATGAATCCCGCTTCTCTAACAAATGTTGGCACGCAAATCAAAGCTGATGACCAACCTGTGTGTGAAAGTCACACCCACTTCCCCCAGTATAAAGAACGGAATGGAAAGTCTGTGTTTCCTGCACTGATCTATAACATCACAGGTAACACTTAGAAAGACAGGCTTTGCAATTACATCATGTCATCATACAGTATCAGGCAGATCTCTACAGGATCCTCAAGTGGCCTGGGATCAGGTGGCATTGGTGGTGGCTCAAGCAGGTTGTCTATGGCTAGTCACAGGGCACCCAGCATCCATGGAGGCAGTGGCGGTAAAAATATCTCCATCTCAAGAGTAGTTTCCTCTGGTGTCAGTGGTCTAGGTAGTAGCTTTGGTGGTGGATATGGTGGTCTAGGTTCTGGCGTAGGTGGAAGCTTCACATCTAGCTATGGTTATGGCTTTGGAGGTGGACATGGTGCTGGAGAAGGTCTTCTGAATGGAGGTGAGAAGGAGACCATGCAGAACCTGAATGACCGTCTGGCCTCGTACCTTGACAAGGTGCACTCCCTGGAGAAAGCAAACTCCCAGTTGGAGATTCAGATTCGAGAATGGTATGAGAAGCAAGGACCAAGCCCATCTCGTGACTACAGCCAGTATTACAAAGTTATTGAGGATCTTCGTAACAAGGTAAGAGATGTTTAGGTAATTGTAGTAACAGGTGCTTGCTTATATAGCTTCATATGCATCCCTGTACTGTTATACATTTGCATTCCTGTCATGCATAGTATAGAAATACTACACTGACCAGTTATTTTGCTTTATATTTGTTTCATTCTCTGCTCATTTGCTAACTTATAAATGTTGAAATAACTGCTAGAAAATGTACTATAAATACTCATACCGTACAACTAATTTAGCATAGTATAATAGTGTATAAATGGAAACCATTATATCATTATATGTAAGTAGCATATTTAGACAGTGTGTATGGTTTATTTGAGACAGTTCAAAATTTAGTATTATTCTTAAATTCTATACTTAGTACAGTAGATGGGCATATAAGTAATAAAACAAGGACAAGACTACCGTTTTATGTGTAATCTATTCATATTGAAGTTGGGAATTGACACTTACACTGTTACACATCATATCATATCATATATCATATCATATCATGCTGTATCTGTCAATATGTTCTCAGATAAATATACAGCAATGGTGATAACTTGAATGAATGATGACTAAGATTTGATGGACAGTGTCCTACATTTGCTAAACCATCATACTACTAGAATGATTATATCATGCAACAGTGGCTGGACCCTTTCATAAAAAAAGGTGGAGGTCACTGCAAACCACATCATTAGTGACATCCTCATATCTCTGACTCATGATGATGATGATGTAATAATGGCATGATATAAATGTGTCAGTTTAACAATTGGCTATAAATAATTTATTATATAAATAAAGGTGAATTTATAGACAGTACTATAGATTATATGAAAAATGAATTATTTGCAAGTGGCTGTAGGACTGAATACAGATAATAAATCACTCCTACAAAGATACAGCAATAACTGTGTGGTACTTTATAAAGATGGATGCTACTGGATGACACACCCACGTCTTATATTGAAGGGCTCTGCTGTGAATAACGGGGGTCATTCCGAGTTGTTCGCTCGGTAAAAATCTTCGCATCGCAGCGATTTTCCGCTTAATGCGCATGCGCAATGTCCGCACTGCGACTGCGCCAAGTAAATGTGCTATGCAGTTAGGATTTTTACTCACGGCTTTTTCATCGTTCTGGCAATCGTAATGTGATTGACAGGAAATGGGTGTTACTGGGCGGAAACAGGCCGTTTTATGGGCGTGTGGGAAAAAACGCTACAGTTTCCGGAAAAAACGCAGGAGTGGCCGGAGAAACGGGGGAATGTGTCTGGGCGAACGCTGGGTGTGTTTGTGACGTCAAACCAGGAACGACAAGCACTGAAATGATCGCAGATGCCGAGTAAGTCTGAAGCTACTCAGAAACTGCTACGAGGTGTGTAATCGCAATATTGCGAATACATCGTTCGCAATTTTAAGATGCTAAGATTTACTCCCAGTAGGCGGCGGCTTAGCATGAGCAAATCTGCTAAAATCCGCTTGCGAGCGAACAACTCGGAATGACCCCCAACATTCTTGTGTTAAATATGAAATCTGGTAAAACATAGTGAATACAATATTCTTTTCTTAGTTTTAGGTTTTTCTTTCTGCCTATCTTATATATTACTATCACTATATCATTATTGTGCTTTATTTGGGACATTATTTTAGCACATTCTGCAATCTATTACGCCCATGATATGCTGAACATACTGTGGCTTCCTATGATATAAACATACTTGATATGCAATTCAGATCTATATAAATAGCCAATTTGTGTCTATTATAGTTTTTATTTATTATTTTTATCTTCATGGTTTATGTAAAGTGCCATAATTGCTCATTATTTATTTTAATTCTGTTTTTTTTTTTCCTACTTAGATCCTACATGCCACTTTGGACAATGCCAGCACTCTTTTGCAGATTGATAATGCCAAATTGGCTGCTGATGACTTCAGAACCAAGTAAGTACTTCAGCCTAATTACAATTAGAGATATACGGATTCGGATTTACCTGGATCTCAAAACGGAATCTTATTGGCTCTTGGATGTCATGTGTTTTGGATAGCCAATAAGAAAAATCCAGATAAATCGGAACTTGCATTAATTTTTGCACTAAGAACCAAGTAAATCCAAACCCGCACATCTCTAATTACAATATATTAGACAGAGCTGTACACAGAAGGCTAGAATATGTTTTGATTAGAATTTCCATTCATTACAAGGCATGCCGCACATAACTCATTGAACATGTCCACAGTGTTGAAAAATAAACACATTTATAAAATATATATTTTACTGGTCTAGTCTAACCAATGCTTAGTGTGCTGAATTATATAAATCCCATAAGATCTATTCAGTTAAATATTTCTTCTTTCAACAAGGTATGAGACTGAACTATCCCTCCGTATGAATGTGGAGGGTGACATCAATGGCCTGCGCAGAGTCCTGGATGAATTGACCTTAGTTAGGTCAGACCTGGAGATCCAGATTGAGAGCTTGAAGGAAGAGTTGGCCTACCTGAAGAAAAACCATGAGGAGGTAGGCAAATCATAGTTTGTCATCCAGGTATTTCATATAATTAAATACATCTGTAGGTGGAAGATGTCCAAATGTTAAAGTCAAGAGCTGAAGATATATAATGTATAAACCATCATAAAGTCATAAGACTACATATATATGTGTGAAACAACTTATAACGTGTATAGTGCTAGAGGTTTACATTGTTTATGTATTCTAGTTAGGAAAACAATTATAGCTCAGTATTAGACTATGAATGACTTAAAGTTGAATAAATGTAAATTGATAATCCATGTAGTCTGATGTGGAACAGTTAGCAAAACATTTAACACTGTAATGTCAAGTTTCTTTGATTGTCCTTTCAACAAACACAATGATGTGACAAATGATATGGCTATGGTGAAATTATGGCATAATACTGTAATGTCTCAGTCCTCTGCTAGATAGCAAATTATGCAAATCTGTTCTGCAGGAAGTAAATGCTCTCCGAGGACAAACCGGTGGACATGTTAATGTGGAGATGGACGCTGCCCCAGCTGTTGATCTTAATAAGATCTTGACCGATATGAGACAGCAATATGAAGACATGGCCGACAAGAACCGCAGGGAAGTCGAAGCCTGGTACTTCAAGCAGGTATGTCAAAATAGTGCTCTTTTGGTGTGTGTGTTATGGTTTTGTGTAGGTTGCACTCATGTCCAGCAACATACTCCATCTTTATCATCCTAAAAGACAGAAGAACTGAGCAGAGAAGTTGCAAGCCACAGTGAACAGATCCAGTCCAGCAAAACAGAAATAACTGACCTTAAACGTACCTTCCAAAGCTTAGAGATTGAGCTGCAGACACAACTAAGTATGGTAAGGCTTCTTCTCCAAATTACTCTTCATCTGTAACACAAATAACATTCAAATATAATATCGGACTAAACATTACTGACTCTTTCTCCATTGCAGAAATCAGCATTGGAAGGCACTCTGGCAGAGACAGAAGGCCGGTACTGCGTCCAGCTCTCTCAGATACAGGACTTGATCAGTAGTGTTGAAGGTCAACTTGCTGAGTTACGGTCAGATATGGAACGCCAGAGCTACGAATACAAAATACTCATGGATGTGAAGACCCGACTGGAACAGGAAATCGCCACCTACAGACGTCTCCTGGAGGGAGAAGATGTTAAGTAAGTAAAAAAATCAAATATTGACCACAAAAAATACATGAAAATCCATTGGCTTTCCCTGAGCCTAAATGGGCTCTCTGGTGCTACTTGTACAAGGAATATCTGACTTTCTTTGACCCAAAATGTTGTAAAATGTTGTTGTTATTTTTAGGTAATTTGATAATAGCACCATTACACTATACATAAGAGAATCTTTGAACCATATATGAGCCAATACAGCTATCCCTTGGTCAGTGCCATAACAGGATGACAGTGTGCCTTGGGCTCCCCACGCCCCCTAAGCTTGGGATATCATGATGTCCCACCTAGGGGGCATGGCCACTGGTTCTGGTAAATAGAGCTCTGCCTGGCGCATCCTAAGAATACTTTGTGTGGCTCCGCAGACTGCAGGGTGTCAGCCCAGAGTTCCCCTTGGATGCTTCGTGTGGCTCTGCAGTAGTGCTACTAGCTGATGTTTGCCATTCCAGGCACCCTGCAAGCCAAATGCAGATGTCATGGAGCAGTGGCGGTGTTGCCCCCAGGGCCCTGCGCCCTGTGCGATGGCGCCACTCACACAACCCTAGTTATGGCCCTGCCCTTAGTTTCTTGGCATAACATTTCTGTCATGGCTACAAACGTTGTAGTGATTGGCACTATACAATATAAACACATTGTACTGCTAGTAGATGAGGGCAGCCATCAATATGCACTAGTCCCATAGCAGGGATGTAGTTATGTGACCAGCGCTGTAGAGACCGCCAGTCACAATACCGACGGCTACATCCCGCACCCTCTAAATCCCAACAGTCGGCATGCCGACTAACAGGGACTATTACCACTCGTGGGTGTCCACGACAAGGGGCTTCATTGTGCCCACCCCCTGAACCGGCATTTTACTCCCCCGGATCCCGACGCCGGTCACCCATACCCAACCCTCATAGTAAAGGAAGGATGCGGTATGTGCTGGTGTCACTGTATGTTTCCTTTTGCAGTCGCTGTATGAAGGAATCTATAAAAATAGCAAATACATATTGTATCTGAATTTTTGGTTCACCTATTGATTTTTTTTCTTCTTTTCCCAACAGCATTCCATACAAAGAAAGTAAGTACATTCCTTATTATATTTTTTTAATTAGTAACACAGGATAGATGGAAAACACATTGAGCAACAAAAAGAAAAATGCACTCTAAACACAGTTCTAATTGCTAACTACCTCCTTTATGGAATCATTATGTAACGTTTGGCACTTTTTGAATAATATATGCAATTTGTGTAACTTTAAATAGGCTTACCATACTATTTCTTTAAACCCTTTAAACCGGGACACTTATTAATTACACAGCTTCTGTAGCTGGCTGACTTCAATCCTGAAATTCACCTGGTTTTAATCGGCTACAAAACCTGTGTAATACATGTGTGTTCCAGTTTAAAAGGATAGTATGGTAAGCCTACCTTTAAAGAGCCGTAGTGCCATCTGTTCCACTATGTTGTTACTGCATGGGATTGCATAATTTTCAGTAACCCCCATTGATGCAAGTGATGCCAAGTGATGGCACCATCTCCTCTCACCTTACATTGTTTGCCTTAAAATTGCAATTGTCATGTAAATACAGTGATGTCTGCAGGGGCGGATTGGGAACAAAAAGCGGCCCTGGAAAAATTTGTACTAGTGGCCCCACATGGGCAGCACTAGAGGTGTAAGGTCTAGCCATGGGCCATGGCAGCAGCACCCTCCCCCCAAGACTTTCCAGATAGTGGGCATGTCCAGCATCAAGGGGGAAGTCAAAAAGAAATAAAATGAAATATTATGAGCACATTATACGATGCACCTTCAGAATTTAGGAAACTATATCATTCTTTAGAAAGATATATTTTCTTGCTTATTACACCAACCGTATCCCAATCACTATTCACTCAATCTTATATGTCAACCAAGCAGGCAGACAGAGCATACACTAGAGCATCTGCAATCACAGGCTAAGTGGCAAAGTAATTTTTCATATATGCAAATTATTTTGCATCTTATTCATTATGTCTATAAAAAGGACCACATGTCCTCAAACAAAACAGGCCCCACGGGTGCGTCGGCCCACCGGGAATCTTCCCTGTAAACCCTATGCCCAATCCGCCTCTGGATGTCTGCCATTTTAATAACTATAATGTTAAAATGCATAGTCCTCAGGAAGTGTCTGTCAGATCTCACTGTTTCCTATAGAATTCATATACTCCATGCCCATGACTATTTGTGTAACTCTTAGGATCCTTGCCTCCATTATGTAAAGGTGGCAAGTACTCTTGTCTGGCCTGGATATAAGGTTTTACTTGTTCCCATAGACTTTTGCTGGCCCCATCTCTAGAAAGTCCCTTAGGCCCAAACTCCCATGTATAATCTGTGTAAATTATGTTAATGCTATTATTTTAATCATATAATTTAATAATATATTCTACCAGTGATAAGATGGGAAGACTGCAGGCCTGGGTATTATGCTGCCCTTACGGTCATATAGATATACTATTCAAAAATATGTACATATGGTGCTTAGCTGTAAAATAAGTACCTGACAAAAATGGGAGATGCAATGAGCTTCAGAACACTTCACACACTAAATTCATTGTTTATAGAATGTCCTGGTAACACTTCCTTGTCAGGCTGTCACATGATCTGTTCTCGGGATAATATTGCATAATCATTCATTTGGACAAAACACAAAACATATAATTATATTCACATAGAAATTAAATATCAGTTTATGCAATTCGAGATATGCAAATTATTTCCACAATAAATAATCATGTTTTGTTCTTGCATGTGCTCATTTATTTTCACAATAAACAATAGTTTTTAATGTAAAACCTGTATTTTACACTTTACAGAAAGTCTAATAAACCATACTTCTACATTTATAGGTCCTAAAACCGTCCGCCAGTACCGCACCATCATTCAGGAAACAGTTGATGGACAGGTCGTTTCAACAAAGGAGCAAGTTCACAGAGAGAAATAACCTAAAACAGTCTCCAAACTCAGCACAGAGTATCATTGACTTACATATAATAACATGTCTAATGTAAAATGCTCACCAACAGTCAGCGGTAAGCCACCTGTGGCATCCCAGCTCCAGGTGACAAGACATGTTCTGGTTTGTAGCTCCACAAATCTTGGAGAGCCACAGGCTGGCTAATCCTGTGGTATAATAACATCTCTCTTTTGAGCAACCAATAAGAAATTCTGAGATATGATCAATCAATGGTATTTTGTGCTGGATTAATCATTTTAAGTTATTGATACCAATGTAATTCCTGTGTTTCCGGTATCCAATAATACAGTTCTTTGTGCTACTTCTTAAGATCTTGTTTATTCTGTTCTAATAAAGTTATCAGCTTTCTCATGCATTTTAAGTAATCTGTCATTTTGTATTATTTTATACTCCTGTATTGCTCAAAAGTAATATTGCTTAAATAATTCAACAAATGAAATAAACCCTACAAAAATGGGTTGTCTTTAGCCTTTAGACAAGCTTGGCATATGTTTAGTTCAGCTGAAGAGGCAGAGCACAAATTATTCTATTTATTTGGTCTTTACAACTTTTGCAACCTACCTGCTTGAAGGATGGGTGTTTGCAGGAAAAGGATATAAGGGTCACAGTTAATTTAGGACATATTTACTCACATGGGCCATTGAGACAGCCACACGGTGTGGGCACTGAAGTGGGTATGACCAAATACATTAGGTATAGCCCAGCCACCCCTGGGGAAAAATGTTAAATTATCTGCGTGGTGTTGGTAAGTGGTGCTGTGAGCTGCAAAGGGGGATACTTGCCCCCCTCTGCACCTGACCCAGGCCCCAGCCAGGCCCCCCATGAGGCCCAGGCCTTTGCCACTCCTGTTTACTCATAATTCTTAGGACACTGTGTCATGAGAGGCTCCTAGAAACTTTATGCTGTTATTTTCCTATTTAAAGGGTTCCTCCCTTTTAGGCCCTCTATCTAGTTAAATGTGCAAATCAGTCCAGCAGGCATGGCCAGTGCAAGGTTTCTTTGCACCCTAGGCAAAACTTCAGCCTAGCGCCCCATAACCTGCCAACCCCTGCAACATTTTGTTACTTTGTCACAATATACTTTCACTTTAAAAGTCCTTGAGTGCCATCTATTCTTTATATACTGTATAATACCGTATATGGGGTTTGATTGGGATATTTAATTGGGGTTGGGTACAAGATTCCACCAGTCAGAATACCGCCAGCAGCATCCGACCACCATAATACCTACATTTTGAATGAAATAAATTAATCTTACCCCTTACCCTAACCCTCCATCCCGGCAGCCTAACTCTCCCCAACATACTAACATTCAGGATGCCGGCTGTTGGGAATCCGGTGTCAGCATTCTGATCACTGTGCCAACTACATCCCTTTAATTGTATGTGTATATAATATATACACATAGACATAAATATATTTGTATGCTCCTTATTGTGTTCCATCCCCCATCTAGGGTTACCACCTCATCCCTTTAATTCTGTACACATATTAATTAATTACACAGCTTCTGTAGCTGGCTGACTTCAAGACTCCATTTCACCTGGTTTTAATCAGCCACAGAACTTGTGTAATTAATATGTGTCCAGCATGAAAGGGATGAGATGGTAACTCTACCCCCATCTGTAAGTTCATTACTGACTCACATACAGCGACATCCTTCAGTTTTTTTCTGGATGAATTCAGTGGTGCCCTCCAGTGGTCAGCGCCCCTAGGCAGCCACCTAAAGTTGCCTAATGGTAGAGCTAGCACTGCCACAAAGTCATATCATATTTTCCATGATCATTATTATACACTTTAATCTTCAAATGAAATGTTCAACATCACAAAATTAGACCCCTTATTAATTTCTAAATATTTAGGTCTGAAACCAATAAGATGTTAACGATGCACTGGATTGATGAGAATTAATTTTCTCACCAAAATGTAAAGTTCTAGCTATTGTCCTCAACAGTTATTGTTATATACTTATGTAATACAATTACATACTGTATTTAGAATCATTAGAAAGCAACTTATTAAGTTTGCTAACAGTCATTGCAACAAGTAGGTATCATTGTGGCAAAGTAGTTATCGTTGCTGCTTCACAGGGCTGCGCAGTGGTTGAAGTTAGAGATGAGCGGGTTCGGTTCCTCGGAATCCGAACCCCCCCGAACTTCACGCTTTTTACACGGGTCCGAGGCAGACTCGGATCTTCCCGCCTTGCTCGGCTAACCCGAGCGCGCCCGAAAGTCATCATCCCGCTGTCGGATTCTCGCGAGGCTCGTATTCTATCGCGAGACTCGGATTCTATATAAGGAGCCGCGCGTCGCCGCCATTTTCACACGTGCATTGAGATTGATAGGGAGAGGACGTGGCTGGTGTCCTCTCCGTTTAGATAGAGAGTGAGACACTTGATTTACTGGAGCATTAGGAGTACTCAGAGAGTGCAGAGTTTTGCTGATAGTTATACTAGTGGTGACCACCAGTTTTATTTATTATTTAATATAATCCGTTCTCTGCCTGAAAAAAAACGATACACAGTCACATACCATATCTGTGCTCAGCCTCAGTGTGCTGCATGATAATATCATCTATGTATATCTGACTGTGCTGAGTAGTGCTCACTGCTCACACAGCTTAATTGTGGGGGAGACTGGGGAGCAGTTATAGCAGGAGTACATATTTAACAGTGCACACTTTTGCTGCCAGAGTGCCAGTGTGACTGACCAGCAGTGACCACCAGTATATTGTCTGCCTGAAAAAGTTAAACACTCGTGTGGTGTTTTTTTTTTTAATTCTATAAACGCATTCTGCTGACAGTGTCCAGCAGGTCCGTCATTCATTATATTTCTATCGTCTTCATACTAGTAGTTTAGGAGTCTGCAGTGCTGACAGTGTCCAGCAGGTCCGTCATTATACAATATATACCTGTCCTGCAGTAGTGATATATATATATTTTTTATATCATTATCATCCAGTCTATACTAGCAGACGCAGTACGGTAGTCCACGGCTGTAGCTACCTCTGTGTCGGCAGTCGCTCGTCCATAATTGTATACTTACCTGTGGTGGTTTTTTTTTTTTCTATCTTCTTCATACTAGTAGTTTAGGAGTCTGCAGTGCTGACAGTGTCCAGCAGGTCCGTCATTATACAATATATACCTGTCCTGCAGTAGTGATATATATATATATTTTTTATATCATTATCATCCAGTCTATACTAGCAGACGCAGTACGGTAGTCCACGGCTGTAGCTACCTCTGTGTCGGCAGTCGCTCGTCCATAATTGTATACCTACCTGTGGTGTTTTTTTTTTTTCTATCTTCTTCATACTAGTAGTTTAGGAGTCTGCAGTGCTGACAGTGTCCAGCAGGTCCGTCATTATACAATATATACCTGTCCTGCAGTAGTGATATATATATATTTTTTATATCATTATCATCCAGTCTATACTAGCAGACGCAGTACGGTAGTCCACGGCTGTAGCTACCTCTGTGTCGGCAGTCGCTCGTCCATAATTGTATACCTACCTGTGGTGGTTTTTTTTTTTCTATCTTCTTCATACTAGTAGTTTAGGAGTCTGCAGTGCTGACAGTGTCCAGCAGGTCCGTCATTATACAATATATACCTGTCCTGCAGTAGTGATATATATATTTTTTTTATATCATTATCATCCAGTCTATACTAGCAGACGCAGTACGGTAGTCCACGGCTGTAGCTACCTCTGTGTCGGCAGTCGCTCGTCCATAATTGTATACCTACCTGTGGTGGTTTTTTTTTTTCCTATCTTCTTCATACTAGTAGTTTAGGAGTCTGCAGTGCTGACAGTGTCCAGCAGGTCCGTCATTATACAATATATACCTGTCCTGCAGTAGTGATATATATATATATTTTTTATATCATTATCATCCAGTCTATACTAGCAGACGCAGTACGGTAGTCCACGGCTGTAGCTACCTCTGTGTCGGCAGTCGCTCGTCCATAATTGTATACCTACCTGTGGTGGTTTTTTTTTCTATCTTCTTCATACTAGTAGTTTAGGAGTCTGCAGTGCTGACAGTGTCCAGCAGGTCCGTCATTATACAATATATACCTGTCCTGCAGTAGTGATATATATATATTTTTTATATCATTATCATCCAGTCTATACTAGCAGACGCAGTACGGTAGTCCACGGCTGTAGCTACCTCTGTGTCGGCAGTCGCTCGTCCATAATTGTATACCTACCTGTGGTGGTTTTTTTTATTTTCTATCTTCTTCATACTAGTAGTTTAGGAGTCTGCAGTGCTGACAGTGTCCAGCAGGTCCGTCATTATACAATATATACCTGTCCTGCAGTAGTGATATATATATATTTTTTATATCATTATCATCCAGTCTATACTAGCAGACGCAGTACGGTAGTCCACGGCTGTAGCTACCTCTGTGTCGGCAGTCGCTCGTCCATAATTGTATACCTACCTGTGGTGGTTTTTTTTTTTTCTATCTTCTTCATACTAGTAGTTTAGGAGTCTGCAGTGCTGACAGTGTCCAGCAGGTCCGTCATTATACAATATATACCTGTCCTGCAGTAGTGATATATATATATTTTTTATATCATTATCATCCAGTCTATACTAGCAGACGCAGTACGGTAGTCCACGGCTGTAGCTACCTCTGTGTCGGCAGTCGCTCGTCCATAATTGTATACCTACCTGTGGTGGGTTTTTTTTTCTATCTTCTTCATACTAGTAGTTTAGGAGTCTGCAGTGCTGACAGTGTCCAGCAGGTCCGTCATTATACAATATACACCTGTCCTGCAGTAGTGATATATATATATATTTTTTATATCATTATCATCCAGTCTATACTAGCAGACGCAGTACGGTAGTCCACGGCTGTAGCTACCTCTGTGTCGGCAGTCGCTCGTCCATAATTGTATACCTACCTGTGGTGTTTTTTTTTTTTCTATCTTCTTCATACTAGTAGTTTAGGAGTCTGCAGTGCTGACAGTGTCCAGCAGGTCCGTCATTATACAATATATACCTGTCCTGCAGTAGTGATATATATATATTTTTTTATATCATTATCATCCAGTCTATACTAGCAGACGCAGTACGGTTGTCCACGGCTGTAGCTACCTCTGTGTCGGCAGTCGCTCGTCCATAATTGTATACTTACCTGTGGTGGTTTTTTTTTTTTCTATCTTCTTCATACTAGTAGTTTAGGAGTCTGCAGTGCTGACAGTGTCCAGCAGGTCCGTCATTATACAATATATACCTGTCCTGCAGTAGTGATATATATATATTTTTTATATCATTATCATCCAGTCTATACTAGCAGACGCAGTACGGTAGTCCACGGCTGTAGCTACCTCTGTGTCGGCAGTCGCTCGTCCATAATTGTATACCTACCTGTGGTGTTTTTTTTTTTTTCTATCTTCTTCATACTAGTAGTTTAGGAGTCTGCAGTGCTGACAGTGTCCAGCAGGTCCGTCATTATACAATATGCACCTGTCCTGCAGTAGTGATATATATATATATATTTTATATCATTATCATCCAGTCTATACTAGCAGACGCAGTACGGTAGTCCACGGCTGTAGCTACCTCTGTGTCAGCAGTCGCTCGTCCATAATTGTATACTTACCTGCGGTGGTTTTTTTTTTTTCTATCTTCTTCATACTAGTAGTTTAGGAGTCTGCAGTGCTGACAGTGTCCAGCAGGTCCGTCATTATACAATATATACCTGTCCTGCAGTAGTGATATATATATATTTTTTATATCATTATCATCCAGTCTATACTAGCAGACGCAGTACGGTAGTCCACGGCTGTAGCTACCTCTGTGTCGGCAGTCGCTCGTCCATAATTGTATACCTACCTGTGGTGTTTTTTTTTTTTTCTATCTTCTTCATACTAGTAGTTTAGGAGTCTGCAGTGCTGACAGTGTCCAGCAGGTCCGTCATTATACAATATACACCTGTCCTGCAGTAGTGATATATATATATATTTTATATCATTATCATCCAGTCTATACTAGCAGACGCAGTACGGTAGTCCACGGCTGTAGCTATCTCTGTGTCGGCAGTCGCTCGTCATCCATAAGTATACTAGTATCCATCCATCTCCATTGTTTACCTGAGGTGCCTTTTAGTTGTGCCTATTAAAATATTGAGAACAAAAATGTTGAGGTTCCAAAAATAGGGAAAGATCAAGATCCACTTCCACCTCGTGCTGAAGCTGCTGCCACTAGTCATGGCCGAGACGATGAAATGCCATCAACGTCGTCTGCCAAGGCCGATGCCCAATGTCATAGTACAGAGCATGTAAAATCCAAAACACCAAATATCAGTAAAAAAAGGACTCAAAAATCTAAAATAAAATCGTCGGAGGAGAAGCGTAAACTTGCCAATATGCCATTTACCACACGGAGTGGCAAGGAACGGCTGAGGCCCTGGCCTATGTTCATGGCTAGTGGTTCAGCTTCACATGAGGATGGAAGCACTCAGCCTCTCGCTAGAAAAATGAAAAGACTTAAGCTTGCAAAAGCACAGCAAAGAACTGTGCGTTCTTCGAAATCACAAATCCACAAGGAGAGTCCAATTGTGTCGGTTGCGATGCCTGACCTTCCCAACACTGGACGTGAAGAGCATGCGCCTTCCACCATTTGCACGCCCCCTGCAATTGCTGGAAGGAGCACCCGCAGTCCAGTTCCTGATAGTCAGATTGAAGATGTCAGTGTTGAAGTACACCAGGATGAGGAGGATATGGGTGTTGCTGGCGCTGGGGAGGAAATTGACCAGGAGGATTCTGATGGTGAGGTGGTTTGTTTAAGTCAGGCACCCGGGGAGACACCTGTTGTCCGTGGGAGGAATATGGCCATTGACATGCCTGGTGAAAATACCAAAAAAATCAGCTCTTCAGTGTGGAAGTATTTCAACAGAAATGCGGACAACATTTGTCAAGCCGTGTGTTGCCTTTGTCAAGCTGTAATAAGTAGGGGTAAGGACGTTAACCACCTCAGAACATCCTCCCTTATACGTCACCTGCAGCGCATTCATCATAAGTCAGTGACAAGTTCAAAAACTTTGGGCGACAGCGGAAGCAGTCCACTGACCAGTAAATCCCTTCCTCTTGTAACCAAGCTCACGCAAACCACCCCACCAACTCCCTCAGTGTCAATTTCCTCCTTCCCCAGGAATGCCAATAGTCCTGCAGGCCATGTCACTGGCAATTCTGACGAGTCCTCTCCTGCCTGGGATACCTCCGATGCATCCTTGCGTGTAACGCCTACTGCTGCTGGCGCTGCTGTTGTTGCTGCTGGGAGTCGATGGTCATCCCAGAGGGGAAGTCGTAAGACCACTTTTACTACTTCCACCAAGCAATTGACTGTCCAACAGTCCTTTGCGAGGAAGATGAAATATCACAGCAGTCATCCTGCTGCAAAGCGGATAACTGAGGCCTTGGCATCCTGGGCGGTGAGAAACGTGGTTCCGGTATCCATCATTACTGCAGAGCCAACTAGAGACTTGTTGGAGGTACTGTGTCCCCGGTACCAAATACCATCTAGGTTCCATTTCTCTAGGCAGGCGATACCGAAAATGTACACAGACCTCAGAAAAAGACTCACCAGTGTCCTAAAAAATGCAGTTGTACCCAATGTCCACTTAACCACGGACATGTGGACAAGTGGAGCAGGGCAGACTCAGGACTATATGACTGTGACAGCCCACTGGGTAGATGTATGGACTCCCGCCGCAAGAACAGCAGCGGCGGCACCAGTAGCAGCATCTCGCAAACGCCAACTCTTTCCTAGGCAGGCTACGCTTTGTATCACCGCTTTCCAGAATACGCACACAGCTAAAAACCTCTTACGGCAACTGAGGAAGATCATCGCAGAATGGCTTACCCCAATTGGACTCTCCTGTGGATTTGTGGCATTGGACAACGCCAGCAATATTGTGTGTGCATTAAATATGGGCAAATTCCATCACGTCCCATGTTTTGCACATACCTTGAATTTGGTGGTGCAGAATTATTTAAAAAACGAGAGGGGCGTGCAAGAGATGCTGTCGGTGGCCAGAAGAATTGCGGGACACTTTCGGCGTACAGGCACCACGTACAGAAGACTGGAGCAACACCAAAAACGCCTGAACCTGCCCTGCCATCATCTGAAGCAAGAAGTGGTAACGAGGTGGAATTCAACCCTCTATATGCTTCAGAGGTTGGAGGAGCAGCAAAAGGCCATTCAAGCCTATACAACTGAGCACGATATAGGAGATGGAATGCACCTGTCTCAAGCGCAGTGGAAAATGATTTCAACGTTGTGCAAGGTTCTGCAACCTTTTGAACTTGCCACACGTGAAGTCAGTTCAGACACTGCCAGCCTGAGTCAGGTCATTCCCCTCATCAGGCTTTTGCAGAAGAAGCTGGAGACATTGAAGGAGGAGCTAACACAGAGCGATTCCGCTAGGCATGTGGGACTTGTGGATGGAGCCCTTAATTCGCTTAACAAGGATTCACGGGTGGTCAATCTGTTGAAATCAGAGCACTACATTTTGGCCACCGTGCTCGATCCTAGATTTAAAACCTACGTTGTATCTCTCTTTCCGGCAGACACAAGTCTGCAGGGGTTCAAAGAACTGCTGGTGAGAAAATTGTCAAGTCAAGCGGAACGCGACCTGTCAACATCTCCTCCTTCACATTCTCCCGCAACTGGGGATGCGAGGAAAAGGCTCAGAATTCCGACCCCACCCGCTGGCGGTGATGCAGGGCAGTCTGGAGCGACTGCTGATGCTGACATCTGGTCCGGACTGAAGGAACTGCCAACGATTACGGACATGTCGTCTACTGTCACTGCATATGATTCTCTCCCCATTGAAAGAATGGTGGAGGATTATATGAGTGACCGCATCCAAGTAGGCACGTCAGACAGTCTGTACGTATACTGGCAGGAAAAAGAGGCAATTTGGAGGCCCTTGCACAAACTGGCTTTATTCTACCTAAGTTGCCCTCCCACAAGTGTGTACTCCGAAAGAGTGTTTAGTGCTGCCGCTCACCTTGTCAGCAATCGGCGTACGAGGTTACTTCCAGAAAATGTGGAGAAGATGATGTTCATTAAAATGAATTATAATCAATTCCTCCATGGAGACATTCACCAGCAGCAATTGCCTCCACAAAGTACACAGGGAGCTGTGATGGTGGATTCCAGTGGGGACGAATTGATAATCTGTGAGGAGGGGGATGTACACGGTGATGAATCGGAGGATGATGATGAGGTGGACATCTTGCCTCTGTAGAGCCAGTTTGTGCAAGGAGAGATTAATTGCTTCTTTTTTGGTGGGGGTCCAAACCAACCCGTCATTTCAGTCACAGTCGTGTGGCAGACCCTGTCACTGAAATGATGGGTTGGTTAAAGTGTGCATGTCCTGTTTATACAACATAAGGGTGGGTGGGAGGGCCCAAGGACAATTCCATCTTGCACCTCTTTTTTCTTTCATTTTTCTTTGCGTCATGTGCTGTTTGGGGAGTGTTTTTTGGAAGGGCCAGCCTGCCTGACACTGCAGTGCCACTCCTAGATGGGCCAGGTGTTTGTGTCGGCCACTAGGGTCGCTGAGCTTAGTCACACAGCTACCTCATTGCGCCTCTTTTTTTCTTTGCGTCATGTGCTGTTTGGGGAGAGTTTTTTGGAAGGGCCATCCTGCGTGACACTGCAGTGCCACTCCTAGATGGGCCAGGTGTTTGTGTCGGCCACTTGGGTCGCTGAGCTTAGTCACACAGCTACCTCATTGCGCCTCTTTTTTTCTTTGCGTCATGTGCTGTTTGGGGAGTGTTTTTTGGAAGGGCCATCCTGCGTGACACTGCAGTGCCACTCCTAGATGGGCCAGGTGTTTGTGTCGGCCACTTGGGTCGCTGAGCTTAGTCACACAGCTACCTCATTGCGCCTCTTTTTTTCTTTGCGTCATGTGCTGTTTGGGGAGTGTTTTTTGGAAGGGCCATCCTGCGTGACACTGCAGTGCCACTCCTAGATGGGCCAGGTGTTTGTGTCGGCCACTTGGGTCGCTGAGCTTAGTCATCCAGCGACCTCGGTGCAAATTTTAGGACTAAAAATAATATTGTGAGGTGTGAGGTGTTCAGAATAGACTGAAAATGAGTGGAAATTATGGTTATTGAGGTTAATAATACTTTGGGATCAAAATGACCCCCAAATTCTATGATTTAAGCTGTTTTTTAGGGTTTTTTGAAAAAAACACCCGAATACAAAACACCCCCGAATCCGACAAAAAAAATTCGGTGAGGTTTTGCCAAAACGCGTTCGAACCCAAAACACGGCCGCGGAACCGAACCCAAAACCAAAACACAAAACCCGAAAAATTTTCGGTGCACATCTCTAGTTGAAGTAGGAATTTTGAAGCAGGGGTATGAAAAATTTAACCGGAGTGCCGGAAAAGGGGGCTTGACCAGGGTAAAGGGGCATGGTCACTCAAAAGGTGTGTTTCCATAAGAGGTATGGAGCAGTGAGGCAGATTTAGGTGGTGAACCTTTCACCAGCTTCTTCAGGCCCTCAGCACCTTCCTCAGTCCTCTTCCTCTGCCCCACAACACCTTCCTCAGCCCTCATTACCTTCCTCTGCCTTCATCATCTTCCTCAGCCCCTCATCACCTTCCTCGACCCCTTAGCACCTTCCTCAGTCCTCTTCCTCTGCCCCTCAACACCTTCCCCAGCCCTCATTACCTTCCTCTGCCCTCGTCACCTACCTCTGCTCTCATCACCTTCCTCAGCCCCTCATCACTTTCCTTAGCCCCTCTTCACCTTCCTCTGCCCTCGTTACCTACCTCTGCCTTTATCACCTTCCTCAGCCGTCATTACCTTCCTCAGCCCCCGCCTCACCTGTCTCCTGGGCACTTTTTCAGGGCAGTGTAGCAGTTGCTCATCACACAGGGAGATGCATTTCTATTACCACAGCTCGGGTGCATGGGGGGATGCCACAGCCATCCTGCTCTATAGCAGCCATGGCGGGAAGGGTATAGTGCAGGAAGGAACTGCTTAGTACATATAAGCATACATGTTGGGCAGCACAGATGGTGTAATGGATGATGTAATGGTTAGCATTACTGCCTCACAGCACTGAGGTCATGGGTTCAATTCCCTTCATGGCCCTAACTGTGTGGAGTTTGTATATTCTCCCCATGCTTGCGTGTGTTTCCTCCGGGTACTCCGGTTTCCTCCCACAATCCCAAAATATACTGGTAGGTTAACTGACTCCCAACAAAATTAACCCTAGTGTGAATGTGTGTGCGTGTACATGTGGTAGGGAATATAGATTGTAAGCTACACTGGGGCAGGGACTGAGGTGAATGGCCAAATATTCTCTGTAAAGCGCTGCGGAATATGTGTGCGCTATATACAGTGGGGCAAAAAGTATTTGGACAGCCACCGATTGTGCAAGTTGACCCACTGAAAAAGATGAGAGGTCTGTAATTTCCATCATAGGTACACTTCAACTGTGAGAGACAGAATCTGAAAAAAAAAAAAAGGAAATCACATTGTATGATTTTTAAACAATTTATTTGTATTTTCTCGTGGAAAATAAATATTTGGACAATCAAAAGGTTTAACTCAATACTTTGTAATATAACCTCGGTTGGCAATTACAGAGGTCAAACGTTTCCTGTAGTTCTTGACCAGGTTTGCACACAGTGTAGCAGGTATTTTGGCCTACTCTTCCATGCAGATCTTCTCTAGATCTGTCATGTTTTGGGGCTGTCGCCGGGCAACATGGACTTTCAACTCCCTCCACAGATTTTCTATTGGGTTCAGGTCTGGAGACTGGCTAGGCTACTCCAGGACCTTGAAATGCTTCTTATGGAGCCACTCATTAGTTGCCCGGTCGGTGTCTTTGGGGTCATTGTCATGCTGGAACACCCAGCCACGTTCCATCTTCATTGCTATTACTGAGGGAAGGAGGTTTTTGCCCAAAATCTCACGATACATGGCCCCATTCATCCTCTCCTTAATACGGATCAGTCGTCCTGTCCCCTTTGCAGAAAACCATCCCCAAAGCATGATGTTTCCACACCCATGCTTCACAGTGGGTATGATGTTCTTGGGATGCCATTCATCATTCTTCTCCCCCCAAACACGACGAGTGGAGTGTGTCACTGGCAAACTTTAGACGGGCCTGGACATGTGCTGACTTAAGCAGGGGGACCTTTCCGGTGCTGCAGGATTTCAATCCATGACGACGTAGTGTGTTACTAATGGTAACCTTTGTGACTGTGGTCCCAGCTCTCTTGAGGTCATTGACCAGGTCCCCCCGTGTAGCTCTGGGCTGATTCCTCACCATTCTCAAGATCATCGATACCCCACGAGGTGAGATCTTGCATGGAGCCCCAGGTCAAGAGAGATTTCAGTGATCTTGTATTTCTTCCATTTTTTCTACAATTGCGCCAACAGTTGATCTCTTCTCACCAAGCTACTTGCCTATTGTCGAGTAGCTCATCCCAGCCTTGTGCAGCTCTACAATTTTGTCCCTGGTGTCCTTAGACAGCTCTCTGGTCTTGGCCATGGTGGAGAGGTAGCAGTCTGACTGTTTGAGGGTGTGGACAGGTGTATTTATACAGATAACCAGTTCAAACAGGTGCCACTAATACAGGTAACGAGTGGAGGATAGAAGAGCTTCTAAAAGAAGAAGTAACAGGTCTGTGAGAGCCAGAAATCTTGCTGCTTGGTAGGTGTCCAAATATTTATTTTCCACAAGAATATACAAATAAATTGTTTAAAAATCATACAAATGTGATTTCTTGGGTTTTTTTTTTTTCAGATTCCGTCTCACACAGATGAAGTGTACCTATGATGGAAATTACAGACCTCTCTCATCTTTTTAACTGGGTCAACTTGCACAATCGGTGGCTGTCCAAATACTTTTTTTACCCCACTGTAAATAACTGGTAATAAATAATAATAATAATAATAATAATAATAATAATAATAATAATAATAATAATAATAATAACATGTTCTGATGTGCAGTATGTAATATATGTACTGGCTGGTTCCCTCTGGATTGGCAGCACTGTGTTGATAAGGTGCCATGCAGCACCAGGGACTCAGCATAAGGCATCACATTCCTTCTAAGCCCACCCTGGACTCTCATTTACTAGTTTTACAGGAGTATGGGAGTGGGCTTAGAAGGAGTGTGATTACTTTTTCTGAATCTTGGTGCCGCATTGCACCCTATACACACAGTGCTGCCGATCCCCGGGAGGAACCAGCTAGCACATATATTACTGTTATGATCTGTTTCTGTTGGATCAGCTTGCCATACTTTCCTGCATTACCAGTTCATTTCAGATTCCTGCCTGTTCCTGTGTGTTCAGCTTCGGCTACAGTATAATGAGGAGTTTTGTCTGTGTGCGTGTGTAGCTCAACAGGTGCACTGAGTCTCTTCATCAGAGGGCCTTGTCTCCCTGGCTGCTCTGTTTGGGTATTGTCTCCTATATGTTTCCTTTCCCTCATTCCATACTGGTCATAGTTCCTGGTTGCTGCGGGAGCCCTCATCACTGTGTTCCAGTCATCGTATACAGAAATCTCACCTGCTCCATACCAGCTTACTATAGAAAAATCCTGCAGTATATATACCCTTGCTCTTTACTTTAAGTATTAGTAAGTACTCACTGTTAGTGTTAGTACTGCTCCTCCCAGCCCGAAGGTTTTTCCCAGTTATTGGTATCTTTTGTGTTAATTCTCCTCAGTATTTTCCTCTCCCTGGCCTGGCAGTCCCTTATCCTCTCTGTACTTTAGTTCTAGCTACTTAGCCATTGTTTGCCTTCCCTTCTCTCTGTTCATCTCTGCTGCCCACTAGTTCTTTTAGGGCTCAGTTCCTGCCGGCTTTGATTCAGATCACCCAGAGGTTGAGCTCATACTACCGCCAGTGGCGTAAGTCCTGGTGGGCATCCCAGTATTGGTAGACGCATACGGTCTTATGGGAAAAGCGGCTCTTACAGGTGAGAAGACCCACTGTGTGCGTTTTATGAGTCTCAACCTCGGGTGTATAGGGGTCACTGCCTGAAGTCTGCAAGAAACTCTTAATCCTATATGAAGAACTCCATTCCATCGTAACATTTACATACATCACAACATGTATATTATATGTGCTAAGTGGTGTCCCCGTGCACTATGTGGTCAGCGTTGGTCATTTATATGTTTTGTTGCAAAATCTTTTACAATATATAAATATTTCAACAAATTTCTAAATAAAAATTAATTTATCAAAACATAAAAGCAAGAAGTACAACTAGTAACCTATAAATAGTTCTTCATATAATTTCTTGGCATATATCTTTATGTACTAGAGTTTGTTCAACGTTGTCAACTAATTATATAACCCCACCTTCTAGGGTGGCTCCCAAGTGATTATCAAAGTTCACACAGATCCTTTACTTTGAGGACTATAATGTATTTCTGCCAAGTTTTGTAGCAAAACGAATAATTTACTAATGTGAATGTTATACATTCAATCAATTAAAAGATTAACTAAAGGCAATTAGTCACTCTGATTAGTTACAGATCAAGATACAAATTAATGTAGCAAGCAAATACAGAAACCCAATCAAGTTAAATACTATTGTTAGATAGTAATTCATTAATTAATTAAATATTAGCATATCTAGACTTGTAAGTGCTACTTTCTCACAAACAGTATCTTCAGTGGCCACACTATTGTTATCTTACTATTACTAATCTTAGCCACCAGTTCAGATTGGTCCTGAGACCATTGATTGTGCCATGATATATTTTATATATGTTTGGCATTACACTATTAATTTTTTTTTTATTAACTTTGAAATGAGCTGCTTGTGAGCACCTTTATTGTTCTTAGGTTTAGTATCATAATTGTCACAAGGATTGGACAGCCTATCTGGCACTTCTGGCATATGCGCGCCATGTTCGTGTTGGCCCCCCCCCCACTCGTAGTGTGTGTTTTAACAAAAATGGCATGCTGCAAATCCACGCCCCCCTGACTTATGGCACGCCCCTGTGCCCCATCCCTGTGCACCCCGTCTCCTGTGTGCATGCCAACAATGCCTTGGGTGCACGCGTCCAGTCTGTCCCTGATTGGAAGATTTCTATAGTACAGTCAAAAGTATTAATTGTACCTCAAGGCTTGGGGATAGACACTTAGCTTTTCAGTGAACATAGTCTGATTGCATATTGGCCTTTAATATATGTATTATAGTAGGTATAACTCTTTGTAGTGAGCTGAATAAAACACAATAGGTTGCACAATTTGTCACTTTATTCAAGCATTAGCATGCAGGGAAGGATGAAAGATAAAAGGAACAGTTAAAAGGTCACAACCTTAAAACAAGGAGTATAGCAATTTAATAACATTAGCTGTGTCCAAAGATGCAACTGCTGTACAGACTACATCCATCTCTGAATCAGGCTCATTGTCATAATATAGCCCAGTGCCTCATACTGTCTCTCAGGAACAATCGGCCTGCAGCTGTTGCTATACTTCAGACTCTTTTCTCTGGTCTTTAGCATTGTTTGCTATAGTCCAAGGGCATAGCTACTATAGGTGCAGGGAGTGCAGCTGCTATGGGGCCCAGAGCTTAGAGGGGCCCACCCTTTACTTTCAAAGTTACATGCGTTATATACATTTTTCACCATTGGGTGGTACATAAGAGACCTTACAATCTTTTGCTTTGTGGCCTACAATTTATCTAGTTATGTCCCTGGACCTGTTTATTGTAATGTAGTAGAAAATTAACTGGAGGGCATTAATAATGTTACATAATATGAACTGGGGACATTGTATGTAATGTAATATAAATTGTGGGTACTGTGTTGCATACTGTGTACTGGCAGCCCTGCAATGTGACATAATGTGAACTAAGGCACTAATAGGGATCATAAAATGAACTAGGGCACTACCATGGGGATAACGTTAACTAATGGGGACATGTACTAAGCAGTGAAAATAGTGAAGTGAGCCAGTGGAGAAGTTGCCCTTGGCAACCAATCAGCATTGACATAACATTTATAATTTGCATACTATAAAAGTATACAGTGCAGCTGATTGGTTGCCAAGGGCAACTTCTCCACTGGCTAACTTCTCCACTTTTATCACTGCTTAGTACATGTCCCCCTAAGACTCTACTATGGTTCAGAAAATGAACTACAGTAGGGAACTAATATGTGGCTTAAAATTAACACCTGCTGCGGAGAGGTGTCACTCAAGAAGCATTGGGACATGGACCCCTTCAAAATGTTGCTATGGGGCCCACAAAGTTCTGGCTATGCCCCTGCTATAGTCACATCTGCTACTATATGCTAATGCTGGTATCAGCCCTTCCCTGGTGCACAAGTGTGCACGTGAATGTGCAAGGACTTAGACACACACTTTGAGCATCATCAGATACTGTAATACTGCTTGGTGGATCTTTAAATGCTACTATAGTTTGCAATATCAAAACTTGAACCAGTCCTATGATAGGAGCAGATGTTATCACTATGGCCACCAATGTGAGTGATTAAGTGTCTCTGTATACCACCACTTCAGCAACGTGACTGCGCCAAGGGGCGGAACTGCCGGAGGCAACAGAGTAATTTGCAGCCGGGCTCAAGATGCTAAGGGGGCACCTCTCCTCCATTGTCCCTGCCAGCTTCCAGCTCAGGTCGTAGGTGGTGACGGCACAGTTCACTATGCATCATTCATGCCTGCAACAGCTGCAGCTCTTATTTGCCGCTGTCAGTCTGGCCCTATCTGAATAAACACTTGTCTCCCACTGCTCCCTTTGCAGGTTGTGCATGTGTGACTGGCAGCTGTCCGACAGTGAAGCTCCGCCTCCTCCTGCTATTGTTATACTCCCATACTCTCACCTCCCCACCCAGCCATTCACTCAAGTCGATTTCACTGGATACCGAGATCAATACATTTGTCTCGTTTATAAGGGGTATTTATATTTACCCTGCCCCATGCACTGAAGGTAGTCACCACCAGTCGTGGTGCAACAAGATGGTGGTTTTTGTATAAAAACAGGGGCCAGTGGCATAACCATGACCACCATGGAATGATCATACTCCCAGCATTCCACAGCTATACCCCCATATCCTGTATCCAATTCCACCAATGCTGGGAGGTATGTAAGGGTACTGATTTGCAGAACAGCAGCAGTTTGCCAAACATTAGCAAGAAATATAATTTCTCTTTTTAATTCCACCTAAGCATAAAGCGTGTGCATCATGGCCATTTAATTTCGGGGGCTAGATCATTTGAGATCTGGGAAAAGACGAGTGCATGTTGCAGGCCTTCTTTGCTTTGTAGTGCACAGCCAGCTTAGAGTTGGGGGCAACGGAGTCTCCTCCTATATATCTGCATTGCTCACCTCTTCTAGACACATTTTAGCCAAAGTTCAAAAGGAAACGTCAAACACACAAATGCCACTAAACACTGTCTCAAAGACTCCTCACTTTCAGGATAATATTAAGACATAAGGGGGCTGAAGCAATTAGGCCTCTGTGTAGCAAATGTGGTCAAGCAGCCGTGACTCTTCCTGCTGCATTAGTATGTTAAACCCCATACACACTAGACGAGAAAATGAAAGATCTCGCTCAGAAGGGCTAATCTGAGTGAGATCTTTCACAATCTCGTCCAGTGTGTACACTCATTGTCGTTAGCGAAAAGCGCTCCCGTGCATCATTAATGACCCCCTCCCTCGTCTGAATATGTACAGACGAGGGAGGGCCTTGTTAACGACAGCCATGATGCAGATGTAGCATGGCCTTCATTCTCCCCGCCCCATCGCTCCCTTCTTTGCCGGCATCGGCATGTGTGTATGCACTTGACAATGCCGGCACGCTGCCGGGTCCCTAGTGTGCACTAGTATTTAGTGCTATCACTGCTATTTCCATGTAAGCAGCAAAGATAGCACCTCCAACCACATCTGAATGAGGACCTATATGGCAGTCACTGCATCACTCTGCATTATACAGTGGGCACTGCAACACTGCATTGTATGCCTGGCACTGCAACACTCTCTGCATTATATGGCTGGCACTGTAACACTGCATTATATGGTGGGCACTGCAATGCTGTGCATTATACCTGTATGGTGGACACTGAAGGTCTATATTATACAGCGGTTACAAAAATGCTCTCTATATTGCCTGGTGGTAAACTGCTTGGGTGTTGATCCTCATGTATTTAGTATACCACCTGTAACAAGGGATGGGGGCATGCTGTTAAGGGGGGTACTCATGGAGCGATCGCTGCTTAAAATCTAAGCAATCTGACTAGATTGCTTAGATTTTAAGCATGATCGCTCCGTGTGTACCCCCCACAGCGATACCCCCCACATCGCTATCGCTGGTGCTAGATTGGCCTGCCGTGCAGGCTCAATCTAGCAGGTCGCTCATTTCACCTGCTGGGTGAAATGAGCGGCACCCCCGTCTCCCCCCGCACGCTCAGCACACATCGCGCTGCGCTGAGTGGTGGGAGAGATGTGTGCTGAGCGGTTCGCTCAGCACACATCTCTACCACATCGGCAGTGAGTATTGGCCTTTAGTTCCAACCAGTAAAAGCTGATCAAAGCAAGGACTGATAAGAATGCCAAAACCAGCTTAATCTAGCAGCTAAATTGCAAAAAATGTGTGGGGTCTGCAACTCGGAGGTTATTACATTTAACCCCTTTTCCCACCCACCCCCACCACCATGACTGGAAAAGTATCTGCATAAACATTGCCTAATTTGACACTGTTTACCAGTAAAACTTATTATAAGGCAAATATATATTTTAACATGATCTAAACATCAATATCCAGCATCCTATTCATATTAGCTGTCTGATTTTATGAGGTTTTCAAGCAAGTTAATACTGACTCTCAGCCACTTGCTAAAGCAGAAACTATGAGTCATAAATACAATTTATAAGTAATATGCTGCAATAAGCAAAATTCCTTCATGTAAATCTTTTGACTGCCCTCTACAAGAAGATGCCTATAAAACAAACTGTCAATTACCTCTCCCATTAATTGTTGCTTAAAGTACTAATAAATGAGATTTTACTAGGATTTGTAAATTAGGTCTTCGGGGACATTTGCTGAAGGGCATCATGTAATTGTAAATGGATGAAACTAAAGTGAAATAAAAAAAGGTGGATTATAATAAATAACTCAATTTTTATGGATAGTTATATTGCTTTCTATTTAGCAATATTTTGTAGGCATGTTCTTTTTAATAAGCAGAAACTTTTTCTTCTTTTATATAGGATTATGTTCTTCAATGGAATGTTATTGGTCCTGAGTTATTTTAAATGAAAGGCAAGCAAGCTGAAAGTTAAATTATAGTTTTGGAATTCAGTCTTTCTTATTTCCATTAAAAGTGTGCTAAATACATATATATTACCCTTTTCCATATAAAACATTTATTCAAATGTTTAAACAACTTTTAATTTCTTATTTGCACATTACTATCCTGATCTGTTTTGCCTACTGTGTTGTTCAGTAAGGCCTTTTTATTTCCCAGGCTGATTCTGTTATATCACTATACACAAAGCAGCTCTATGTCATGTTAATGGTTGAAATACATAACAAAGCCAGCCTAACCATTCTTAGTGTTTGGTGCCCCCCTCCAACCATTCTTACTTCTACACCAGACCCGACTTCTTACGCCCATTGGATCCATGTGAGTACCAGAGTGAAGAGCATTGGTATCACCATTTTAATGCAAGTTAAAACACTGTTGCATGCTGTAAATGAGTGAAAAGAGGAGGGGACACAGGTGTATGAGCGGTGGCTAAACTAGCGGGGGCTGGCAGGACACAAGCCCTGGGCCATGAATGTATGAGAAAGTGTGCCACCAAGGTTAGATTACCCATTAGGTACCCTGAGAGAACTGACAGCTAATATGTCACAGCATGGCAGGGTTTAAACATCAATACCAGAAAGCTATGCTATCGAGAAGAAGTAGCGCCTGGCTTATTTCCAAGGCCAAAACGGTGAAAGAGACCTTCATCATAGCTATGGTCATGTGAGAATCAGATGCTCCCAAAGAAGGTATGAGGAAGATCACTCTGCACTTTACTTTTCTGGGTCCTGTATTGGGTTTGCAGATATCTGTAGATTAAGAGAACCTAATGTAGAAATTGAAACCGTTGTTATAGTGTATTGTTTTACACACTAGTGTCTTTCTATACCAGTTAAACTGTTTGTGAAAGAAGTCCTAGCTTTACCTTGGCTTCAGCATGGAGCATAAGCCCTTGTTATCATGAGGGCATCCAGAGAGGGCATAGCTTGCCTTATAGTGTCAGACTAGTCCACCGGGCTACTTGGAAGACACCTGATGGGCCCCTGATGCCAACATCCAAGCAAAGTACTGCTCCATCTCCACCCTTAAAACTGAACAAAATAGTGTTGTAACTTCATTGCAACAACTGAGAAAAGGAGAAGAGGGTAGTCATTACTTAGAGCTGCCATATACTTTTTTCTTAAATGGTGAGCTTTACATTAATTTTATATGAAGCTTTTCTTTAGAGCACTTTAGAACATACAGCTTGATATCAAAAGTGAATCTCCAGTTGTATCTCTGACATATCCTATACTGTAATAGTAATGGATTTTTTTTAAGAGTGTATTATTATTATTATTATTATTATTATTATTATTACTTTGAAGTCACTCACACTGTCCTTTATAATTAAGGGCTAATTCATTACTCTGATGAATTGTATGTACTGTATCTATGAAGGACCTAAAGTAAGGGCTCCCAAACTTGCTCCTCGGTGCACCCTAACAGGCTAGGTTTTAAGGATAATCATGTTTGATCACAGGTGGATTATTTAGTACCTCTGGCAATTTGATTTAACTATCTTGGATCAAGTATGGATATCCATAAAATCTGGCCTGTTAGTGTTCCTTGAGGACCGATTTTGTGAACAACTGACCTAAAGGATGATGCTGGATACAAATCAACACAAAGGGTCTGATTCAGAGTTGAATAAAATGTCTGCATACAGATTGCATTTTCTGTGTTTCACATTTGTTTTATTAACATTTCACACATGTTGTTGTTGTCAGTAGAATGCACCATGACTGAGGGAGGCAAAACTTGGTTGACAGAATCAATGGGGAGATGGACAACAATACTAATGGAGGAGGGGTGGGGGAGTTGGTTTAATGAAGAAGATCAGTGAGTTGGTCTCTTAGGAAAATTTGGGTTGGTTGGGCGATTAATTCAAAGTTGTAGTTAAAGCTTCCCATCCACCAGACCAACTTTCCTCCAACCATCCAACTGGTTGGTTGGTTGGTTGGTTGGTTGGAATGACAATCTGGTCATGTAATGGAGCAAATGACAATCAGCAATTTCTCCAAAACACTGCAAAATGGACAAAAACTGTTGTTTTATTATTTTTAAATCAAACCAATTTAACGAACGTCACTAAACAGCTGTTTTTGTCAGTTGCATATGGTATATGCCAGACATACAGTAAGTCTGTATACTTGCGTCCGATGTTAGCAGAGCCATACAGTAGACAATACAGTTATGCAAGGAAGTGTCATATACAGTATGCATGAGAGAATATTGTCTTGAGCAAAAGTTTAATTTTCAATATAAAACCTAATTAAATGCAAGCAAAAATTTGAAAGCAAATTACACACAGTGGTGTCGGGAGGGTGGGGGTGGGGATACTAATTCTCTAGGCCCAGGCTGCTGGAGGGGCCCGGGTCCGCTGACCTCCCCCCTCCCAAGCATACCTCATGGACGCGCACATCACTGCTATACTTTCCAGTGATATCTTCAGGAAGATGATACCTGTACATTGAAAGCAAAGACTCTAGCACTGTGCCACAATCTTTGCTCTCTAGTTCACACGTGACGCCTTCCTAAATATCACTGGGAAGATGGCACCGGCCAAGGAGGAGGCACCCACTGCCCACAAGCAAGGTAGGAAGTGGGTGCCCCCTGCCTCACTCCTGGATTAAAATGACTCCACCGGTGCGCTCCTCACCTCCCCATAATTATGATTTTTTTTTGCATTGTGGTATTTTGAGGGGGCGTAGACACAACCCGTTTTCTGGCCATGCCACATTCATTACCGGGGCCCAGAGTGGTTCTCTACGCCCTTCATTTCACAAAAAAATATGCTGTTTTCCCATGTAAAAGTCTAATGTTATTCAAATGGAGAAACCTATTAAAGATCTGTAATGCTAATGACTAAAGACAAGTACTGTAAGACTGGAAGAGTTAATATGCAAACATACAGTATATGGTGCTGGTGGTCATTAAGTGAGCATGCCCTTACTGTACTTGACCTATGCTTGGCCACCACCATGATAGAAAGGAGTGCAACTCAAAAATATCATAATGTGTTTACAATATGGACATATGCATATTCATTTTTGGTGCACATGTGTAGCAAGGAAAAGTGTATATTATACAATAGAAATTGACATATGCTCCCCTTAAATATATACAATACTTTATACAAGACTGAATCTGCTATGGAAGATAAATTGCTTTATTAATTACCTTTCACATTTATGAATTATATAATAATTTCTACAATATTATGAATTTTGCTGAAACATTTCACTGTTCTTCAGTTATGTGTATACTGTATATATCATTTAGTATAATATCTTTATCATACTGATACTGAAATGCATTTGCCCTAATGTGGGTCCCAATATTACTGTGACTGTATGTAGTATGGAGGGGATGCGGTCACATCGCCCCAACCCGTATGGAGGACATTCCAAAATAAATATATTCAGCTCTCTTGTTACTTTATAGCTGATTAGCCCCATAATCTGCTGAGTATTGATTTTATTGCATCAGGCTTTCATCCAGGAAATACAGTTGAACATGAATTTCTGCTTCTGCTACACATCTTATGGAAAAGATAACACCCAGATGCTATTCACATAATGAGTATCCATCATCTTGGGAAAAACCTGTGTTAAAATAATATTGGCAGAAACAACTCAGCTCCAATTAAATGGTGACACCCAATGTATATTTGGTATAAAAGGAATCAGTAAACCAATAAATATATCTGTGGTCCTGACTCAGATCCAGCTGTCTAATCTTCCTTCACTTTCCTGCAGAATTATCAGTTTCTACAATGAGTATCAGACAAGGATTTGGATCAGTCAAAGGGATAGGGAGCTCAGGTTCCTGCTCAGTTCAAACATCTAATGTCAGGGTGTCTTCAGGAGGGCAAAGTTCTGGAGGATTATATGGTGGTGGTGGAAATTCTGTAAGATATGCAGGAAGCTTGAGGGGCGGAAGCATGAATGTAGGTACATCTTATGGTGCTGGTACTCATTTTGGTAGTGGGTCTGTACATGGTGGGGGACATGGCTTTAGTGGTGGGTCAGCAGTAGCTGCCTGTGGTTTTGGTGGTTCTAACTTTAGTGGTGGCTATGGTTATGGTGGCTCTGGTGACTCTGGTTTTGGTGGATTTGGCTTTGGAGGTTCTACCTTTGGACATGTCGGTGGCCAAGGTGGAGGCTTTGGAGAGGACCAGGGACTTCTCTCTGTCAATGAGAAGTTAACAATGCAGAATTTAAATGACCGCCTGGCTGCATATCTTGAGAAGGTTCGGTCTTTGGAGAATGCCAATGCTGATTTGGAGAAAAAGATCCATCACTGGTATGAAACACATGGTCCCAAACCAGCCCAGGACTACAGTCATTACTACAAAACAATTGAAGATCTGCAGAAAAAGGTGAGAAACAAAAGGAACAGTAGTATGAATATTTAATATTTGATGTTGTAGAATGCAGGTAATTAGATACGTAGGAAAACAGGATTGCCTAAAAAATGTGTTTAAGAGATATTTATGTGCAGGTAAGTTAATTGGTTGCTACTGTAACTCAATCCATACATACAGTAATTTCATCTGCAAAGATAAAATGGCAAGAAGCTGTGACTTCTGTTCACTAGATCCTTAAAACTTCAGTTACTTTATAATACATACTAGTCCAAGTTAGTAGTTTAGGACACATATGAGTTGATGCAGAGTAACATGTATGTTGGTTTGTTGAGTGTTTCTTACATGTATTCGCACTGTGCACACTCCAAAAGCGAGAGTCGTATGCAGAATAACCATACACTTATGACTAAGGAGGTTCTCGCATTGTAGATAGAGCTCAGCGAGGTAGAGTTGATGCACCTGCAGGCAATGCAGAGCTGAATGTAAGTGTAAATATCATATGTACCAAGAAGGGACTGGCACAAGTGCACACTGATGAAGACAGATAGCAAACCAAGTGAATGGATGTGGGAACAGATGCACTTTAAGATGACTACCACCCTGCATACATTTAGTTCTGCACATGTTACATAGGAGCACATGCGTCGATTTTCCTATTTCTAAAAGATAAAAACCAGAGGCCGCACACTCATGGCCAACAACGTGAGATGTAGTCATGCCAGCAGCTGCTATTGTAGACACAGGATGTTGGTTCTCCGAATAGTGCTTCTGGAGACTGAGCGGTAAACCCTGTGCCTCTGGTTTGGTGATATGCTGATGATTCTTGATCTTAATGTACGTGATTTTGAATGTAAGTAAACTTGTTTACTATTTATTATTCACAAGTGTGCGCCCTCTGCTTTTTATCTTATACACAGTGTACACCTTCTGGGAAAGGTGATTTGGATGGTACAGCACTACATCTAATGATCTGTAAAATTTGGGATCAACTTTGGGGGCTTCATATTTGATTTAACTATATATATATATATATATATATATATATATATATGAACAAAAAGATGGGGTGAGACCCCCGAAACGTTGATGCACTAAAGGTTATTCATTGTTCATCATACTGGTAGTGCCGCCTCTTTTTGTTCTCGTATCTACATGGGGTTTATTATACACCTCTGGGAAGGCACACCAGGAAACTTTTTTTTAGGGATCACGCTGCCCTAAGTGAGTGCCGGATTTGGACATTGTTTATATATATATATATATATATATATATGAACATTTCTCCCCCAGGGGAGGTGGCAGACTGAAGCTTTAGTCTTGAAAAAGGTCCTGGTAGGGACCAAAACGCTGACCTTGACCCTGTAAACGATGTGAGGTTGTATTAAATTAACTCTTTTTCATTATGGACAAGAGTGGTGAGTGCATTCCTTGAGAAATGTTCTTATTATTGGGACTTTGCCCGGTTTGGAAGGTCTCTGGATTTTTGCACCCCTGAGGCTGTGGATGATGGGACTGTGAGTATAACTCTGTGTACAAAAGGATATATATATATATATATATAGAGAGAGAGAGAGAGAGAGAGAAAGAGAGAGAGGAGTGATGGAGCACTCACCAGTTTTTAAAGTGCATAAACGATTTAATTCATACTTGATAGATCAATGCATCACAGCTCCGAAACGTTTTCGATCACAGAGATCTTCTTCAGGGGTCACAACAATGTAATAGCATAAAGGAGCAACGCATCCATCACCAGAGAAGTGGTCACAGATGTGATAGGGATCGCGTGAGTGCGGCTTAAAAGTATTTATATATATATATATATATATATATTTCTCATACGTCCTAGAGGATGCTGGGGATGCTTCAAGAACCATGGGGTATAGACGGGATCCGCAGGAGACATGGGCACTTTACGACTTAAAAGGGGTGTGAACTGGCTCCTCCCTCTATGCCCCTCCTCCAGACTCCAGTTATATTCTGTGCCCAGTGAGACTGGATGCACACTGAGGAGCTCTCCAGAGTTTCTCAGAAAAAAGACTTTGTTAGGTTTATTATTTTCAGGGAGACCTGCTGGCAACAGGCTCCCTGCATCGTGGGACTGAGGGAAGAGAAGCAGACCTACTTCTCTGAGTTCAAAGGCTCTGCTTCTTAGGCTACTGGACACCATTAGCTCCAGAGGGTCCGATCACTTGGTGCGCCTAGCTGCTCGTTCCCAGAGCTGCCTCGTCACCCCCCTTGCAGAGCCAGAAGATAGTAGCCAGATGAGTATGAGAAGATCAGAAGACTTCAGTGACGGCAGAAGACGGCTTGTTGAGGTACCGTGCAGCGGCCGCACTACGCGCCATGCTCCTACATTCAGAACGGCACTGCAGGGTGCTGGGCTCAGGGGGAGTGCCCTGGGCAGCTTTAATCCTCAATTTAGCCACTGGCAGAAAGAGTATAACGTGCCTGGGCACTGATTACAGACCCCCGCCAGTATGAAAAATATGAAATTATGCGGGACTGAAGCGCGACATTGAGGGGGCGTGGTTTAGCCCTCACAGCTCTGACCAGCGCCATTTTCTCTTCACAGAAGCTGCAGAGACGCTGAGCCTGGCCTCGCACACTACTGTACAAGTAACAGGGTGCAAAACGGGGAGGGGGGGCGGCACAAGAGATTTGGTGCTAATTATTGAAATGTAAAAGCGCCAGCAGGTCTGGGCAGTATTTTACTTGCTTCAGAACTGGGACAGGCGCTGGGTTGTGAGCTGGCAGAACACCCTCTGTGCTTCTCTTACAGGCTTTGTTGTGGGTCTGTCTCCTATAGCCCCAGTGTGGTTGTGGGTGTCGGTACGTGTGTGTCGACATGTCTGAGGCTGGGTGCTCTTCTCAGGAGGAGGCTGGAGTGGGAACAGAAAAGGCTGGGGGAGTGACCATGTCGGTACCGCCGACGGCTGATTGGGTAAATATGTTGAGTGTTTTGAATGCTAATGTGGCTCGGTTGACGAAGAGATTAGATAAATCTGAGTCTAAAAGCCAGACATGGAGGAAATCCATGGAAGATGCATTGTCACAAGCTCAGACCCCTTCGGGGTCTCAGAAACGTGCATTTACCCAGTTAACAGATACAGATACCGACACGGACTCTGATTCCAGTGTCGACTTTACTGATGCCAGATTAAATCCTAAACTGGCTAAGAGCATTCAGTACATGATTGTGGCAATAAAAGAAGTGTTGCATATAACAGAGGACCCTGCTGTTACTGATACTAGGGTCTGTATGTATAAAGGAGAGAAACCTGCGGTAACTTTTCCTCCCTCTCATAAACTGAACGCTCTCTTTGAAAAGGCTTGTGAAAATCCTGACAAGAAGGCACAGGTTCCCAAAAGAATTCCAGTGGCATATCCATTTCCCTTTGGGGACAGGGGAAAGTGGGAGTCAACTCCCACGGTGGATAAAGCTCTATCGCGTCTATCCAAAAAGGTGACGCTTCCGTCTCCTGACACGGCAGCCCTAAAAGATCCTGTGGATCGCAAGCAGGAAAATACACTAAAATCCATTTATGTCACTATGGGTGCGCTACTCAGGCCTGCCGTTGCGTCGGCATGGGTGAGTAGCGCTATTGAAAAGTGGGCAGATAAATTGTCATCTGAGATTGATTCCCTAGACAGGGATAACGTGCTTTTGACTCTGGGTCATATCAGGGACGCTGCAGCATATTTAAAAGAGGCTGTAAGGGATATTGGCCTTTTGGGATCAAGGTCCAATGCCATGGCAGTCTCAGCTAGGAGAGCATTGTGGATTCATCAATGGAATGCTGATGCCGACTCTAAGAAGGCGATGGAGTCTTTACTATTTAATGGTAGTGTCTTGTTTGGTGACGGCCTCACTGACCTGGTATCTACGGCTAGGATGGGGAAAGTGGTCACAGGCTGTGGCAAGTTACCAAGAGCAGAAGTCCTCTCCGGCTTTTACCAAATCCACCGCATGACGCTGGGGCTCCTCTGCGGGAGTTCGCACCGGTGGGGGCACGTCTCAAACTCTTCAGTCAGGTCTGGGTACACTCGGACCTGGATCCTTGGATATTAGAAATAGTAACCCAAGGGTACAAATTAGAGTTTCAAGACGTGCCCCCTCACCAATTTTTCAAATCGGCCTTGCCAGCTTCTCATCTGGAAAGGGAGGTAGTATGCACGGCAATACTAAAGCTGTGTCAAAATCAAGTCTTTGTCACGGTACCCCCGTCAGGGCTTTTATTCGAGTCTGTACGTGGTCCCGAAGCCGGATGGCTCAGTCAGACCGATTCTGAACCTAAAATCCCTAATTTCTTTCTGAAAAAAAATTCAAATTCAAGATGGAATCTCTCAGAGCAGTGATCTCCAGTCTGGAGGAGGGGGATTTTATGGTGTCGGTCGACATAAACTTACTTACACGTTCCCATATATCCTCCACATCAGGCATACCTGAGGTTTGCTGTTCAGGATTGTCATTACCAATTTCAGACTTTGCCGTTTGGTCTGTCCACAGCACCAAGGATTTTCACCAAGGTTATGGCAGGAATGATGATCTCCTCATAAAGGCAAGGTCCAAGGAGCAATTGCTGAAAAATGTTGCGCTCTCACTAACGATTCTGCAACAACATGGTTGGCTCCTAACTTGCCAAAATCACAGTTGGTCCGACGACACGGCTGTCATTTCTGGGTATGATTCTGGATACAGAATTACAGAGAGTTTTTCATCCAGTGGGAAAGGCTCTGGAAATACAGAACATGGTAAAACAGATTCTGAAACCGGCAAAGGTGTCAGTTCTTCAATGCACTCTGTTGCTGGGGAAGATGGTGGCGGCCTACGAGGCCATTCCATATGGCAGGTTCCATGCCAGGGTGTTTCAGTGAGACCTGTTGGACAAGTGGTCCGGGTCTCACCTGGACATACACCGAAAAATAATCCCATCTTCCAGGACCAGGATCTCCCTTCTGTGGTGGCTGCACAGTTCTCACCTTCTGGAGGGACGCAGGTTCGGGATTCAGGATTGGAACCTGGTGACCACAGATGCAAGTCTCCGAGGCTGGGGAGCAGTCACACAGTGGAGAAACTTTCAGGGAAATTGGTCAAGCCAGGAAGCTTGTCTGCACATAAACATTCTGGAATTAAGGGCCATTTACAACAGCATTCTACAAGCGGAACATCTTCTTCGCGGTCTGCCCGTCTTGATTCAGTCAGACAACATAACAGCAGTGGTGTACATAAACCGCCAGGGTGGAACAAAGAGCAGAGCGGCGATGGCCGAGGCCATGAAAGTTCTTCGCTGGGCGGAAAGACATGCAAGCGCTCTGTCAGCAGTCTTCATTCCAGGAGTGGACAGCTGGGAAGCAGACTTCCACAGCAGACATGACCTCCATCCAGGAGAGTGGGGTCTTCATCAAGAGGTCTTTGCAGAAGTGACAAGTCGTTGGGGAATTCCTCAAATAGACATGATGGCGTCCCGCCTCAACAAGAAACTTCAGAGATATTGTTCCAGGTCGAGGGACCCTCAAGCAATAGCGGTGGACGCCCCAGTGACACCGTGGGTGTTTCCATCAGTCTATGTGTTGCCTCCATGTGCACTCATTCCAAAGGTGATAAAGATTATAAGAAGAACAAGGGTTCAGGCGATACTCATTATTCAGACTGGCCAAAGAGGGCCTGGTATCCAGATTTTCAGGAGTTGCTCATAGAAGATCCCTGGCCTCTTCCTCTACGGGAGGACCTGTTACAACAAGGTCCGTGCGTGTATCAAGTCTTACCGCGGCTGCATTTGACGGCATGGCGGTTGAATGCCAAATCCTAGCCAGAAAGGGTATTCCCAGTGAAGTCATTCCCACACTTCTTTAGGCTAGAAAGGAAGTAACGGCAAAGCATTACCACCGTATTTGGAGAAAATATGTGTCTTGGTGTGAATCCAAGAAGGCTCCTACGGAAGAATTTCAACTGGGGCGTTTTCTCCATTTTTTGCAAGCAGGTGTGGATGCGGGCCTAAAGTTAGGCTCTGTTAAAGTACAAATTTCAGCCTTATCAATTTTCTTTCAGAAAGAATTGGCCTCCCTTACAGAAGTTCAGACCTTCGTGAAAGGTGTGCTGCACATCCAACCTCCACTTGTGCCTCCTGTGGCACCATGGGATCTTAATGTGGTATTGCAGTTCCTGCAATCTCATTGGTTTGAACCTTTACGTAAGGTTGAGTTAACATTCCTTACTTGGAAAGTAGTCATGGTTGGCCTTGGCATCCACAAGGTAGGTTTCTGAGTTGGCGGCTTTGTCTCACAAAAGCCCCTGTTTAATCTTCCTTGCTGATAGAGCGTAGTTGAGAACTCGTCAGCAATTTCTGCCAAAAGTGGTTTCATCATTTCACGTAAACCAGCCTATTGTGGTGCCGGTGGCTACTGATGCCTTGGCGGAATCGAAGTCTCTCGATGTGGTCAAAGCTTTGAAAATCTATGTCGCCAGAACGGCGCAGATTAGGAAAACAGAGGCTCTGTTTGTGCTGTGGGCTCCCAACAAGATTGCGGCTCCTGCTTCCAAGCAGACTATTGTGCGCTGGATATGTAATACGATTCAGCAGGCTCATTCTACGGCAGGTTTGCCGTTACCGAAATCGGTGAAAGCCCATTCTACCAGAAAGGTTGGCTCATCCTGGGCGGCTGCCGAGGGGTATCGGCATTACAGCTTTGTCGAGCTGCTACTTGGTCGGGTTCAAACACCTTTGCAAAGTTTTACAAGTTTGATACCCTGGCGGAGGAGGACCTCTTGTTTGGTCAATCGTGCTGCAGAGTCATCCGCACTCTCCCGCCCGTTCTAGAGCTTTGGTATAAACCCCATGGTTCTTGAAGCATCCCCAGCATCCTCTAGGACGTATGAGAAAATAGGATTTTAATACCTACCGGTAAATCCTTTTCTCTTAGTCCGTAAAGGATGCTGGGCACCTGTCCCAGTGCGGGCTGTATCTGCAGTTTGGTTTTGGTTACACTCATGTTGAATTAAGTACAGTCAGTCTGTGGCTGACTTTGGTCATGCCGTTGCATGCGTTGTTGTTGAATGCCATGTTGTATGGCGTTTTTGAGGTGTGAGCTGGTATGTATCTCACCTTAGTTTAAAAATTAAATAAAAATATAATAAATCCTTTTCCTCGAAATGTCCGTCTCCCTGGGCACAGTTCCTATAACTGGAGTCTGGAGGAGGGGCATAGAGGGAGGAGCCAGTTCACACCCCTTTTAAAGTCTTACCATGTCTCCTGCGGATCCCGTCTATACCCCATGGTTCTTGAAGCATCCCCAGCATCCTCTACGGACTAAGAGAAAAGGATTTACTGGTAGGTTTTAAAATCCTATTTTTTTAATATATATATATATATATATATATATAATCATAGTTTTTTAATATCATCATTATTAAAAAATATAAAGCTGCCATTAATTTCATTGCACGTTATATACAGTATATATTTAAATGATCTAAGTAGTATACTGTAATCTATCTATCTATCTATCTATCTATCTATCTATCTATCTATCTATCTATCTATCTATCTATCTTTCCTTATGCTTGTCTAGTCTCTCCAGTGAAATGAACATGTGCAGCTAATCCAGTAATAACAGATTCTAGTGATTTAAATGGGACGAGCGAGAGAGGGCAGCATCTTCCTAGTCTTGAAGGATCACATATAATTAATCTCTTACCGTCACTTATAAAACAGAAAATCCATGCTTTGTACAGCATTATGTATTTTGTGTTTCAACTGGATGTATTTTCTCTAGCAATGGAAAACTTGAGAATAAGATAGATTATTGTAGAGACGTGCGCCAACCCCAGTGTTTTGGTTTTAGTTTTGGATCTGTATTAATTTTGTGTTTTGGTTCTAATTTGGCAAAACCACCCTCACTGGTTTTGGTTTTGGATCTGTTTTTTTTTTTAATGCTAAAAACAGATAAAGTCATGTAATCATGTTTATGTTCCTACAGTACAGTATTATTAACCTCAATAACATCTATTTCCAGTCAGTTTTGACCACCACACAGCTAACAATATTGTTTTCACCAATATTGGCCAAAGGCTGGCTGGCTAAACAGAGTACAAACACATGACAGTTTTTAGCAGTCGCATCAAGAGGGGGGTGCGGCCCACACCAAGGTGTCACCCTCAGAGAGAGTGACACCAAAATACCAGCTTCTCCACAGTGACATAAGCCGGGTGCTACAGTGTGACATTCTCCTGCAGCACCCAACACCTGTCATAGAGGAGGAGCTGACACTACAGGTACTGGTCTCTGGGGGTATCCTAACCTCTCTGGGGATGCCAGGCTGCCCCTTAGTGATGTCACAAGGATTCCTGCTGAGGCCATGCCTCTATTGGACACGTGAGGCATGCCAGGGGGGTAACACAGCGTGCACCGGGTTTAACCAAACCTGGTGACACCTCAGGTTTATAGCACCTCTTTGAAACATTGCCTTTCAGCAGTGGTAGACAGGAGGATTGCTTTTTAATAAACTATATAACCTCATATTAAGTAACCATGAATGTTTTCATTAATCAAGAACTAGCTTAGAGACCAGAGGGAAGTATAGCAAAATAGGGATGGAGTATATAGTGGCAGGTAAAAGAATGATTGATTGATTGATTGATTGATTGATTGAATAGATTATCAAAAAATTAAATGAAGACGTGGACTATATACTGACTATGTTGACATCTATTTCGTAGAAAATTAGGAGAGAAAGAGCCGTTAATGGGACCTGCACCCATTTTCTACACCATGCCTACCGCAATACTACATGGCCGCCCCTCACCGCCCCATGAAAGCCTCTGCCTGTCAATGATGCAGAGGCATTCACATCAAGGTGATGCAATCACATTGCCTGGCCCATGCATATGCAGAATAGGCTCTGTGTGTGCTCACTGGCCCTATATTTGGCAGAATATGATCACATCGCAGGTGCGATCCATAATGAATAAGACCCTTAGTGTCCTTTTTTGTGCCTTATGATTTGTCAGTTTCTAAAGTGACACCACTACCTCTTTTATTAACATTGTGAAAATTAGTATTTCAGGTGCCCTTTTCTAAACTTTCTCTAGTAGATATTGTAGTACTATTATGACTGGCAGCAGCCACAGCACTAGTACTTGGTTGCTGCTCCTGCTTTTGCAATGACTGATCGTGCTCCATATTGACTCACATCACTTATATTAATAATGCGGTGGGTGGCAAGGCCTCTACTGAGTGTTATTGTAAGACAATGCCACTGCCTGGCCCTGAACACACACATTTTTTTTTCCTTTGGGTTGTTTTGTTTGTTTTATTAATATTTATTTTTTAACAAATGACAACAACTTTACACTGTGACTCACAGCGCTTACATTATTAGCACATTGGCAAGGCCTGGCCCTGAACACACACAAGGTGTTTGTTTTTTTAAATGAAAAACATTTTTTTCTGTTTTTTAACAATTGACAAATTCACACTGTAACTCAGAACGCTTATATTATTAATGTGGAGGCTTGACCTGGCTCTGAACACACAAACTCTTTTTATTTTTTGTGTTTTAAATAAAATGTCTTTATGTGTTTTTTTTACACACTGCTGCAAATCATGAGCTTATATTATAGTAATGGTGGCACAATCAAAAAACTTTTTGCAGTTATCAGTGTGCACCAATAAAGGGTTAATGCTGTGGGTAGTGACAAAGAAACAACACCAGTGTGCACCAAGGGTTAATTCTGCCCTATATTAGGCACTGTGGGCAGTGAAACATAAGCAGTATGATGTTCTCCAAGGGTTAATGCTGACCCTGTATTAGGAGGTCTTGGCTAAACTGCGTGCAGTGACAAAAAAACAACAACACCAGTGTGCACCAAGGGTTAATGATGCAGTTAAGTTACAGCACCAGTGTTACACACTTAGCCAAAATGAAATTAAATAAGTAATAGAGATGTTCCTGCACTATAAAAATACAAAAATAAATGTTTAGCTAACTAAATACATCAAAACTAGCTCTGTGGAGTGTGCCCTTCAAACAGTGTCCTCTTGTTCACTTTGTATTGTAATCTGTGAAAGGGTGCTCCTATATCCAACTCCTCCAGTGGTCATGTGTGAAATGACACCCGAATCACTGCAGGAGGGACAGATATTGAATCCAAAACACGTGAGAACCAATGCTAGGAAGATGACGTTTTGCCTTGTTTTGGAATCTGAGCCTGACTGGAAAATCCGAGCCATGACTCGGATTCACTTGGAATCGTGAAGTTCGAACAGGCTCAGTTTTCTCAAAACCGAGCTGGCACATCTCTACATCATAGTTCTATAACAAGTGATAAGGCCATTAAGAGGTTGTGTACCTGATATCAAGTTGATTAGTTTGTATTTATATACTCTATGTATTTCCACCTTGGAAATTGTAGTGCAGGGCATTTCTACAACTTTTATGTAACCGCACAGAATGGGCAATTTTTAAAGTGTTTAGACTGATCTTCTTTCCCATTAACTTTCAGATCCATATTGCTTCTATCGATAATTCCCGTGTTGTCCTGCAGATTGACAATGCCCGGCTGGCAGCTGATGACTTTAAACTCAAGCAAGTAGAAACGTTTTGTGCAATTTTTTTACGTATCGTTTTCCTGTTGGAGGTTTGAGGATTGAAATGAATAATTATGGTTATTTTGATTGATGGGCAGGTATGAGAATGAACTACACATGTGCCAGTCACTGGAAGCTGATATCAATGGTCTGAAAAAGGTCCTGGATGACCTGACTCTCTCCCGAAGTGACCTGGAGTCCCAACTTGAACATCTGAAACAGGAGTTGGCTGCTCTGAAGAAGAACCATGAAGAGGTAATAAAGAAATAAAGTAAAACAGCCAAACAGGAAATCTAGTGACATTAATCTCATAATCTTTTTAAAGTAGTATGTTCCTAAAATGTGTCTGAAGAAACAATAACTAACTGTAGGTACTCGCTAGGAGGCACTGCATGCTTGTACAATCTCAGCAGCAGCATCACCTCTAAATAGAGACTTTTTGTCTATTTGGTTGTGCAGGAAATGAAGGCATCTAGCGGACATCTCCAGGGTAACATCAATGTAGATGTCAAGGCAGCACCAGGAATTGACTTGCAAAGAGTGCTTGGTGACCTCAGACATGAATACGAGACACTCATGGACAAAAACAAGAAGGAGATTGAAAATTGGTATCATGAACAGGTAACATATTACCAGTAGCAAGTAAGAGAAAATATATGTAACGTATTTTTTGTTACTATACAGTAATAATATTTTGCTACTTCAGACTGTGGAGCTGAATCAGCAGTTGACTAAGAGCACGCACGAAGTCAAGACAACTCAATCCCAGATTACAGAATTGAGACGCACTGTTCAGACTCTTGAGATTGACTTTCAGACACAGTTAAGCACGGTATGTGACCCTCTTAATTTTCAACTGTCAACTTATAAATTGTTATAATTAATTTGTAAGTTTAAATTAATGATTTGCATTATTTAGTTACAAAGTTCATTTATCAGGAATAACCTATTGTACGTGTGGTAATCCAGATGAAGGACACTTCTTGTTGAGTATTGTACATTGTATTGCAAATACTGTGTTTTCATTACAGAAAGCTGCTTTGGAAAGCACCCTAGCAGAGACAGAGGGACGTTACTGTATGCAGCTTTCACAAATCCAGGGGCTTATACAGAAAGTGGAGTCGGAATTAGCAGATATCCGCTGCGAGACAGAGAACCAAAGTCAAGAGTACAAAATTCTTCTAGACATCAAGTCTCGTCTAGAGCAAGAGATCAGCACCTACCGCAGCCTGCTCGATGGACAGGGCACTCAGTATGTGGATGATGAATAGGAATATAAATATGAACACTATACATATGTCTGTAGGACATTACTGGGCTCAGTAGCAGGGCCAAGAAAAGGCATTTATGAAACACACTCTGTTTTTCTTCAACTTAGAGAACCAGAAAACACTTAGTGGTAAATTTACTAAGATGGGAGTTCTATTTAAGATGGGATGTTGCCCACAGCAACCAATCAGATTCCTGGTATTATAATCTAGAAGGTGCTAGATAAATGAGAAGTAGAAACTGATTGGTTGCTACGGGCAACATCCCACCTTAAATAGAATTCCCATCTTAGTAAATTTACCCCTTAGTCACCACCAGGAGTTATGTATGCATATGCTTGAGATGGTTAGGAAAGGGCACAGTTTGGTGTCTACCTTGAGCTCCTTCTGATACTGTTGCAAAGATTCATCCAGATTACTGTATATTTATCTTTATTTTAATGTAATTTAATTACAAAATTCCCTCAATATATATCTTACAATTATCTAGGGCTCCATTTATTATGGTGCCTACACACAGTGCGATTATCGCATCCGATTTGATCTTTTTAGTTCACATCGTGACGTGCTCCCGCGTAGTCAATATCGCAAGGCAAAATAGTATGTGCAGACAGGTATTTTTGTACTACATCGCATACATTACATATTGTAGTGTAGTCAAAATCTGGTGCAGTTCATCTCGCATACCCCACTTAGTCCAAATCGCATAGCACACATTGTATAGGCTCAAAGCGCACCTAGCACAGATCTCACCGTGTGTGGGCACCTTTAGAGCTATATAGTGCTGTAATAAATCATCTACATTATATTTATGAGGCTGTGGTTTAGGAGCCTATTTATTAAGCCATGATAATGTGAAAATGGCAAATTCTGTGTGATTAAAACATCCTTTCAATATGGGGCTGTTTAATAGAGGCTAAATACAGGAGATATCAGAGATACAGTATTTCCTAGGCACAACTAAGTACCATAGTCACAATTATTCTCATCAGCTACTGTAGCCTCAGATCCCTCCCTGGCAGCCTAGAGTATGAGCATATACAGCCTGTACAAGCGCCTCCTTCACCGTTGTGATAAGCAAGCAGTACAGGAGATTTTAGTAGGGCAAAGCCATTGCTAGGACAGCCTGCTGCATGTGTTGTTCTGGTAATCATTAAATGATAAATGACCATTTTAATTAAGATCTGTTATAGCCAGTATTCACAGCAACAGCTGAGGTAAATAATGTGGCATAAAATGGGACTATTGCTAAATAAAGTGAGTTTGCTATATTTATTGATAGTCAACCTGTGTTACTTTTAGCTAACCATGCTCATGTCATGATTGAGCTGGTTTATTTCCAGTGGCCTAACATGGCAGCAGTGCACTCTGGAACAGTGTATCCTTATACATATTGTCACGCACTGCAATGTAACTTAGGGGCCTGAGTCCATGAAGCAAGTGAACTGTTTTCTCCATGATTTCAAAAAAGTCAATGCGTATGTCAAAAAATTTCTTCCATTGCCATTTTCATTTGTTATTATTAGTATTAATATTATACTTATTGTTTTTTTTTATCTAGAATGCACCCCCATATTCCACAGATCTGTATACGCATTGTATTTTTATTGAAGCACATCAATCCCTGACCCAGTGGACCTTGCAATCTAATTTCCCTACCACAAACCTGCAAACACCAAAGTCCACTATAACCAATTAGACTACTAGCGTCATTGTCATTCATTATTTACAAGAAGTCACACTGTTTTGTAGCACCTAACAGTTGATATTACAAATTAAGTAAACAAATCTTACATAGAAATAGAACAAGCTTGTGCAAGGATGTAGGGGAAGTTGCAGATATGAGACGGAGGGAAGAAAAGAGCCTGCTTATAATGTCTATGGACTATGGGAGGAGAGCCTCATAAACGCAAGGAGAACATACAGCATCAACATAAAACCCAAGGCCCCAGCAATGTCAGTCAGCAATCCAAACCACTGTAGAGTACCTCCCCAACATTACTATTTAGAGGCATGTATTGTATGTCACATACATGAATGTCACTCATCTTGTAAATATAAATCTTGTGTTTCATTTACTACAGGTCCCACAAGGGTTCCTATGACCAGTCATACTCCTCCAATTACTCATCAGGTTCCCATTCGGATAGTCAAGGTATGAAATGTCACACTTGGAGTTAGCAAGATAATACACAGGGTGGGGAGACTTTCCTGGCATATCCTACATTCCATCCCACCATCGTGAATACTAACAGATCATTGAGAAAGAGTCTCACTTATCACATTATTTCTGAATGATAATTTATTACAAATCATGTTTCACTTGTACGAGATAATATGGTAATACTGTTCCTCATATGAGGTAATAGCCAATTTAAGTTTAATATAGACTGACTTATATAGGTGAAATAGTCTATACAGTGGTGCAATGAACATTTTACCATAAACATTTATATTTAAATAAACATTTAAAATGGTGCATCAGTCCTCATGGTTCCACTTGTAGTTTACTAACAACTTAATTTAAAAACACTATAAAAATAACTTGTCTTCTTTTGAAAAACTCATTCTCTTTAAGTTGTGTCACCAATGTAGCAAATAAGGAGGGCACCCCTTCACTCTGGTATCCCCAGCCATAATTATGTGTATATGCAGCCATGATTGCCTGCGCCCTGTATATACACATCATACGCACATTTTACCACAGAGACATTTGGGCATTGTTTGTACTTGTATGTTCCGTTTTATATGTTGTTGCTACAAAGTTATAAATGTAGCTAATTTAGTGAACATTTTGTTTTGCAACATAAAATTTGCTTACAGCTGTATTGGTAAGTCTTTACAGGAGAAAAAAAGATTTTCCCTGACCACAAGTTCTGACAACAAGTGGGGACTCCTTTCAGCTGCCAGGGAAGAGACGCCAGAGCTTCTAAATAAAATGAAAAAATGAATAAGAATTTTGGGGGAGAAACTTGAAGTCCCTTTATTGCCCCATTATACAATGTAGAAAGAAGAAATCCACTCTTCCAAATTGTGGGCGTGATCAGTACATCAGTGTATAAGGGGGGTGTTCAATTAGTGCCAAATTTTTCACCTAGGTGAAAAAACTTAACTTTTCAGTATTTTTAGGGCGAATGGGGATTCGCCCTATTCAATTGCAGTTTTGGGAACTGAACATGTGCAAAAAGAGTCCTGTGTGATCGTTTGCAGTTCCCCCTTAGCTGCAGCTTGATTGACCTGCTGCAGCATTTGTGGGGTGGAGCTGTGGGCCATGACCATGATGACGCAACAAAACGGGGGAGCGTCACCCCCATTATTAGGAGTGGTGAGCATATGGTCCGCGTTTTCAGACAAATACTTCCTGAACCTGGGAGAGGGGTTCCATTGGCCAGTCTGAGTAAGCTGCGGCTTATGCAAACTGCCCGAGGGCTGCAACCACCATGACTGATGGTCATAATGGTGATTTGATGCTGCGTCTTCTGATTATGAGTCAATAGACATACAGAAAATAGCTGTTTTTTGGCATACAGCGCACACACAGATGCTAATTCATACATTTTACATATGTCTGTCCTTTTCTGAGTTGGACGAACTTGGCCGGATCTGTCTTTCCATGACATTGAGCATTTGAGGATGGGAACTAGGCAATATTGCATTGCACAGAACTACCCTGACTTGTGGGAGTGACATGGGAGCGTTGTGGACTTTATTCTAAAGTTCTGTACAAGTCTGATGGATCCTTTGCACCTAGCATTTAGTTGGTGCAAGTGTCAATACGTATCTGATGTTTGTGGTGTTTGATATAAAATCAGTTGGTGGCGCGACTTTCCACTTGCAGATGTATGGATCATCGCATTAGCGAAATGCAATCTTGCATCACTATAAGGTAAGTAATCTGGCTTCCACAGATGACCACAAATACAGCTACTTTGCGTCCAACTCAAGATCAACCCCAATGTCTAATGATCAGTGAGATCTTCAGACATTATACCCCTACAACTCATGGAATCTAGGGATGAGGGAAGATCTCTTCCAACCTGGTTTCCAAAAATGTAAGGGCAGACACGTTAGATTGAGGGATGTCCCCTTTTTCAAATGATGGGATCCCTTAGTACTTATTGTCTGGTGATCACCTGTTCTACAGAAAAAAGAAATTTTCTGTATACTGTATGTGTAGGAGAAAATGACATGCCCTATTGTGCCCATAAGTGCTCCTGCAACGGAGGCTGTGGAGAGTCCACTATTTCAAATGATGTTTCCCCTAGTAGCTATTGCCTGGTGATCACATGTGATCACTACACAATATAACCCGGCACTATGGGTGGAAGGGCACTATGTGCCATATCACGCCCATCATTACACCTGTACACATGGTGCCCAGATATCTACAATATTATGACAATTAAAAACAGGGGTTCCCTCATAAAGGGGGAAATGTACTAAGCAGTGATAAAAGTGGAGAAGTGAGCCAGTGGAGACGTTGCCCATGGCAACCAATCAGCATTGACGTAACATTTCTAATTGCATACTATAAAAGTACACAGAGCAGCTGATTGGTTGCCATAGGCTCACCTCCACTTTTATCACTGCTTAGTACATCTCCCCCTATGTGATAAGTTTCCATATTTAAAAATGGTAAGCCTTATTGGACTGAGATATTGGGGGTAATTCTGAGTTGATCGCAACTCAAGTTTGTTAGCAATTGGACAAAACCATGTGCAGTGCAGGGGGGGCAGATATAACATTTGCAGAGAGAGTTAGATTTGGGTGGGTTATATTGTTTCTGTGCAGGGTAAATGCTGGCTGCTTTTTTTTTACACTGCAATTTAGATTTCAGTTTGAACACACCCCACCCAAATCTAACTCTCTCTGCACATGTTAAATCTGCCTCCCCTGCAGTGCACATGGGCCCTCATTCCGAGTTGTTCGCTCGCTAGCTGCTTTTAGCAGCTTTGCACACGCTAAGCCACCGCCTACTGGGAGTGAATCTTAGCTTTGCAGAATTGCGAACGAAAAATTAGCAGAATTGCGAAAAGCAATTTCTTTGCAGTTTCTGAGTAGCTCGGGACTTACTCTGCCACTGCAATCAGTTCAGTCAGTTTCGTTCCTGGTTTGACGTCACAAACACACCCAGCGTTCGCCCAGACACTCCCCCGTTTCTCCAGCCACTCCCGCGTTTTCCCTGAAACTGCAGCGTTTTTCCGCACACACCCATAAAACGGCCAGTTTCCGCCCAGAAACACCCACTTCCTGTCAATCACACTCCGATCACCAGAACAAAGACATTTCTTCGTTAAGCCGTGAGTAAAATACCAAACTTTTTAGCAAATTTACTTCGCGCAGACGCACTGCGAACATTGCGCATGCGCAGTTTGCGACAAATCGCTCCGTTGCGAAAAACACTAACGAGCGAACAACTCGGAATGAGGGCCTTGGTTTTGCCCAACTGCTACCAAAATTCCTGCTGCGATCAACTTGGAATTACACCCATTATTCCTACACAAGGATAGCATTTAATTTTATGGAACAAAAGCAATTATATTTTAAGTGCAGTTTCTTTATGGTAAAACCTACATGTACAGATGTGTCCTCACACATCTTGCCTCAATATGCCACGTAGTGGGAGATGCCTGCCGTGGGGAGCTTACAGGTCCCGTGCAACTCCATTAGCATCGGGCATCTTTTTTGCCGAAAATGTGTCTTATTCACATTGACACACAAGCAGACTAGGCTGATTAAAATTATATTGCTGTAACTGCATACGAAATGCTACATTACAGTGTCTTCTAGAAAATCACTGTAACGTGGCATTTGATATACAGATACAGCCGCAGTTGCACACAGAATATAGGCATGCTGCATATAATTTTACTCAGCAGAGTCTGCCTGTGCATCCTATTTGCATGATTGTGCGAAGCCGCATTTTAATAGAAAAAGTTGCACGAAAAGATAATCAGTGCTACCGAGTCACGCTGCGGCATGGCATGGCTAGAAGGACTGATTAAAGTACAGGGAGGCTAGATGTAAGTGGACACATCTGTAGAATGCTCATGGTTGCTATTCTGGAATACTTACTTACATGATATGGATGCAAGACCTACAGAGTATTTATTTGTTGGTTTTATTAGTTCAAAAAAAAATTACATTTTCTTTTGGTTCACTTTATTGAATTGTCCATAAAAAACACTATTGTGCCAGTTTGGTTACATTTTATTAGATCTATTAGAATGAGTAAACAGAATAATGGAATTTTCTGAAAATATAAAGTATTCTAAAAACCATGCTCTCGTTTGTGTGGGTATTGCACAAAAGAAAATCAGTGATAATGATGATGGAATGTGACGAGCACAAACTCCAAAAAATGTCCCCAGTGCAGGGGTGTAAAACTCCCCAGCAGTGATGGGGTTAAGTGATTGCAGCATTTAACACACCTTTTTGTTGACTTACTTCAGGAGGCTCCTATAATAGAATCCAGACTGAGGACAGCCACGGAAAGGGGATCTCCACCCGAGAGCAAAGCTATTATTCTGGAAGAAGATAAAATGTTTTCCACTACAAAACAGGCTCCTGTCTTCCAATGCTGGCGGCTTATAAATGTATCTAACTTATCTATGCTGTATATCAAACTAATTTCTGCATTTTTAGCATTTGAAAGAAGTCACACCAATGTAGCCCAGTGCCCACAGATCAGTTTATTAATTTTAAAAGGGAATATCCACACAATTAATTTAAAAAATAATAATAATTCTAATTAAACTGATATTCCTTTTAATATTATTACAATTTGTGCAGCATTTTGAAGAAGAATTAGGTGTGTATTGATGTTTTTCTAACATAGTTCTGGAAGCTTTAGGCTGACATTCATATAAAGTCAGTCTCATCTCTTTTTTCATGATTCACGAGCCCCCTACCTACTGCCTTACACTATTACCAGCATATGGGCATGTGAATGGGACCCATTGGTTCCTGTACTTTGTACCCACTAGAATTTGCTCTGCCTCCAGGTTACTACAGTGTTTCCAGTGCTGCTTGTATTGTTTACTTGTGTCCATCACAACTGAATGCACGTCACTGGAGTGTCCTCTTCCCCAAACCGCGGGGACTTATTAACTACTTCTGATTCAAAAAAGTTATTCAAAAAATGGTAGAATGTCTTATTAATAGTCCCAGAACATGACATGTATTTATTCTGCAAATGCTATATTCAGTGCATATACAAACATGCTGTACACTTCCATAGTAGAATATATATCTGTCCACATGCATGGGTCTTCTTTATGTCTAATAAAGCTTGGCTATAATCATTGAATATTCTGATTACAGCATTTATTTATGCAATGGAGTTACCACATCATGGTTCAGGCAGGTTGTCAATAATTCATCTTTCCCTTTGATCTTCTGTAGTAGGCACCACTGCCAATGTGGGAACAGAGGAGGTGTATAGATATATAGATAGGAGAAAACCCTTCTGTGTGCTTCTCTGTATGAGATATGTTATCCCCAGAGATATTTTGTATGGTATCCGGTTCCTAGGTCAACAAGACTTAGGTTGACCAGTATTGGTCGACAGTGACTAGGTCGACATGGTCTCTATGTCAACATGTTGTAGGTCGACAGGTCAAAAGGTCGACATGAGGTTTTCAATTTTTTTTGAACTTTTTCATACTTTACGATCCACATGGACTACGATTAGGAACGGTAACCTGTGCTGAGTTCAGCGTGGCACCTTGCCCAAAGCATGGCGAGTGAAGCGAACCATGCAAGGGTAGACGGTGCACTAGTCACTGTACGGCGAAAACGACACCAAAAAAGATTAAAAAACTTATGTCGACCTTTTGACATGTCTACATAGACCATGTCGACCTAGGGACCCTGTCGACCTAGAATCCCTGTTGACCTAGTTACTGTCGACCAATAGTGGTCAACCTAGACACTGTCGACCTAAGTGTGGTCGACTTTCAATACCACACCCATTTTGTATGTATGAGATATTTTATGCCCTGAAGCATACCACCAAATTGCAGCTCTTTGAATGGGGACAGATTAAAAAGAGGTGTGGAGACGTGTCACAATGTGGGCATGACCAAGTTGTGAAGTTGGCGAGGCCAAACACCCAGGGGGCATGTATGCCATCACTTCTGAAGTACTAGCCCACACCTTGCTCCTCTCCCCTCAAAACGCCCATTCATTCATCATGCATGCATATCAGTGGCAGATACGTGTGGCATTCATTCACCACTAGGCTGGGACATATCTCCCAACATTACATATTCAGAACAAAGGTGCCAGCAGCCAGTACAATGGAACAGAGACATGAAGTCGCTACTATTGGGAGGCACTGTATGCCTGAAAGGCTCCACGTGAGTCCTTTGATGTGCTTGTAGTCAGACAGTCTATTATGCTTAAGAAAAAAATTGCCACTAATACAGCCAGTCTGATCAAAGCACTTGAAAGTGACATAAATGTTTGTAAAATGTTATTAGCAGTTTATATTTATATAAAAATGGATTAATATTGGGTGAAGTTTAATTATTTGCGATGGGTTCCTGCACATTGCTGCTGTACCTGGCTGCACACATATCAGTTACTGGGGTGCAAGAATTATAGAGTGACCCTGAGCCAGAGCCGGTGCTAGGGTGTTCGGCGCCCCCCTGCAAACTCTAAATGTGCGCCCTCCCATACTTTACAAAGGGACAGTGCACGTCTTTGGTACACAAAAAAAAGGGATATGGCCTAACACAGAAGGGGCATGGCCACACAATAGTACCCCCATATAAAATTACGCCACAGTAGCATAATCTTATTTTATTCACATAACTCCACACCTAGTAGTGCTTCTTATACACAAAATTCCCCCTGTAGTAGTTCCACTTATACTCATAATGCCCCCTGTAATAATGCCGCTTACACAAAATCCCCCTGTAGTAGTGCGGCTTACACAAAATTCCACCTGTGGTAGTGCCACTTACAGTACACAAAATCCCCACGTAGTAGTGCTGCTTACACAAAATACCCCCTGTAGTAGTGCCGCTTACACAAAATTCCACCTGTGGTAGTGCCACTTACAGTGCACAAAATCCCCGCATAGTAGTGCTGATTACACAAAATACCCACTGTAGTAGTGCCGCTTACACAAAATTCCACCTGTGGTAGTGCCACTTACAGTACACAAAATCCCCGTGTAGTAGTGCTGCTTACACAAAATACCCCCTGTAGTAGTGCAGCTTACACAAAATTCCACCTGTGGTAGTGCCACTTACAGTACACAAAATCCCAGCATAGTAGTGCTGCTTACACAAAATACCCCCTGTAGTAGTGCCGCTTACACAAAATTCCACCTGCGGTAGTGCCACTTACAGTACACAAAATCCCCGCGTAGTAGTGCTGCTTACGCAAAATACCCCCTGTAGTAATGGCGCTTACACAATATCCCCCCTGTAGTAGTTCCACTTATAATCATAATGCCCCCTGTAATAATGCCGCTTACACAAAATCCCCCTGTAGTAGTGCGGCTTACACAAAACTCCACCTGTGGTAGTGCCACTTACAGTACACAAAATCCCCGCGTAGTAGTGGTGCTTACACAAAATACCCCCTGTAGTAGTGCCGCTTACACAAAATTCCACCTGTGGTAGTGCCACTTAAAGTACACAAAATACCCGCGTAGTAGTGCTGCTTACACAAAATACCCCCTGTAGTAGTGGCGCTTACACAAAATCCCCCCTGTAGCACTTCCACTTATACTCATAATGCCCCCTGTAATAATGCTGCTTACACAAAATCCCCCTGTAGTAGTGCGGCTTACACAAAATTCCACCTGTGGTAGTGCCACTTACAGTACACAAAATCCCCACGTAGTAGTGCTGCTTACACAAAATACCCCCTGTAGTAGTGCCGCTTACACAAAATTCCACCTGTGGTAGTGCCACTTACAGTACGCAAAATCCCCGCATAGTAGTGCTGCTTACACAAAATACCCCCTGTAGTAGTGCCGCTTACACAAAATTCCACCTGTGGTAGTGCCACTTACAGTACACAAAATCCCTGTGTAGTAGTGCTGCTTACACAAAATACCCCCTGTAGTAGTGGCACTTACACAAAATCCCCCCTGTAGTAGTTTTACTTATACTCATAATGCCCCCTGTAATAATGCCGCTTACACAAAATCCCCCTGTAGTAGTGCGGCTTACACAAAATTCCACCTGTGGTAGTGTCACTTACAGTACACAAAATCCCCGCGTAGTAGTGCTGCTTACACAAAATCCCCCTGTAGTAGTGCGGCTTACACAAAACTCCACCTGTGGTAGTGCCACTTACAGTACACAAAATCCTGCGTAGTAGTACTGCTTACACAAAATACCCCCTGTAGTAGTGCCGCTTACACAAAATTCCACCTGTGGTAGTGCCACTTACACAAAATCCCAGCGTAGTAGTGCCGCTTACACAAAATTCCCCCTGTAGTAGTGGCGCTTACACAAAATCCCCCCTGTAGTGGTGCTGCTTATACAAAATTCCCACGTACTAGTGGCGCTTACACAAAATCCCCCTGTAGTGCTGCTTACACACGTTTTGCACACCCAGTCACAAATACACACACACACACACACACACACACACACACACACACACACAGATACACATACACACACACATACACACAGATACACATACAGATATATACACACACACACACACACACACACACACACACACACACACACACATAGTTACACACACACACACACACACACACACACACACACACACACACACACACACACACACACACACACACACATAAATACACACACACTTTCTCAAGCTCACTCACTCTCTTTACCAAAGGAAGTATGACTGGCCACAGCTGCCCATCCTCCTGTTCCTCCTTACCATGATCAGCCTGGTCCTGCGTAGCTCCGCCCCTTTTTGGGTCTTCAGTTCCTGCATAGTGCACACTGCGTGGCCGTGCTGTCACACAGTCAGGGAGGGGAAGAGGACACTTAAAGCTGCCGATGCTGCTGTCTGTCACAGTGTGACAGGCACAGCAGCTGACAGCAGCAGGGGGGACAGGCGGCTCAGCACAGGGTTGCAGCGCAGGGAGAGCGCCTCTCCACCCTGGCGCCTACCTGCACTGCATCCCTTTGCTGAGTGGGTAGCATCGGGCCTGCCCTGAGCTACAATATGGCATTATAATGAAGAGCAGAATGTAAAAATACAAATAATATCTCATCACAAAAAATAACATGATGATATGTAGCAATTACTGTATCAATACAAAACTATGTCACTGGAGCTCTTGCATTCATGTCTCAGAGGGGAAATCTGTATCACATAGGAGGGAACTTGTTCTGTTTGTAATGATCTAGTTGTGAGGTTATATTTAATAATACTAGACTTCAGGGGCTTTCAGCATTGTGACAGAACAGGTTATACATATTCAGAGACAATAGGATCTTTCATGAAACAATCCCTAGCAAGTGTGATCCGGTTACCACTTGGCTACATCCTTCCCTAGGCATAATCCTAAATGCATCTCCTTAAAAAAATTTAGTTACACTTACAAGACAGATATTCTTCTAATTGTAACACATATTATATACAACAGCACCTCTTTATGTGTATATAGTATATAGAGACTGAGAGAGAGAGAGCGAGAGAGAGAATTTGGCAGCATATTTAGTGGGCATAGTATGGGAGTGTCAGTGCAAGCGGCTGCGTACCGTATCCACATAGGCCCAGGGCCGGCGCCACCACTAGGCAGCTTTAGGCAGCTGCCTATGAGCGCTGGCCACTGGAGGGCGGTGCTGCACGTTGCCGATGAAAGACTGCTTTGTTTATTCCCTTAGCTCAGCTGAGATTCACAGCTGAGCAGGGATGCTGCACCGCCCAACTATAATCAGCCGGCACTGACAGTGAGAACTGTGTGTATAACGCATCGGGCGGTAAGTAGGGTGGCTCTTACTTATGTACAATGTTATTAGCACTGCCACTGTCTGCTCACCGCTCCTCTTTCACAATCCTCCGCCCTCCGCGATGATAACCCTGCATATTCCCGCCCAGCACCATGACAGCACCCTCCCGCATGATAAACCCCCCTCTCCCGCGATTGCATCCCACCCGCCCCATTCCCGCAGTTACATGGTGCCTGCCCCCCCCGCCCGCCCGCGATTACATGCTACCGCCCCCCCCCCGCCCGCGAATACATGATGCCGGCCCCCTCGCCCGAGATTATATGCTACCGCCCCCCGCCCGCTATTACATGATGCCGGCGCGGCCCCCCTGCCCGCGATTACATGATGCCGGCCCCCCTGCCCGCGATTACATGATGCCGGCCCCCCTGCCCGCGATTACATCCCGCCCCCCCTCTCCCGCATGTTACCCACCTCCCTATACATGCTGGTAACGGCGGGAGTGAGCCAGCCGCGAGGGCGGAAAATGTTCGCGGTGGATCACATATCAAGGAGGTGTTGCAGAGCCGATGGTGTGTGAGGCCGCGATCCGCACGTCTGTCTCCGCTGCTGCTGCCTCCCCGGCGCTCCCAGGTCCCAGACTCCTTCTCAGCCTACATGGCCGTGACTGTTGAATGAGGTGAGTGGTGGGTATCCACTAGTAGTGGATGGCTGAAACAACCACTGAGGTTGGGCCACAAGCAGAAGTAGCGGGTGCACCACAGGTAGCAGCAGTGCCTGCACAATAGCTTCATATTGTATTCTCATAGATCCTTAGCTTGGTCTAGTTGTGAGTGGCGCTGGGAATATCAGGGCAGCGCCACACTCACAACTAGACCAAGCTAAGGATCTATGAGAATACAACATGAAGCTATTGTGCAGGCACTGCTGCTACCTGTGGTGCACCCGCTACTTCTGGGATCATCATGTCAAGCTGCCTAAAACATGTGCTTCGGTCAAAAGCACTTATACAAGTGAGCTGAGCCAGGGCTACGTGATATAAGGCTAGAAATGAGAAAACACACCGGCATCCCAATCTCAGCACTGCCGACAGGGGTGCAGAGAGTACCCTAACCTCTTTCCCCTAACCCTCCCACTCACAGCCTAACCCTAACCTCCCCCCAGTAGTTCTTAAACCTAACCCTCCCCTTACCCACAGCCTAAACCTAACCTGCCCCCTTAGTGCCTAACCCTACCCCCCTCTCTGAAGCCTAACCCTAACCTCCCATACCCTACCCCCCCGAGTGTGCTTAAACCAACTCCCCCCCCCGGCACACTAAACCAGTGGTGGCAGTACATACTTACTTTCAGGATCCCAACTGTCGGGATATCGTAGTCGGAATCCCGATCTCCTCTGGATGCCGGCATCGGTATTCTGGTGGCTGTCGGGATTCCGGCTGCCGGAATCCTGAACGCATACCTCTGGTATGATAACAGCACAGCAGCATTGTCACCCTCTCGCCCTCCTCCCGAAACACTTTTGTAGTGTCTAAATCCGGTCTGTGGCTCCTATCATAGCAGCACCATAAACCCATTACATATATAAAATGTATTATTTAATAATGTATTTAGAATAATTTATTGTCCTGTTTTTGTAATCATAATTGCCAAGTGTTCTACCTGGTGCAATGTGTATAACGGCGTGCTCTACCTGGTGCAATGTGTATAACGGCGTGCTCTACCTGGTGCAATGCGTATAACGGCGTGCTCTACCTGGTGCAATGTGTATAACGTGCTCTACCTGGTGCAATGTATATAACGGCGTGCTCTACCTGGTGCAATGTGTGTAACGCGCTCTACCTGGTGCAATGTGTATAACGGAGTGCTCTACCTGGTGCAATGTGTATAACGGCGTGCTCTACCTGGTGCAATGTGTATAACGTGCTCTACCTGGTGCCATGCATATAACGGCGTGCTCTACCTGGTGCAATGCGTATAACGGCGTGCTCTACCTGGTGCAATGCGTATAACGGCGTGCTCTACCTGGTGCAATGCGTATAACGGCGTGCTCTACCTGGTGCAATGCGTATAACGGCATGCTCTACCTGGTGCAATGCGTATAACGGCGTGCTCTTCCTGGTGCAATGCGTATATCAGCGTGCTCTACCTGGTGCAATGTGTATGATGGGCTGGAGAATGGATACTGGTGTGTGCTTTTGGTCGCTGGGGGGTTACGAGCAGGCTGAAGTTTTGCCTAGGGTGACGAGAAACCTTGCACCGGCCCTGCATAGGCCGTGTTTAGCCTGAGTTGAGAATGAGACACTGAGACTGCCATAGGCTGGTGAAAGTGTTGATGGTGTCAATGATGATGTGCTGATATTGGAGTATTTACAACTGAAGGTGGATTTACACAGTGTATTGCCACTGAAAATAGTCGTCTCAGGGCTTGTTCACAAGTGCACAAAGAGTAGGCTGTAACTAGCATATTACGGCAGACGTGAATCTGGAACACATCGCAAAACAAATGCAACTGTGTCCACCTCTGAATCGAGATGTCTGTGTATAAGGGGGGTATTCAATTAGTGCCTAATTTTTCACTTAGGTATTAAAATGGCACTTTTCGGTATTTTTTAGGGCGAATGGAGATTCACCCTATTCAATTGTAGGTGCCATTGTTTCGTGTAGGTGAAAAATACAGCAGGTACGTATAACACATGGATTGGTGAATCCACGTGTTTTCCCCCACTGCGCTGCCGAAAATGCCAGCTATTTTTGCCAATTTAGAGGCATTTTCGGTTTTAAAAACAGTGAAAAGTCATTGTCGAAAAATACCTTAAAAATGGCTGAAAATGGCCCGCAATTGAATAGGCAAGGGGCGGAATTCAATAGCTCCAAAATGATTGGAGCTAATTGAATACCACCTTAAAACTGATGATGTTGTGGAGTAGCTATCCATGACATAATTCTATTATTGTCAACTGTTAATATTTGTTGTACAAAATACTCTGATGCTGTTCCAAGGTAAATACATTATGGACAGACTTCAATTCATAACAGATTAATGGCTCTATTTATGAAGCAGTGACCCCTTTTCCAGCTTGTTTTCCACTAGGCTGCTGGTGAAGGAGCCTGGATTTGTTAGATCTGTAACTCTGTATTGCTGTAAGTCTGTATTGGTGTGAAAATCTGTGCTACAGGAGCATAGGGCCTAAATAGGTCTCTGTTTTTAAAGAGTATGATACACTAGAAAGTGGGATCAGTACGAAATCCCGGCGGATGGGATCCCGGCGGTCTGAATCCCGACACTGGGATCCCGACTGGCACAATCCCGACAGGGGGGCGAGCGCAACGCAGCCCCTTGCGGGCTCGCTGCGCTCGCAACGCTGCGGGCACAGTGCCTCGCTATGTTCGGTACACTCATTTATTCTCCCTCTATGGGTGTCGTGGACACCTGCAGAGGGAGAATATGTCGGGATTGTGCCGGTCAGGATCCCGGTGTCGGTATTTCGACCGCCAGGATTCCGTCCGGTGGGATCTTGACCGCATCCCTAGAAAGTGACCCAGGAGAGATTGTACACTCCAATCTGCAAGTACAATGTAAGCCATATATGATTGAATGTGCCACGCCTATCCTGTTATTGCTTTAAATTGTTTATTTAGAAGCTCTCTAAGCTTAAACTGCCAAATACTCTGAAGAAAATAATCTTCACTATCACTCCTATCACTATCACTCCTGCTGGAAGAGTCCTCCAATGGTTAGTAGCACATTCTCCATCACTTATCTCACTCGTTTCATTTACATTTGATGCCACTGCCACTTCCTCTCTGTTATTTTCCACCTGTGTTAATTCTTCTTTCTAGTTCAATTGTGCTACTTGCCCATTGCTCTCTGCCAGTGAGTAGAAAGCTTCTGAGAGAGGACAAGTCCTCAGCTGGTAAAAGGATTGAATGGCTGGGTAGGGTTAAGAGAACTACCAGATGGGCAATTGTGTAGAATAAGAGGACTAGAAAATATTTAAAATAATGGCCTGGGCTTGGGTGTCCCTGATTGCTGGAATGTAATTCCTATGCAGGGTTAATATGGCAGTTGTAATAAATCGGGGGCATTTTGACAACTGAAATATCTGTGTAAACCGTGTTTACATTTTTCTAGATGAGGAACACCTAGGATCACCACTTCCTCTGCAAAATTCCTATGTGCACTGTGAACAAAAAGACTGCAAACTTAACATAGAAACATAGAATGTGACAGCAGATAAGAAGCACTTGGCCCATCTAGTCTGCCCCTTTTACTTTTTATCCTTTAGGTAATCTCAACCCTTTTTGAACCTTAATTCTTTGTAAGGATATTCATATGCCTGTCCCAAGCATGTTTAAATTGCTCTACAGTCTTAGCCTCTACCACCTCGTAGCATTCTCTCCTTATGTGAAGTTTATTAGAACTTAGGGGTCTATTTATTAAGTCTTGTATGGAGATAAAGCGGTCGGAGATAAAGTACCAGCCAATCAGCTCCTAACTAGCATGTCAAAGGCTGTGTTTGAACAATGACAGTTAAGGGGGGTACTCATGGAGCGATCCCTGCTTAAAATCTAAGCAGTCTGACTAGATTGCTTAGATTTTAAGCAGCGATCACTAGAGATGAGCGCCGGAAATTTTTCGGGTTTTGTGTTTTGGTTTTGGGTTCGGTTCCGCGGCCGTGTTTTGGGTTCGACCGCGTTTTGGCAAAACCTCACCGAATTTTTTTTGTCGGATTCGGGTGTGTTTTGGATTCGGGTGTTTTTTTAAAAAAACCCTAAAAAACAGCTTAAATCATAGAATTTGGGGGTAATTTTGATCCCAAAGTATTATTAACCTCAAAAAACATAATTTACACTCATTTTCAGCCTATTCTGAACACATCACACCTCACAATATTATTTTTAGTCCTAAAATTTGCACCGAGGTCGCTGTGTGAGTAAGATAAGCGACCCTAGTGGCCGACACAAACACCGGGCCCATCTAGGAGTGGCACTGCAGTGTCACGCAGGATGGCCCTTCCAAAAAACCCTCCCCAAACAGCACATGACGCAAAGAAAAAAAGAGGCGCAATGAGGTAGCTGACTGTGTGAGTAAGATTAGCGACCCTAGTGGCCGACACAAACACCGGGCACATCTAGGAGTGGCACTGCAGTGTCACGCAGGATGTCCCTTCCAAAAAACCCTCCCCAAACAGCACATGACGCAAAGAAAAAAAGAGGCGCAATGAGGTAGCTGTGTGAGTAAGATTAGCGACCCTAGTGGCCGACACAAACACCGGGCCCATCTAGGAGTGGCACTGCAGTGTCACGCAGGATGTCCCTTCCAAAAAACCCTCCCCAATCAGCACATGATGCAAAGAAAAAGAAAAGAAAAAAGAGGTGCAAGATGGAATTATCCTTGGGCCCTCCCACCCACCCTTATGTTGTATAAACAAAACAGGACATGCACACTTTAACCAACCCATCATTTCAGTGACAGGGTCTGCCACACGACTGTGACTGATATGACGGGTTGGTTTGGACCCCCCCCAAAAAAGAAGCAATTAATCTCTCCTTGCACAAACTGGCTCTACAGAGGCAAGATGTCCACCTCATCTTCACCCTCCGATATATCACCGTGTACATCCCCCTCCTCACAGATTATCAATTCGTCCCCACTGGAATCCACCATCTCAGCTCCCTGTGTACTTTGTGGAGGCAATTGCTGCTGGTCAATGTCTCCGCGGAGGAATTGATTATAATTCATTTTAATGAACATCATCTTCTCCACATTTTCTGGATGTAACCTCGTACGCCGATTGCTGACAAGGTGAGCGGCGGCACTAAACACTCTTTCGGAGTACACACTTGTGGGAGGGCAACTTAGGTAGAATAAAGCCAGTTTGTGCAAGGGCCTCCAAATTGCCTCTTTTTCCTGCCAGTATAAGTACGGACTGTGTGACGTGCCTACTTGGATGCGGTCACTCATATAATCCTCCACCATTCTATCAATGTTGAGAGAATCATATGCAGTGACAGTAGACGACATGTCCGTAATCGTTGTCAGGTCCTTCAGTCCGGACCAGATGTCAGCATCAGCAGTCGCTCCAGACTGCCCTGCATCACCGCCAGCGGGTGGGCTCGGAATTCTGAGCCTTTTCCTCGCACCCCCAGTTGCGGGAGAATGTGAAGGAGGAGATGTTGACAGGTCGCGTTCCGCTTGACTTGACAATTTTGTCACCAGCAGGTCTTTCAACCCCAGCAGACCTGTGTCTGCCGGAAAGAGAGATCCAAGGTAGGCTTTAAATCTAGGATCGAGCACGGTGGCCAAAATGTAGTGCTCTGATTTCAACAGATTGACCACCCGTGAATCCTTGTTAAGCGAATTAAGGGCTGCATCCACAAGTCCCACATGCCTAGCGGAATCGCTCCGTGTTAGCTCCTTCTTCAATGCCTCCAGCTTCTTCTGCAAAAGCCTGATGAGGGGAATGACCTGACTCAGGCTGGCAGTGTCTGAACTGACTTCACGTGTGGCAAGTTCAAAGGGCATCAGAACCTTGCACAACGTTGAAATCATTCTCCACTGCACTTGAGACAGGTGCATTCCATCTCCTATATCGTGCTCAATTGTATAGGCTTGAATGGCCTTTTGCTGCTCCTCCAACCTCTGAAGCATATAGAGGGTTGAATTCCACCTCGTTACCACTTCTTGCTTCAGATGATGGCAGGGCAGGTTCAGTAGTTTTTGGTGGTGCTCCAGTCTTCTGTACGTGGTGCCTGTACGCCGAAAGTGTCCCGCAATTTTTCTGGCCACCGACAGCATCTCTTGCACGCCCCTGTCGTTTTTTAAAAAATCCTGCACCACCAAATTCAAGGTATGTGCAAAACATGGGACGTGCTGGAATTTGCCCATATTTAATGCACACACAATATTGCTGGCGTTGTCCGATGCCACAAATCCACAGGAGAGTCCAATTGGGGTAAGCCATTCCGCGATGATCTTCCTCAGTTGCCGTAAGAGGTTTTCAGCTGTGTGCGTATTCTGGAAAGCGGTGATACAAAGCGTAGCCTGCCTAGGAAAGAGTTGGCGTTTGCGAGATGCTGCTACTGGTGCCGCCGCTGCTGTTCTTGCGGCGGGAGTCCATACATCTACCCAGTGGGCTGTCACAGTCATATAGTCCTGACCCTGCCCTGCTCCACTTGTCCACATGTCCGTGGTTAAGTGGACATTGGGTACAACTGCATTTTTTAGGAGACTGGTGAGTCTTTTTCTGACGTCCGTGTACATTCTCGGTATCGCCTGCCTAGAGAAGTGGAACCTAGATGGTATTTGGTAACGGGGGCACACTGCCTCAATAAATTGTCTAGTTCCCTGTGAACTAACGGCGGATACCGGACGCACGTCTAACACCAACATAGTTGTCAAGGACTCAGTTATCCGCTTTGCAGTAGGATGACTGCTGTGATATTTCATCTTCCTCGCAAAGGACTGTTGAACAGTCAATTGCTTACTGGAAGTAGTACAAGTGGGCTTACGACTTCCCCTCTGGGATGACCATCGACTCCCAGCGGCAACAACAGCAGCGCCAGCAGCAGTAGGCGTTACACGCAAGGATGCATCGGAGGAATCCCAGGCAGGAGAGGACTCGTCAGACTTGCCAGTGACATGGCCTGCAGGACTATTGGCATTCCTGGGGAAGGAGGAAATTGACACTGAGGGAGTTGGTGGGGTGGTTTGCGTGAGCTTGGTTACAAGAGGAAGGGATTTACTGGTCAGTGGACTGCTTCCGCTGTCACCCAAAGTTTTTGAACTTGTCACTGACTTATTATGAATGCGCTGCAGGTGACGTATAAGGGAGGATGTTCCGAGGTGGTTAACGTCCTTACCCCTACTTATTACAGCTTGACAAAGGGAACACACGGCTTGACACCTGTTGTCCGCATTTCTGGTGAAATACCTCCACACCGAAGAGCTGATTTTTTTGGTATTTTCACCTGGCATGTCAACGGCCATATTCCTCCCACGGACAACAGGTGTCTCCCCGGGTGCCTGACTTAAACAAACCACCTCACCATCAGAATCCTCCGGGTCAATTTCCTCCCCAGCGCCAGCAACACCCATATCCTCCTCATCCTGGTGTACTTCAACACTGACATCTTCAATCTGACTATCAGGAACTGGACTGCGGGTGCTCCTTCCAGCACTTGCAGGGGGCATGCAAATAGTGGAAGGCGCATGCTCTTCACGTCCAGTGTTGGGAAGGTCAGGCATCGCAAACGACACAATTGGACTCTCCTTGTGGATTTGGGATTTCAAAGAACGCACAGTTCTTTGCGGTGCTTTTGCCAGCTTGAGTCTTTTCAGTTTTCTAGCGAGAGGCTGAGTGCTTCCATCCTCATGTGAAGCTGAACCACTAGCCATGAACATAGGCCAGGGCCTCAGCCGTTCCTTGCCACTCCGTGTGGTAAATGGCATATTGGCAAGTTTACGCTTCTCCTCCGACAATTTTATTTTAGGTTTTGGAGTCCTTTTTTTTCTGATATTTGGTGTTTTGGATTTGACATGCTCTGTACTATGACATTGGGCATCGGCCTTGGCAGACGACGTTGCTGGCATTTCATCGTCTCGGCCATGACTAGTGGCAGCAGCTTCAGCACGAGGTGGAAGTGGATCTTGATCTTTCCCTAATTTTGGAACCTCAACTTTTTTGTTCTCCATATTTTATAGGCAGAACTAAAAGGCACCTCAGGTAAACAATGGAGATGGATGGATTGGATACTAGTATACAATTATGGACGGACTGCCACGGTTAGGTGGTATAAAAAAAACCACGGTTAGGTGGTATATATTATAATAATAATACAATTATGGATGGACGGACTGCCTGCCGACTGCCGACACAGAGGTAGCCACAGCCGTGAACTACCGCACTGTACACTGGTTGATAAAGAGATAGTAGTATACTCGTAACAACTAGTATGACACTATGACGACGGTATAAAGAATGAAAAAAAAACCACGGTTAGGTGGTATATATTATAATAATAATACAATTATGGATGGACGGACTGCCTGCCGACTGCCGACACAGAGGTAGCCACAGCCGTGAACTACCGCACTGTACACTGGTTGATAAAGAGATAGTAGTATACTCGTAACAACTAGTATGACACTATGACGACGGTATAAAGAATGAAAAAAAAACCACGGTTAGGTGGTATATATTATAATAATAATACAATTATGGATGGACGGACTGCCTGCCGACTGCCGACACAGAGGTAGCCACAGCCGTGAACTACCGCACTGTACACTGGTTGATAAAGAGATAGTAGTATACTCGTAACAACTAGTATGACACTATGACGACGGTATAAAGAATGCAAAAAAAACCACAGTTAGGTGGTATATATTATAATAATAATACAATTATGGATGGACGGACTGCCTGCCGACTGCCGACACAGAGGTAGCCACAGCCGTGAACTACCGCACTGTACACTGGTTGATAAAGAGATAGTAGTATACTCGTAACAACTAGTATGACACTATGACGGTATAAAGAATGAAAAAAAAACCACGGTTAGGTGGTATATATTATAATAATAATACAATTATGGATGGACGGACTGCCTGCCGACTGCCGACACAGAGGTAGCCACAGCCGTGAACTACCGCACTGTACACTGGTTGATAAAGAGATAGTAGTATACTCGTAACAATTAGGATGACACTATGACGGTATAAAGAATGAAAAAAAAAACCACGGTTAGGTGGTAGGTATATAATAATAAATAATACAATTCTGGTCGGACGGACTGCCTGCCGTGTGCCGACACAGAGGTAGCCACAGCCGTGAACTACCGCACTGTACACTGGTTGATAAAGAGATAGTAGTATACTCGTAACAATTAGGATGACACTATGACGGTATAAAGAATGAAAAAAAAACCACGGTTAGGTGGTAGGTATATAATAATAAATAATACAATTCTGGTCGGACGGACTGCCTGCCGTGTGCCGACACAGAGGTAGCCACAGCCGTGAACTACCGCACTGTACACTGGTTGATAAAGAGATAGTAGTATACTCGTAACAATTAGGATGACACTATGACGGTATAAAGAATGAAAAAAAAACCACGGTTAGGTGGTAGGTATATAATAATAAATAATACAATTCTGGTCGGACGGACTGCCTGCCGTGTGCCGACACAGAGGTAGCCACAGCCGTGAACTACCGCACTGTACACTGGTTGATAAAGAGATAGTAGTATACTCGTAACAATTAGGATGACACTATGACGGTATAAAGAATGAAAAAAAAACCACGGTTAGGTGGTAGGTATATAATAATAAATAATACAATTCTGGTCGGACGGACTGCCTGCCGTGTGCCGACACAGAGGTAGCCACAGCCGTGAACTACCGCACTGTACACTGGTTGATAAAGAGATAGTAGTATACTCGTAACAATTAGGATGACACTATGACGGTATAAAGAATGAAAAAAAAACCACGGTTAGGTGGTAGGTATATAATAATAAATAATACAATTCTGGTCGGACGGACTGCCTGCCGTGTGCCGACACAGAGGTAGCCACAGCCGTGAACTACCGCACTGTACTGTGTCTGCTGCTAATATAGACTGGTTGATATTTAAAGAGATATTAGTAGTATACAACAATACTATACTGGTGGTCAGGCACTGGTCACCACTCCTGCAGCAAAAGTGTGCACTGTTAATTAATATAATTGTACTCCTGGCTCCTGCTAACAACCTGCAGTGCTCCCCAGTCTCCCCCACAATTAATTATAAGCTTTTAATTTATACATTGATGACTGTGCAGCACACTGGGCTGAGCTGAGTGCACACAGACTGAGTCACACTGTGTGACTGACTGTGCTGTGTATCGTTTTTTTTTTCAGGCAGAGAACGGATATAGCAGAGAGAAGTGAACGGATATATTATATTAAATAAAAGTTAACTAGCAACTGCACTGGTCACTGACTGTGGTAAACTAACTCTGTCTGCGACTCTGCACAATCTCTCTCTATCTAATCTATCTATCTCTATTCTAATGGAGAGGACGCCAGACACGTCCTCTCCCTATCAATCTCAATGCACGAGTGAAAATGGCGGCGACGCGCGGCTCCTTATATAGAATCCGAGTCTCGCGATAGAATCCGAGCCTCGCGAGAATCCGACAGCGTCATGATGACGTTCGGGCGCGCTCGGGTTAACCGAGCAAGGCGGGAAGATCCGAGTCGCTCGGACCCGTGGAAAAAAAAGTGAAGTTCGTGCGGGTTCGGATTCAAAGAAACCGAACCCGCTCATCTCTAGCGATCACTCCGTGTGTACCCCTCACAGCGATAGCGATGCGCAGCCCCGCGCATCGCTATCGCTGGTGCTAGATTGGCCTGCATGCAGGCCAATCTAGCAGGTCGCTCACTTCACCCGCTGGGTGACATGAGCGCCCCCCCCGTCTCCCCCCGCACGCTCAGCACACATCTCTCCCGCATCGGCCAGTGAGTACTGGCCTTTAGGAGCATTTTGCACAGCCATGTTAATGCATTGTTACTCACAGATGTGCATGTTGTATAGGCAGGAGTTAGAAGTTGAATGCATGCTCATCTGACACTTAAACACCTTGTAGAATTTGAGGTCATAATGATTAAAATAAGGTGTGTTTAAAGGGACGAGTAAGCGGATCAGGGGGTAGATTTACTATGCCTCAGTTTTTCAAAGTTGACAATGATCGTTGTCTTTGACTGATGGATTTCAAATGGCAATAGTAATTATTGCTAAACAAGCCTGATTTAGAACACATGAATAGTTTGCAATTGGGAATGAGGGGGGTCATCCAGATGTGGTTGGAGTAGCTATAGCTGCTGCTTACATACAGGTAGAAGCAGCAGTGATAGCTCTATTATGGTAATGCAGCAGGAGGTGTCACACCGCCTGCTGCATTACTGATCCGAGCTGCGTCATAGGCACAGTATCAGATATTCCCTGGCACCACCGGCCAGCTGTATGACCCATGGGGTTAAGCAAGCTGTCCGCCGCTACCTAGAGGCCAGGAAATCTCTATTCTGTGATGGAGATCCTGGTCTCTTCTCTCCGCTGCTACAGCGGCAACATGCCTCTGTTTGGAAAAACAGAGGCACTCACCACCCTCAGATGGTATCAGAATGTCAATCACTGACAATCTTAGGCCGTCCTGCGACTGTTCTTTGCACATGAGCAGAATGGCTCCTGCACATGTGCAAAGAACCAATAATCCGTACTTTGCTACGGATGCAGCAACTCCAACCACATGTGAATGACTCCCACTGTGTCTCAGGCAATCCAAAAGCATATGGAGAATATAGCTAACGTAGCAGTCTACAAAAGTACTCTCTTAAAGTCATAATGTCAGACTCAGGTGTTCCTTAGTGTACTAACCCTACCTTTGGTACGAAGCAGTTGATTCACCAGGAAATACAAACTAGGATATTATGCAAAAAAGGCCTTATAAAATTATGAGCCTGATGCAGAGATGCACATAAAGCGGGTGCAGTGGCACCTACTTTCCGTGTTTGGAAATAAATGTGGATATATGCCTGTGTTCAGAGTTGGTGACCACACCACACCCATCCAGTTTGTGAAAGAAGCAGTCATCACTATCAACATGTATGAGCACCAGCCCAGTCCTTGGTGCAATAGATATGTATGAAATTAGACGAATCTTTGCATAAGGTCACCTCTGATTAGAATGGTTGCATCTGCTCACCTCTGAATAGCCTGTTGTTCTATCTACACACCCACGACACAACCTCAGAACACACCCAGTTTCCTCCTAGTTACACCTACTGAGCCACAAGTGGAGATGCGACTGAGAAAAGTACAGTACAGCTCCAAATTGCCTGTAATTGCCCTAAGTTGCATATGCAGGCTCAGACACACAGTTTGCTAAAAGCCAGAGATGTGACCGCAGGCAGACTTGTGTGCAACTCAAGATCAGGCAATGTGCGTAAAAAAAACAAAAAGAAAATAACAAAAAAACCAAAACAACAACCATGAAACCAAACAAATAAATTGTTATACTCTTTGCTGGTGTTTATACTGGACAGACATGCAAACAGTGTAGGAAGAAAGAATACATGGGAGAGGATAGAATGTAGGGGTTGGGTACGTGTCTTCATTTTAACTGTTGACCTTTTGACCCTGTCAATCTTTTGATTGTCTACACTTTGACAATGTCTGCATTATGACAGTCAACATTTTGGTGTCTAAGTTTTGACTATCGAAGATTTGACTACATACCGATTGTAGTATTTCCTATGTCTATAAAAATTCTTGTTATGAGAAATATGTGTATAAAACATTAATTGAATGCATTCCACTCACAACCTGACTGCACAACCCACAACAAAAATAAGTGGCAAACTGGAGTTGAATAAGGGCCTAATTCAGATCTGATCACAGCAGCAAATTTGTTAGCTAATGCACAAAACCGTGGACCTAATTCAGACCTGATCACTAGCAAGCGTTTTTTACACTGCTGCGATCAGATAGTCGCCGCCTACATGGGGAGTGTATTTTAGCTGTGCAAGTGTGCGAATGCATGTGTAACAGAGCTGTACAAACAGATCTTGTGCAGTCTCTGCGCAGCCCAGGACTTACTCAGCCGATGCGATCACATCAGCCTGTCCGGGACCGGAATTGACGTCAGGAACCGTCCCTGCAAACGCTTGGACATGCCTGCGTTTTTCCGGACACTCCCAGAAAACGGTCAGTTGCCACACACAAATGCCCTCTTCCTGTCAATCTCCTTGCAAATGCTTGTGCAAATGGATTCTTCGCACAAACCCATCGCTGAGTGGCGATCCGCTTTGTACCCGTGTGACACGCCTGCGCATTGCGGTGCATATGCATGTGCAGTTTAGACCTGTTTGCCCGCTGTGTGAAAACGCATCCTAGTGACAGTGGCGTGCGGTGAGGTCAGTGGCTGGTGAGGCACTGCACACATAATGTATGCTGAGGCCCACCGTTGACCCCTACAACCGAGTTGATGCCCTCTACTGCACCACAAACTGATGCCCACTACCGCCACAGATGCCAATGTCCTACAAAATCACCACCATCAACCACCCCGGCCCCATGCCACTAATTTGCATCTAAGGTCCGATGCAGCTACCGCTAATGCCTGATTAAACTTGCGAAGAGCAGGCAGCTAATATATTGTCATTTTTATAAAATAAAAAATAAATATTATGGAGAGGGTGATGCCAGGGAAAGGAGGACATCGGCGGGTGAAAGACAGAGGGTGACAGTGACAGCATTGGGTGACGAAGACGGTGACACTGACAGCATTGGGTGACAGGGATAGGTTGACACTGGGGAGAGGGTAGAACAGTGGGTGACAGAGAGAGGGTGACACTGACAGCATTGGATGACAGGAAGAGGGTGACAGTGAGAGGTTGATGCCGGGAAGCGGGTGACAGCAGTGGGTGACAGGGAGAGGGTGACACTGACAGTATTAGGTGACAGGGAGAGGGTGACAGAGAGAGGGTGACACTGACAGCATTGGATGACAGGAAGAGGGTGACAGACAGAGGGTGACACTGACAGCATTGAGTGACGCCAGGGAGAGGGTGACACTGACAGCATTGGGTGACAGGGCGAGAGTGACAGCAGTGGGTGACAGAGAGAGGGTGACACTAACAGCAGGAGGTGACAGGGAGCTGGTGATGCTGGGAAGATGGTAACAGCAGTGGGTGACAGCATTGGGTGAGAGGGATAGGTAAACGCCAGGGAGAGGGGTGACAGCATTCAGTGACAGGGAGAAGGTGATGCTGGGGAGAGGGTGACAGAGAGAGGGTGACGCTGGTGAGAGGGTTACAGCAGTGGGTGACAGAGAGAGGGTGACAGCAGTGGGTGACACTGACAGGATAACAGGGAGAGGGTCATGCCAGGAAGGGGGTTACATGGAGAGGGTACAAGGAAGAGCCCATTAAAATACAACATAAACATTACAGCCTGGGTCCGCAGAACAGCATCACCATGTCACACTGAAGTCACTCTCCCCTGCCAACCCGCATCCACCGCTGCAGCCAGTAAGAGAATCGTAAATTACAAACCTGTTACGTGCAGTGCGTCCTCATCCTCCAGAACTTAATCGCAGAGCCGCTCCGCCTGTACCGCGCTGGCCAGTGAGTGTACTGTAGGCTGCGGGGGATTAAGGCAGCAACAGGGCTCCCGGAAGTGGAGCTGGATCAATTGAGAGAGGAGAGGAGAGGGGATAGCGGCCCCTCCTACCCCTCGGGTCGGACTGCAGCCAGTTACTCAATTTGGCAGCAGCTAACAGGCTGAGCCAGGGCTGGAATAGGACTGAAAAAAAAAATAGGCCTTGGCATTTAAAGCACACAGGCCCACCTCGGCATCAGCATCTGGCTCCTGGCATAGACTCCTGCCCCTTACTATTCCTGACTCCTCCTACTTTTTAGTCTATGCTCTTACAAATATGAATAATATTAGAAGAACATACAAGTGTACATCATTCTCTGTATTCTAATTCACACAACAGAGCTAATCCTGCAGTGGATTCACACATGTGCCACAATCCGATATTTGGTTGGTTCTGTTAGGTAAAGCTGGCACTTCACTGGTGTAGGTCACAGACCAAAAAAATGGAAGGCATTTTCCCATTGACCAAGCCCTAGCTTAGCAGTTCTAGAAGATTAGGTAGTGTTCATTGTATAACCTTTTTAGGGCAGGGGTGCTGAAAACAGAGGAGAACACATCTGTGCACACCAAAGCAGAGCCTTAACTACACATTTGGTTCCCTGTGTACATAAAGAGTATTAATGCCCCCCCTACACAACTTAAGTAGGGAGAGCGCGCACCAGAAAAAAACAAGTGTGGTCTCTCTAAGAAGGGGCATGACCACACAATAGTACCCCTAATTCAAATGATGACATTATAGAGCCCCTTAGTACCTTACACCACACAGTGGTGTCCATTATTTACGTTACGCCACGCAGCAGTATTGCACAGCGTTCCAAGTTTAATCAGTTTAATCACTGAAGACTGATAATACACAAAGTGAAAGTCCCAGTAACTCACACTATACTCTCCCTAGCTTACCTCCAGCATCCAGGAATGGCAAAGTTCCCGTTAGCCATATCCCGATGCAAGGTTCTGTATCCAGAGCTGGGAATTGAGTGCCAGTGGTCTCTGTGTGTTGTGTCCAGGGCCGGCTCTACCATTAGGCAGCTTTAGGCGGCTGCCTAGGGGCACCAGCCTCTGGAGGGCGCCACTGATTTCATCGAGCAAAAAACTGAATGATGTCTCTGTATGCGGCCTCCTCCTTTTACACTATGCTGCCTGCTGCTAAGGGTCTAATCAGGTGCAGCCACCACTATCAGACTGTACCACATAGTGCCTCAGGGCTTCCTCTGTGCTGACACGTGTAACGTCAAGTCATGTGACGGCACATAGGAGGCTGATGTAACTATGGCTCCTGAGGTGCACCTCCGTGGCGGGTCCTCATAGCCCTGATGCACCTCCTGCAGGAGGGTTGCGGGTTAGGGGGCACCAAGATGAGGCTTTGCCTAGGGTGCAGTGAGACCTTGCACCGGCCCTGGTTGCGTCCCCCGGTCAGGCTCCAATGATGTGGAGGTGCAGAAGACAGTGCTAGCTCCGACCGCTTTAAAGTCCATGTAGTATATTAACTTTCGGTTTGTGTCCTGCCGCAAAACCAGAAGTGTGGCAAACATCTGGTTTGCGTTAGTACTCTACAATCCATAGTTCTTTACTCCTCTGCTGCTGTTTTTTGCGCTTTTTTATAAACTGGTAAAAGTAATGTGGCTCACCAGTTTATTAAAAAGCGCAAAAAACAGCAGCAGAGGAGTAAAGAACTATGGATTGTAGAGTACTAGTAACGCAAACCAGATGTTTGCCACACTTTTGGTTTTGCGGCAGGACACAAACCGAAAGTTAATATACTACATGGACTCACTGGCCAGCGCGGTACAGGCGGAGCGGCTCTGCGATGAAGTTCTGGAGGATGAGGACGCACTGCACGTAGCAGGTTTGCAATTTACGATTCTCTTACTGGCTGCAGCGGTGGATGCGGGTTGGCAGGGGAGAGTGACTTCAGTGTGACATGGTGATGCTGTTCTGCGGACCCAGGCTGTAATGTTTATGTTGTATTTTAATGGGCTCTCCCTTGTACCCTCTCCATGTAACCCCCTTCCTGGCATGACCCTCTCCCTGTTATCCTGTCAGTGTCACCCACTGCTGTCACCCTCTCTCTGTCACCCACTGCTGTAACCCTCTCACCAGCGTCACCCTCTCTCTGTCACCCTCTCCCCAGCATCACCTTCTCCCTGTCACTGAATGCTGTCACCCCTCTCCCTGGCGTTTACCTATCCCTCTCACCCAATGCTGTCACCCACTGCTGTTACCATCTTCCCAGCATCACCAGCTCCCTGTCACCTCCTGCTGTTAGTGTCACCCTCTCTCTGTCACCCACTGCTGTCACTCTCGCCCTGTCACCCAATGCTGTCAGTGTCACCCTCTCCCTGGCGTAACTCAATGTTGTCAGTGTCACCCTCTGTCTGTCACCCACTGCTGTCACCCTCTTCCTGTCATCCAATGCTGTCAGTGTCACCCTCTCTCTGTCACCCTCTCCCTGACACCCAATGCTGTCAGTGTCACCCTCTCCCTGTCACCCACTGCTGTCACCCGCTTCCCGGCATCAACCTCTCACTGTCACCCTCTTCCTGTCATCCAATGCTGTCAGTGTCACCCTCTCTCTGTCACCCACTGTTGTACCCTCTCCCCAGTGTCAACCTATCCCTGTCACCCAATGCTGTCAGTGTCACCCTCTTCGTCACCCAATGCTGTCACTGTCACCCTCTGTCTTTCACCCGCCGATGTCCTCCTTTCCCTGGCATCACCCTCTCCATAATATTTATTTTTTATTTTATAAAATTGACAATATATTAGCTGCCTGCTCTTCGCAAGTTTAATCAGGCATTAGCGGTAGCTGCATCGGACCTTAGATGCAAATTAGTGGCATGGGGCCGGGGTGGTTGATGGTGGTGATTTTGTAGGACATTGGCATCTGTGGCGGTAGTGGGCATCAGTTTGTGGTGCAGTAGAGGGCATCAGCTCGGTGGTAGGGGTCAACGGTGGGCCTCAGCATACATTATGTGTGCAGTGCCTCACCAGCCACTGACCTCACTGCACGCCACTGATATCTCTATAGCAGCTTTCAACTCCCAAACTTGATTGACTCACAATATGGTTTGGTTACACCTTATTCAAGTCATAGTCATACATTGATATTGAACACTCCCTACCTATAGTACAATGTGAGTCATTTTGTGGGGAATGATGAATATGATGTTATCAATGGAAAAATATATATATTTACTGCAAAAGAGAAATGCAGTAATTACAGAATTATTAATCCTGTTAATTTTATTTAAGAACTGTTTTGTTGAAGAGAACAGAAAGGAATTGTCAAAAACACAGCTATGGACAGCACATTAGCACATTGGTTAGTATTGCTGCATCACAGTGCTAGGGCCTTAATGACTACTATTTCTGTGTGGAGTTACAATGGGGGTGATTTCGAGTTGTTCGCTCGCTAGCTGCTTTTAGCAGCATTGCACACGCTAAGCCGCCGCCTTCTGGGAGTGGATCTTAGCATAGCTGAATTGCTAACGAAAACTTTGCTAATTTTCTTGTAACGATTAACCCGCAGTTTCTGAGTAGCTCCAGACTTACTCAGCCATTGCGTCCAGCTCAGTCCTTTTCATTCCTGGTTTGACGTCACAAACACACCCAGGGTTTGCCCAACCACTCCCCCATTTCTCCAGCCACTCCTGCGTTTTGCAACTCAAACGCCTGCATTTTTCCGCACACTCCCATAAAACGTCCAGTTTCCGCCCAGAAACACCCACTTCCTATCAATCACACTACGATCAGCACAGCGATGAAAAAGCTTTGTTATGCCGTGAGTAAAATACCTAACTTTTGTGTAAAATAACTAAGCGCATGCACTCTGCGAACCTTGCGCATGCACAGTAAGCGACTAATCGCAGTATAGCGAAAATCGGCAACGAGCGAACAACTCGGAATGACCCCCAATGTTCATAATGTGCTTGTGTGGGCTTCCTCAATGTACTAATTTTTCCCCCCACAACATTCTAAAACCATAATGATTGGTAAAATGGACCCATAAATGTATAGTAGGGAAAATACTGCATATTTTAAACTCCAGTGGGACAGGGATTGATATGAATGATTCCATAGAACAGCAGCTGAGTATGCCTTTGACAGCTGACTTTTTTATTTTTTTATTAATCGTATATTCAGTGCGATCCAGGTTTGCATTGCAGTATGCTTTTGAAATGGGCCAATTTATCAGAGAGCACCTGCATGGACATGGGCTCCGAAAGAAGCCCATCCCTGCGATGTGCTCAGTGTGGAAGCTAGACAATTGTCAATGCACATCCCGGTGACCACACATGTACAGTGCCCATTTCTGGGGACGATTCTGGGGGAAACCCTCTGCTGGCTGCATATGCGGTGTGTAGCCCATAGGCTGCATCGGGCTACTGCCATCTTCAGATGGTGGTAACTGCTGGGTTCAATCTTCGCATTCATCTCACATAGAAACCTAAGATTGTGTGTTATAAGAAATAAAGCACCTAGGTAGGTAGCTAGGTAACTGCTGATATAGGATGCGCAGTACCACTGCTGGAACAGAACATGATAAGGAACATAGATTTTAGGGCATTTATCACTATCTCAATAAACAGACCCATTAGAGTAGTACCAGTATTAAGCAAACAAAGGTGTGGACATTAATAGCGGAAAGTAGACAGCTACATGTAATGGCAGCAATGGCATCTGAGACTGGTCTGTACAAATAAAATGCTGCGCTATATAAGTAACTGTTAAATAAATATTAAATAAATAATGTGTACACAGAAATATACAGCAGTATCACCTTCTGCCTAAAAGTTTACCTAGACATTTATTGAAAACAAAGAAACTCTTAGTGCTAGTAGTGTTCATCCTCTTAATATCGTTAGTAATAGGGTGTGCAGTCCAGCTCCCCCCTTTTTTCTCTCTATGTGTGTATATATTGTACACTTGATGGTGAGGCTCCTTCATGCTGGTCTAATGGTGAGCTGCTCCACTGTAATGTGTCGGTCGGCCCTCACGCACCTTCGTAGCCGCCATTGACCTCACACATCTATGACACGTGGTGCTCTGTAGTTTCCACACCAGTTATTTGCAATGGTGCCATTTGTCCAGTCACAATACACTTTCACCACAGCAGCATGATTGCAAACAGTTCACAAACAGCGCTGTTTAAGAAATACTGCCACCCTTGGCCCAAAAGCTGATAAAAATACCTGTTTTGCAATTTGGATAAATCGCCCCTTTTACCCATGACAGTAACAAGTGATATGCGTGCAGATGTGCAGATGGCCTATTGCACACCTTATATACCCACCAAGCCAGTTGCACGACATGGACGTACTTCGTGGGCTACTCGCTGCCGATGTCAAATGTAGGAGGTGGTCATAATAATAATAATAATAATAATAATAATAATAATGTGACTCGACCGTAACACTAGTAATTAGTAACTGCAGTGTGAGAATCACAGGTGCATAGAGGATAACTGTAACAGCACAGTTATCCTCAGAGTCTGAACAGCGCAGTGATGAGATTGGAGACTTGCAGAGTATGCTGATAGATATGACAGTACCGGGTTTGGTAAGTAATGCTAAGACCCTAATTTGTGACACCACCGTGCATGAGTGATTTGGAACTGGAACCCCACACTACAGGTGCTGGAAATCGAAAAGAGAAATGTATCACCCATTTGTTGTGCTGTATACACTGTACATACTGTATATATCTATGGAAGGTCACTACCTGGCTGAAAACTTCCACAGTAGACTGTAAATTGATAAATAGTTATGTCGCTCTTATTAGTTTACTTTGGTGGCCTTTTGAAAAAGTATATTTATTAATGAACTACCTCAGTTATTGAAGTTTTCACTATTATGGCAACTGTCAGAGGTTTGGGGACAGCTCCACTGAAAACCTGCTACTAGTATAGAAGGAAAAGACTATACATTCTACATTAGTTGGATTTAGTACTATTAAGAATAGTCTAGTGGAGGAATAATATAATATAATACAGAGGAGAGCATCAGGTACCTCCACCTCCTACCTATGCAAACCCGAATTTGCAACACAGGTTATGTGCACAACATCTATTGACTTGTAACCAGATGTTATGATTTCATTTGGATGAATATAATAGAATAGTGTAGCTTTAACTTGTACAGGTAATTAACAGATTTGAAATAGGAGATATGTAGGTAGTAATTAAATAGAAAGGTAAACTTTGAGCATTGCTTTAATCTGGAAAGGAGTTGGGATTGGGATGTGTATGACTCAATAGGAGTGCGGGAAGTAGAATTTGCACCACCTCTCTAGGACCACTTTATGCACTGGCTATAAGAATGGTAAAACACAACTAGTAACAGGTATAATAGAGGGTAGTATTCAGATCATGGCCAACCAGCCTGTGAGGCTTAGTGACATGCTTGGGTTAAGAATCCCTACATTAGGCAAAGTAATGGAGACTGGCATACCATGTTTATTCCAAGCCAGTTGTTCTATATTAGTCTGGCATTCACTGTGCATGCGAATGCAGTACTGAATAAGTATGATTTCAGCAGCCTTACCATCTTTTGGGCAAATTATGTAATTTAGGCTAGTAATAAGCAAGCAATCATTTTACTGTGTAGCCATTAGGAACAATTGATTTATACATTTTGGAATAGCTGACAGTTGGAAATAGCATAGTTTTTTCTTTGAAGATAGTCTAAACTAAACTGTTTTGTACTTAGATTTTTTAGGCATGTTCAATCATGGATGAGCCAAAGGGAATCTAAATCACACGCTCATCTCTTCCATGGCACATAGAGCTATGACTCACCTCGATGAGTCTTCTGTCTACCATCTAGAATTAAATCAATTCCACTCCTTGTCAGCTTTTGGCACATCATCTGTATCCAATATACCACAGTGCTGATGACAGCAATACAATGAACCCAATAAAAGACATTATTAATTTGGTTCTAAAATAGGTCATGTAAGTTGCAAGTCTATCTTTCATCAAAAATGTACCTTGTCACTCATCTCAGTGGTGCCACCTTCAACTGCCTCTTGTTTCTTACTCTTATTGCATTGAAACTGTCTGGCTTAGCTGAGCAATCCAATTATGAAACAGTAGTGAAGAGGGTGCCGCTGAAACCTTTACTATGTACGGGATACTGGCGCCGGAATCTCAACACTATTTGGAATGCTAACACTGGCATCCTGAATAGGTTCACTATTGAATAAGGACACCCCGGGTAAGCTGTGATGGTGGTGGTGGTGAAGGGGGGGGGGGGGGGGTAGTTTAGATTTAGGCTGCAGGGGGATGGATAGGGTTAGGCAGTGCCCCGGGTAGGTTAGGGTTAGGCTGCAGGGAGGGGGGTTTAGGGTTAGTCACCCACCAGGGACGGTTATGGTTAGGCTGCTGGGGGGTGGGTGAGGTGGGGTAGGTTTCGGCAGAACTGGGAGGGCTAGGTTTAGGCTGAAAGGAGGATGGGTTAGGGTTAGGTTGATGGGGGGGGTTAGTATACTCTGTCCCCTGTCAGGATTACAAACATCGGGATGCCGCGGTTGCTATTCTGACTGCCAGCATCCCAACCGCCGGCAGTACGAACCCAACCTCTATGTACACTTTTGTTAATGAATATAAATCAGTTGGGTGAAAACAGATTTAATTTCCTAAAATGAATTAGGATATTACAGCAAAGTCCTCCAATAACATTTGCTTCTCATCATTTTTGAAAAACTCAGAAAAATTAGTTCCATGTAAGTAGAGTTGAATCGTCCTTAAAATGCTGTTAAATGAACTGTGTGTTCAGAAAACATGCTTTCATTTATATCTCCAGTGAAGTACCACACAGTTTTTAACACATATAAGACTGTACCGAAATAACAACAACAACAATAATAATAATAATAATAATAATAACAACAATAAATGTAATAATAATAATAATAATAATAATAATAATAATCGTATAGTGTGACAAAACCATTGGGTAAATTATTAATGGGAGCTTTGTATTTCCCAGGTTCCTAACTTCTGTCTGGTAAATCCTCCAATTAATGAGCAGCCTAATTGTTAGGTTACCTGTGAGAGGCAAACTGGAGTTTGCAGGAATCTATAATCTGCCAATTTTATATTTCTAGGTAGTAGTATTGCCAGCTAGCAACAGCAGGTGGGTATAGGCAGTAAACGATCTGCTATTGGCAGGGAAAGTGAAACTTTTGAAATACTTTGCTGCTTGCAGCAAAGCCGCACATGCACACTGGTGCCACATGCATGCCATGCTAATCTGCTCTTACTGGAATCCAGACTATTCGAAGAGTACTGGTGACACCCTCATCCTTTAACAAATAAGGAGAAATAAGATGCACCAGCCTTGTGGTCACTGTGACTAGATAAACGGAAATAAGAAATAATGCATCTAAACATTTCAGGAAGAAGGAGTTTATTGACAAGGAATTATATAAAGTGTCATACTAGGAACATACAACAAGAAAGGTCCTATAAACTGTGGATAGAAAAGAGGATCCTAAATCTCTGCAACTCCAAACCAGAACTGTTGAACCTATAATGTATTTCCATCTCTTCTTATGGTAGGCCTTTGAAGGATTTGAGTGTGTTAACTGTTAGGTCCTGATTCTGAGTCGCATGCAATCAGCACACAATGGGTCTGTACACGCAGCACAACATTGTCTATGCAACTGTGTATGTGCGAAAATGTCTAAAAACTCCTGCAGCGCATGTGTTACACACAGTGTATGCACAAAGGTAGATGGAACCAGTATAGATGGAATCAGAAATGTTTTGGAAAAGTGATAGGTATTCTTGGATGGTGACTGAGTGGAGGCGATAAAACATGCAAAATGGTCCACTCAGTGTTTGTGTTATGATAATTGTGGGAAGATCACTGCAAGTGGCTTCATTCACTGCTGCACAGCCGCATTCATGGGAGGCCATGATCGGATGGAGAAACTGCACCCGCCATAGAGATGCCATCATTGCAGTTCATTTGTCTCTCATGTAACTTGAACAGCCGAGAGAAGAATGTCCTTCTGAATGGGCCAGTATCACATTTCTAATATTTCCTTGCACAGTGATAAAAAGGGGGTACCCCCTCATCCTGTTTATATAGCACTCTGACATGGTGTTGTCCATGCATATAAGAATGAGAGCATTGTGAATAATGGAACTAAAGACTAAAGAGCCAGCTTTGCTGCCTTCAGTTCTATGATGCTGATGTGCAGGAGGGATTCTGCTGGAGACCATTCTCCCCTGATTGCTGTATCCAGAGAAATGGCTTCCCAATCCCAACAAGAAGCATCTGACATAATGGAGAGGAATGGGGAAGGTAGTATGAGGGGTCTTGGGGCCAGAATAGGTAATTTGGTCATACTCAATATGTCTCAAGCAGCTTGATGGGGAAGGCAAAAATATGACCAATCTCAGTGATTGTGAATCAATTAGATAAGGAGTTCTGATTCCCTTTGCAAAGTAGAGACATTTAAAAATGATCTGCGGAAAGAGCCATCATCTTTCCCAGAATAGCTGCAAGTTCTCGGAGAGATATAGTCCACCTGCAGATAAAGGAGCTTATGTAATAGCCTGCAAGCTGTAGGCTGTGCGGAAAATCCGACAAGTCTTTTTTAAAGCAGCAACCATTTAACATGGTTTTGCCTTTTAAATGACTGCTGCTTTAAAAATACAGATAGACTCACCGGAATTGTGGGGCAAACATACCTCTTATTAATAATTTCCCTATTGCTTTTGTCACACTAACCCATGTGCCACCAGTTACTGAATGCATTTACTAGGTAGAGGGATGATAATCTTCGCAGTTATTGTTGTTGCACCTTTTCTCAAAAGCAGTGCCGAGTCATGTTCTCTCTTCAGTCAGTACATCACAATATGTTCTACCTCTCATCTGCTTAAAAGTAACTTGATTATCTAAACAATAATGATCACCGGTAATATGTGAATAGACAACACAATATAATAATATATAAATGTAATTGGCATATGTGTTATCCCAGGGTGGCGAAGAGTGTAGTGAGTTCAATTTGGAAGTACCTGGTTCTTGGTCAGATTCTCATCTGAGATACTCTCTTGCTGTACCACACCCTGGCAGAGATGTAAGGTCATTACCCAGAACAGACACAAAGAGGTATGACTTGAATGCTAAATAAAATAATTGTGGTATTTATTCTGCAACCAGAATGTCTGTAAACCTTGTGCAGTTCAATTATTTAACTATGAAGAGCCTCTAAACATATGTAATAAACATTGCAATAATATACATTAACACTCTTCAAAAGACCTTAATACAATAAAATAGACACTCCTAAAAGACATTTAACAGATGTGTCCTAAAGTATTAAAATAAATGCAACATCTATCAGTCTCCAATAAACTATAGGACTATGGGGGTAATTCAGAGTTGATCACAGCAGCAAATTTGTTAGCAGTTGGGTATTTTTAGACTGCAATTTAGATTTGAGTTTGAACACACCCCACCCAAATCTAACTCTTAGTGCACACGTTATATCTGTCCCCCACAGTGCACATGGGGGGTGATTCCGAGTTGTTCGCTCGCTAGCTGCTTTTAGCAGCATTGCACACGCTAAGCCGCCGCCTACTGGGAGTGTATCTTAGCATAGCAGAATTGCTAACGAAAGCTTCGCTAATTTTCTCATAACGATTACCCCGCAGTTTCTGAGTAGCTCCAGACTTACTAAGTTTGACGTCACAAACACACCCAGCATTCGCCCAGCCACTCCCCCATTTCTCCAGCCACTCATGCGTTTTGCAACTCGAACGCTTGCGTTTTTCCGCACACTCCCATAAAACGGACAGTTTCCGCCCAGAAACACCCACTTCCTGTCAATCACACTACGATCAGCACAGCGATGAAAAAGCTTTGTTATGCCGTGAGTAAAATACCTTACTTTTGTGTAAAATAACTAAGCGCATGCGCTCTGCGAACCTTGCGCATGCGCAGTAAGCAACTAATCGCAGTATACCGAAAATCGGCAATGAGCGAACAACTCGGAATTACCCCCATGGTTTTGCCCAACTGCTAACAAATTTGCTGCTGCGATCAACTCTGAATTAGGCCCTATAAACTGTATTATCAATTATTAACAGTGAGGCTCACAGCACACAATAACTCTGACAGGAAAGTCTTTAGGGAACAGTAATGTCCAATATGTAATAACAGTAAACAGGAACCTTGCAAGGTAATAGGTTCTTTATAAAAAAAGTTGTGGTTGGTCGGTGCACTGTGAGTCTTTTGTATATTGACTAGCATAGAGCAGGTATACAGTCCTCATTCATTGCAAAAGGATTTCTTACAGTAAGTCTTTTTTTTCCTCTGATTTTTGAGTATAGTTACTACTACCAGTCACAGCAATGGAAAAAATTAATAAATATAAGGGAATGGGGGATAAGGATACCCTCTGCACTAGAAAAATATTGGTATTTTTTCGTTTTTATGAAAAATTCCCCAAATTTTATGATTACAGGAAGTTTTGTTACCATTCATCATAGGGGGTGCTGCCATAGACAATAAAGTTACAGAACAACACAGGACAGAAAAAGATTGTCTCTTTGTCGGCGCACTTGAAAGAGAAAAGGAAGAATATTTACATTTACTATAAGTATGTTACGTTAAAATATAACTTTTATTACTACTATCTTAAAAGGTTGCAATTAAGAAACATAAATGTGAAATAATGTGTACAATTCGTGTAAATTCTGTGAATAAATTCAGTAGTGCAATCTAATAAAAACTGATTCACTGTGCCTAAGTTTTCTGCTCAATTAATTATATCATAAATATACAATTGAAGAGTAATAAATATTGCACGATATAACTGTATGTAGGGTTGAATAGCATATACTGCTCACATAGATGGGAAAAATAGGTATCAAGGACCAAATATCTATAGGTGATGTAAGGATAAATTGATGAGACTAGAGCGTGTTTAATTTCTGTTTCATATGTTGAAGAACACACTGGGATAATCCCACAACCTCATATACTCTCATTATTTATTGCAAGATCTGCCTGTAATAATTAGGGATGTGCACTTGCAATTTTTCGGGTTTTGTGTTTTGGTTTTGGGTTCGGTTCCGCGGCCGTGTTTTGGGTTCGACCGCGTTTTGGCAAAACCTCACCGAATTTTTTTTGTCGGATTCGGGTGTGTTTTGGATTCGGGTGTTTTTTTCAAAAAACCCTAAAAAACAGCTTAAATCATAGAATTTGGGGGTCATTTTGATCCCAAAGTATTATTAACCTCAAAAACCATAATTTCCACTCATTTTCAGTCTATTCTGAATACCTCACACCTCACAATATTATTTTTAGTCCTAAAATTTGCACCGAGGTCGCTGGATGACTAAGCTAAGCGACCCTAGTGGCCGACACAAACACCTGGCCCATCTAGGAGTGTCACTGCAGTGTCACGCAGGATGGCCCTTCCAAAAAACACTCCCCAAACAGCACATGACGCAAAGAAGAAAAAAAGAGGCGCAATGAGGTAGCTGTGTGAGTAAGATAAGCGACCCTAGTGGCCGACACAAACACCGGGCCCATCTAGGAGTGGCACTGCAGTGTCACGCAGGATGGCCCTTCCAAAAAACACTCCCCAAACAGCACATGACGCAAAGAAGAAAAAAAGAGGCGCAATGAGGTAGCTGTGTGAGTAAGCTAAGCGACCCTAGTGGCCGACACAAACACCTGGCCCATCTAGGAGTGGCACTGCAGTGTCACGCAGGATGGCCCTTCCAAAAAACACTCCCCAAACAGCACATGACGCAAAGAAGAAAAAAAGAGGCGCAATGAGGTAGCTGTGTGAGTAAGCTAAGCGACCCTAGTGGCCGACACAAACACCTGGCCCATCTAGGAGTGTCACTGCAGTGTCACGCAGGATGGCCCTTCCAAAAAACACTCCCCAAACAGCACATGACGCAAAGAAGAAAAAAAGAGGCGCAATGAGGTAGCTGTGTGAGTAAGCTAAGCGACCCTAGTGGCCGACACAAACACCTGGCCCATCTAGGAGTGTCACTGCAGTGTCACGCAGGATGGCCCTTCCAAAAAACACTCCCCAAACAGCACATGACGCAAAGAAGAAAAAAAGAGGCGCATTGAGGTAGCTGTGTGAGTAAGATAAGCGACCCTAGTGGCCGACACAAACACCTGGCCCATCTAGGAGTGGCACTGCAGTGTCACGCAGGATGGCCCTTCCAAAAAACACTCCCCAAACAGCACATGACGCAAAGAAGAAAAAAAGAGGCGCAATGAGGTAGCTGTGTGAGTAAGCTAAGCGACCCTAGTGGCCGACACAAACACCTGGCCCATCTAGGAGTGGCACTGCAGTGTCACGCAGGATGGCCCTTCCAAAAAACACTCCCCAAACAGCACATGACGCAAAGAAGAAAAAAAGAGGCGCAATGAGGTAGCTGTGTGAGTAAGCTAAGCGACCCTAGTGGCCGACACAAACACCTGGCCCATCTAGGAGTGTCACTGCAGTGTCACGCAGGATGGCCCTTCCAAAAAACACTCCCCAAACAGCACATGACGCAAAGAAGAAAAAAAGAGGCGCAATGAGGTAGCTCTGTGAGTAAGCTAAGCGACCCTAGTGGCCGACACAAACACCTGGCCCATCTAGGAGTGTCACTGCAGTGTCACGCAGGATGGCCCTTCCAAAAAACACTCCCCAAACAGCACATGACGCAAAGAAGAAAAAAAGAGGCGCAATGAGGTAGCTGTGTGAGTAAGATAAGCGACCCTAGTGGCCGACACAAACACCTGGCCCATCTAGGAGTGGCACTGCAGTGTCACGCAGGATGGCCCTTCCAAAAAACACTCCCCAAACAGCACATGACGCAAATAAAAATGAAAGAAAAAAGAGGTGCAAGATGGAATTGTCCTTGGGCCCTCCCACCCACCCTTATGTTGTATAAACAGGACATGCACACTTTAACCAACCCATCATTTCAGTGACAGGGTCTGCCACACGACTGTGACTGAAATGACGGGTTGGTTTGGACCCCCACCGAAAAAGAAGCAATTAATCTCTCCTTGCACAAACTGGCTCTACAGAGGCAAGATGTCCACCTCATCATCATCCTCCGATATATCACCGTGTACATCCCGCTCCTCACAGATTATCAATTCGTCCCCACTGGAATCCACCATCTCAGCTCCCTGTGTACTTTGTGGAGGCAATTGCTGCTGGTCAATGTCTCCACGGAGGAATTGATTATAATTCATTTTAATGAACATCATCTTCTCCACATTTTCTGGAAGTAACCTCGTACGCAGATTGCTGACAAGGTGAGCGGCGGCACTAAACACTCTTTCGGAGTACACACTTGTGGGAGGGCAACTTAGGTAGAATAAAGCCAGTTTGTGCAAGGGCCTCCAAATTGCCTCTTTTTCCTGCCAGTATAAGTACGGACTGTCTGACGTGCCTACTTGGATGCGGTCACTCATATAATCCTCCACCATTCTTTCAATGGTGAGAGAATCATATGCAGTGACAGTAGACGACATGTCCGTAATCGTTGTCAGGTCCTTCAGTCCGGACCAGATGTCAGCATCAGCACTCGCTCCAGACTGCCCTGCATCACCGCCAGCGGGTGGGCTCGGAATTCTGAGCCTTTTCCTCGCACCCCCAGTTGCGGGAGAATGTGAAGGAGGAGATGTTGACAGGTCGCGTTCCGCTTGACTTGACAATTTTGTCACCAGCAGGTCTTTGAACCCCAGCAGACTTGTGTCTGCCGGAAAGAGAGATCCAAGGAAGTTTTTAAATCTAGGATCGAGCACGGTGGCCAAAATGTAGTGCTCTGATTTCAACAGATTGACCACCCGTGAATCCTTGTTAAGCGAATTAATGGCTCCATCCACAAGTCCCACATGCCTAGCGGAATCGCTCCCTTTTAGCTCCTCCTTCAATGCCTCCAGCTTCTTCTGCAAAAGCCTGATGAGGGGAATGACCTGACTCAGGCTGGCAGTGTCTGAACTGACTTCACGTGTGGCAAGTTCAAAAGGTTGCAGAACCTTGCACAACGTTGAAATCATTCTCCACTGCGCTTGAGACAGGTACATTCCACCTCCTATATCGTGCTCAATTGTATAGGCTTGAATGGCCTTTTGCTGCTCCTCCAACCTCTGAAGCATATAGAGGGTTGAATTCCACCTCGTTACCACTTCTTGCTTCAGATGATGGCAGGGCAGGTTCAGGCGTTTTTGGTGGTGCTCCAGTCTTCTGTACGTGGTGCCTGTACACCGAAAGTGTCCCGCAATTCTTCTGGCCACCGACAGCATCTCTTGCACGCCCCTGTCGTTTTTTTAAAAATTCTGCACCACCAAATTCAAGGTATGTGCAAAACATGGGACGTGCTGGAATTTGCCCATATTTAATGCACACACAATATTGCTGGCGTTGTCCGATGCCACAAATCCACAGGAGAGTCCAATTGGGGTAAGCCATTCCGCGATGATCTTCCTCAGTTGCCGTAAGAGGTTTTCAGCTGTGTGCGTATTCTGGAAACCGGTGATACAAAGCGTAGCCTGCCTAGGAAAGAGTTGGCGTTTGCGAGATGCTGCTACTGGTGCCGCCGCTGCTGTTCTTGCGGCGGGAGTCCATACATCTACCCAGTGGGCTGTCACAGTCATATAGTCCTGACCCTGCCCTGCTCCACTTGTCCACATGTCCGTGGTTAAGTGGACATTGGGTACAACTGCATTTTTTAGGACACTGGTGAGTCTTTTTCTGACGTCCGTGTACATTCTCGGTATCGCCTGCCTAGAGAAGTGGAACCTAGATGGTATTTGGTAACGGGGGCACACTGCCTCAAGAAATTGTCTAGTTCCCTGTGAACTAACGGCGGATACCGGACGCACGTCTAACACCAACATAGTTGTCAAGGCCTCAGTTATCCGCTTTGCAACAGGATGACTGCTGTGATATTTCATCTTCCTCGCAAAGGACTGTTGGACAGTCAATTGCTTGGTGGAAGTAGTAAAAGTGGGCATACGACTTCCCCTCTGGGATGACCATCGACTCCCAGCAGCAACAACAGCAGCGCCAGCAGCAGTAGGCGTTACACGCAAGGATGCATCGGAGGAATCCCAGGCATGAGAGGACTCGTCAGAATTGCCAGTGACATGGCATGCAGGACTATTGGCATTCCTGGGGAAGGAGGAAATTGACACTGAGGGAGTTGGTGGGGTGGTTTGCGTGAGCTTGGTTACAAGAGGAAGGGATTTACTGGTCAGTGGACTGCTTCCGCTGTCGCCCAAAGTTTTTGAACTTGTCACTGACTTATTATGAATGCGCTGCAGGTGACGTATAAGGGAGGATGTTCCGAGGTGGTTAACGTCCTTACCCCTACTTATTACAGCTTGACAAAGGCAACACACGGCTTGACAAATGTTGTCCGCATTTCTGGTGAAATACTTCCACACCGAAGAGCTGATTTTTTTGGTATTTTCACCAGGCATGTCAACGGCCCTATTCCTCCCACGGACAACAGGTGTCTCCCCGGGTGCCTGACTTAAACAAACCACCTCACCATCAGAATCCTCCTTGTCAATTTCCTCCCCAGCGCCAGCAACACCCATATCCTCCTCATCCTGGTGTACTTCAACACTGACATCTTCAATCTGACTATCAGGAACTGGACTGCGGGTGCTCCTTCCAGCACTTGCAGGGGGCGTACAAATGGTGGAAGGCGCATGCTCTTCACGTCCAGTGTTGGGAAGGTCAGGCATCGCAACCGACACAATTGGACTCTCCTTGTGGATTTGGGATTTCGAAGAACGCACAGTTCTTTGCGGTGCTTTTGCCAGCTTAAGTCTTTTCAGTTTTCTAGCGAGAGGCTGAGTGCTTCCATCCTCATGTGAAGCTGAACCACTAGCCATGAACATAGGCCAGGGCCTCAGCCGTTCCTTGCCACTCCGTGTGGTAAATGGCATATTGGCAAGTTTACGCTTCTCCTCCGACAATTTTATTTTAGATTTTGGAGTCCTTTTTTTACTGATATTTGGTGTTTTGGATTTTACATGCTCTGTACTATGACATTGGGCATCGGCCTTGGCAGACGACGTTGCTGGCATTTCATCGTCTCGGCCATGACTAGTGGCAGCAGCTTCAGCACGAGGTGGAAGTGGATCTTGATCTTTCCCTAATTTTGGAAACTCAACATTTTTGTTCTCGATATTTTAATAGGCACAACTAAAAGGCACCTCAGGTAAACAGTGGAGATGGATGGATACTAGTATACTTATGGATGGACGAGCGACTGCCGACACAGAGGTAGCTACAGCCGTGGACTACCGTACTGTGTCTGCTGCTAATATAGACTGGATGATAATGAGATGAAATCAATATATATATATATAATATCACTAGTACTGCAGCCGGACAGGTATATATATTTATTATGTAATGACTGATGACGGACCTGCTGGACACAGTCAGCTCAGCAGCACCGCAGACTGCTACAGTAAGCTACTATAGTAGTATTTATAAAGAAGAAAGAAAAAAAAAAAAACCACGGGTAGGTGGTATACAATTATGGATGGACCAGCGACTGCCGACACAGAGGTAGCTACAGCCGTGGACTACCGTACTGTGTCTGCTGCTAATATAGACTGGATGATAATGAGATGAAATCAATATATATATATATAATATCACTAGTACTGCAGCCGGACAGGTATATATATTTATTATGTAATGACTGATGACGGACCTGCTGGACACAGTCAGCTCAGCAGCACCGCAGACTGCTACAGTAAGCTACTATAGTAGTATGTATAAAGAAGAAAGAAAAAAAAAAACACGGGTAGGTGGTATACAATTATGGATGGACCAGCGACTGCCGACACAGAGGTAGCTACAGCCGTGGACTACCGTACTGTGTCTGCTGCTAATATAGACTGGATGATAATGAGATAAAATCAATATATATATATATAATATCACTAGTACTGCAGCCGGACAGGTATATATATTTATTATGTAATGACTGATTACGGACCTGCTGGACACTGTCAGCTCAGCAGCACCGCAGACTGCTACAGTAAGCTACTATAGTAGTATGTATAAAGAAGAAGAAAGAAAAAAAAAAAACCACGGGTAGGTGGTATACAATTATGGATGGACCAGCGACTGCCGACACAGAGGTAGCTACAGCCGTGGACTACCGTACTGTGTATGCTGCTAATATAGACTGGATGATAATGAGATGAAATCAATATATATATATATATATATATAATATCACTAGTACTGCAGCCGGACAGGTATATATATTTATTATGTAATGACTGATGACAGACCTGCTGGACACTGTCAGCTCAGCAGCACCGCAGACTGCTACAGTAAGCTACTATAGTAGTATGTATAAAGAAGAAAGAAAAAAAAAAACCACGGGTAGGTGGTATACAATTATGGATGGACCAGCGACTGCCGACACAGAGGTAGCTACAGCCGTGGACTACCGTACTGTGTCTGCTGCTAATATAGACTGGATGATAATGAGATGAAATCAATATATATATATATATATATAATATCACTAGTACTGCAGCCGGACAGGTATATATATTTATTATGTAATGACTGATGACGGACCTGCTGGACACAGTCAGCTCAGCAGCACCGCAGACTGCTACAGTAAGCTACTATAGTAGTATGTATAAAGAAGAAAGAAAAAAAAAAAACCACGGGTAGGTGGTATACAATATTATATATATATTATATACAATTATATATATATATATATATATATATATTAAACTGGTGGTGACTGGTGGTCAGGTCACTGGTCACACTATCAGCAACTTGCAAGTAGTACTCCTAAGCAGACAATCACAATATATATTATACTGGTGTTCAGTGTGGTCACAATGGCAGTGTGGCACTCTGGCAGCAAAAGTGTGCACTGTACGTTATATGTACTCCTGAGTCCTGCTCTCAGACTCTAACTGCTCCCCACTGTCAGTGTCTCCCCCACAAGTCAGATAATATACAGTCACACTATCTATCACTTCAGCAAGTAACTAGTACTCCTCCTAATGCTCCCCAAAATTACTACTGTGTCTCTCTCTACTGTCTCACTCTCTTCTCTATAAACGGAGAGGACGCCAGCCACGTCCTCTCCCTATGAATCTCAATGCACGTGTGAAAATGGCGGCGACGCGCGGCTCCTTATATAGAATCCGAGTCTCGCGATAGAATCCGAGCCTCGCGAGAATCCGACAGCGGGATGATGACGTTCGGGCGCGCTCGGGTTAACCGAGCAAGGCGGGAAGATCCGAGTCGCTCGGCCCCGTGTAAAAAAACATGAAGTTCGGGCGGGTTCGGATTCCGAGGAACCGAACCCGCTCATCCCTAGTAATAATGTGGTTGTCTAAACCAGTTGCTGCTGACAGAGGACCCTATCGCACCATCGTTTGATTGTTCATAAACAATGAGACCGCAACTGACTATCCAAGTCTGCTTAGTATTGGTCCCTAAATAATAAATTGTTCCAACTTTTATGTGGAAGTTGGGTCACGTCAATTATGCAGGTTGGTCCTATGAGCACCCTTCACATATCAAGTGGATATTTATGAATACAGATGCTTTTATTATAGTCGACTGCCGCTGTTCTCCGCATTCAGACTCCCCATAAATACTGTAGGGGTTATTATGTCTGAAGTGTGATCAAAGATCACAGTGGCTATATTGCCTGCCACTTGATATGGTTGACTAATATGTCCCATCAATTATTAATGTTAAATATTAAGGGGATATATCCCCATTACAATCCTCATTATAATAATTTTAGCCGTATAGATATAGATAAAAGTTCGAATCATAAACAGTTATCCTATCTCCTTGTCTAATATGTGTACAGCATGCTTGTTAATTGCCACTGCACTTATATTAATTAGTGGGACCCTGATGTGTGGGTTCAAAGTGCGGACTCCGCATCCAACTGTGCTGCCGGCCTGAATCGTAATAACCTCTAGGTCTGCAGCAACTATGAATAGATTCCAATAAGGACCTCTTGATTTTGTGCTAGAGGAGTACCCTGTGTAGCTGTTTTAATTAGTTAGATAGATACATCTTTAATATAGCGAGTTGCACACACCTAGCAAATTCCTATAATAATACTGCAGTTCTGTACGTGCCGTTGGTTAAGAATCAAAGTATCCCACACCCAATGTGTACAGTGAATATTTGAATATGATATTATCTGTATCAATGCGGCTATACCACAATGGTATTAATGAGCAAAAGCTGTGTTGGGTAGATTCCTGTCTGGCACGTGTCTCAGAGATCTTAATAAAGAGGCACAGCAGCTGTGCAGAGTATTCTGACTTGTATTATTGATTATAGTACATTTTCAATCACTTTAATATTGTACAATGGGCAGGACAAATTGGTTCATGCCTCACTAACGTGTTAAATTACAAGTCCTAAAAACTGCTTGTGGTCTGCTATTACCAAAACACATCTGCCATCTGAAATTTACTGGTCCTCATATCTGACTATATACAACATCTGTGCAGTAGATACGCTATTCTGGCATTTTCACACTCCCTACATAACATTAAATCGTGCTATTTCTTCTATCTCTCATCTATCCACATTCTATTGTATAAAATCATTCGAGCACATTTTTTTCACTGTGATCAGTACAAGCGGGCTTGTCAGCACCGCTCTGAAATGCCGACGTGCACGTTTCGCAATTGCTTTGACAAGGCGCCTGTGTTAAATTAAAAGGTTAAATGTCCCTGGTGCTACACAATATATAGAATGTAAGAAAGTGTATAGTTTAGAGATGTGCGGCTGGCACTTTTCGTGTTTTGGTTTTGGTTCTAATTCCACTTTCATGTTTTGGTTTTGGCTTGGTTTTGCCAAAACCACCCTTTGGTTTTAGATCAGGATGATTTAAAAAAACAAAACATAAAAACAGCTAAAATCACATAATTTGGGGGTGATTTGATCCTGCGGTATTATTACCTCAATAACATTAATTTCCACTCAGTTCCAGTCTATTCTGAACACCTCACACCTCACAATATTGTTTTTAGGCAAAAAGGTTGCACAGAGGTGGCCCCAAACAGCACATGATGCAAAGAAGAAAAAGAGGTGCAATGAGGTAGCTGGATGACTAAGCTAAGCAACACAACCACCTGGCCCATCTAGTAGTGTCACGCAGTGGCTGAATGTCGAGAGTGGGCCGCAATTGTTCGGTCCACTGACAGTATCTCCAGCACACCGCTGTCATTTAAAAAAAATTCTGCAATTGGTGGACTTGTACGGCAGTACCCCAGGACTAATACAGCAGTACCCCTGGACTCATATGTCAGTGTCAGACAGGATGGCACTTTTCAAAACTAGGGCCCAAACAGCACCTCATGCAAAGATGTTGAAGAGGTGCAATGAGGTAGCTGCATGACTAAGCCAAGTGACACAAACAATTCCCACTAGAATTATACATCCAAATCACTGGAATTATACGTCCAAATCACTGGAATTATATGTCCAAATCACTGGAATTAAATGGCACAATCACTGGAATTATACGTCCAAATCACTGGAATTATACGTCCAAATCACTGGATTTATACTGTAAAATCACTGGAATCATACGTCCAAATCACTGGAATTATACGTCCAAATCACTGGAATTATACGTCCAAATCACTGGAATTATACTGCAATATCACTGGAATTATACGTCCAAATCACTGGAATTATATGTCCAAATCACTGGAATTATACATCCAAATCACTGGAATTAAATGTCAAAATCACTGGAATTATACGTCCAAATCACTGGAAATAAATGGCAAAATCAGTAGAATTATACGTCCGAATCACTGGAATTATACGTCCAAATCACTGGAATTATACATCCAAATCACTGGAATTAAATGACAGTACCACTGGACATATACGGAAGTGTCAGACAGGAGGGCACTTTAAAAAAATAGTCCCCAGACAGCACATGATAATAATAAGAAAAAGAGGTGCAAGATGGAATTGTCCTTGGGCCCTCCCACCCACCCTTATGATGTATTAACAGGACATGCACACTTTAACAAACCAATCATTTCAGTGACAGCATCTGCCACACGACTGTGGCAGAAATGAGTGGTTTGTTTTGGCCCCCACCTAATAAGAAGCAATCAATCTCTCCTTGCACAAACTGGCTCTACAGAGGCAAGATTTCGACCTCATCCTCATCCTCCGATTCCTCACCCCTTTCACTGTGTACATCCTCCTCCTCCTCACAGAGTATTAATTCGTCCCCACTGGAATCCACCATCACAGGTCCCTCTGTACTTTCTGGAGGCAATTGCTGGTAAAGGTCTTCCCGGAGGAATTTATAATTCATTTTGATGAATATCATCTTCACCACATTTTGTGGAAGTAACCTCCGACCCCGATCGCTAACAAGGTTACCGGCTGCACTAAACACTCTTTCAGAATGCACACTGGTGTGGGGGGAGGGGGGGGGGGGGGGGCAACTTAGGTAAAATAAAACCAGTTTGTTCAAGGGCATCCAAATTGCCTCTTTTTCCTGCCAGTGTACATATGGACTCTCTGACATGCCTACTTGGATGCTGTCACTCATATAATCCTCCACCATTCTTTCAATGGTGACAGAATCATATGCAGTGACAGTAGATATGTCAGTAATCGTTGGCAGGTCCTTCAGTCTGGACCAGATGTCAGCACTCGCTCCTGATTGCCCTGCATCACCGCCAGCAGGTGGGCTAGGAAATCTTATCCTTTACCTTGCAGCCCCAGTGGCGGGAGAAATGGAAGGAGGAGCTGTTGACAGGTCATGTTCCGCTTGAGTTGACAATTTACTCACCAGCAGGTCTTTGCACCTCTGCAGACTTGTGTCTGCCGGAAAGAGAGATCCAACATAGGCGTTAAACCTAGGATCAAGCACAGTGGCCAAAAGGTAGTGCTCTGATTTCAACAGATTGACCACCCTTGAATCCTGGCAAAGTTAAAGAAGGGTTCCATCCACAAGTCCCACATACTTTGCGGAAACGCTCCATCTTAGCTCCTCCTTCAATTTCTCCAGCTGCATCTGCAAAAGCCTGGTGAGGGCAATGACCTTACTCAAGCTGGCAGTGTCTGAACTGACTTAACGTGTGGCAAGTTCGAAGGGTTGGAGAACCTTGTACAAGACAGAAATCATTCTACACTGTGCTTGAGTCAGGTGCATTCACCCTCCTTTGCCTATAGCGTAGGTGGATGTATAGGCTTTAATGGCCTTTTGCTGCTCCTCCATCCTCTGAAGCATATAGAGTGTTGAATTCCAGAAAATTAGAACAAGCCAACCTAGGTTGGAAAGGGCGCTATGGGTGTAATTCCAATTAAAGTGTACAGCAGCTGCCTGGATAGGTTAGTTACACCTATATAGAATTACAAACTAAATACAACAACAATAAGGCTGCGCTTAGAGATGAATTGTGAAAAGTGTTGAGTTCCACCTCATTACCACCTCTTGCTTCAGTTGATGGCAGGGCAGGTTCAGGAGTGTTTGCTGTCACTCCAGTGTTCTGCACGCGGTGGCAGAATGTTGACAGTGGCCCATAATTTTTCGGGCCACCGACAGCATCTCCTGTACGCCCCTGTAATTTTTAATGCTACTGTTGCCGCTGCTGTTGTTGCTGCGGGAGGCCATTCATCTACTCAGTGGGCTGTTACAGTCATATAGTCCTTAGTCTGCCCTGTTCCACTTGTCCACATGTCTGTGGTTAAGTGGACACTGGATACAACCGCATTTTGTAGGACACTGGTGACTCTTTTTCTGACGTCTTTGTACATTCTTGGTATCGCCTGCCTAGTGAAGTGGAACCTAGATGGGATTTGGTACCGGGGACACAATACCTCCATCAGTTGTCTAAATCCCACTGCACTAATGGTGGATCCGGATGCACTTCTAATACCAACATAAGTGTCAAGGCCTCAGTTATCCGCTTTGCAACAGGATGACTGCTGTCATATTTCATCTTCCTCACAAAGGACTGTTGGACAGTCAGTTGCTTACTGGAGGTAGTACAAGTGGTCTTCCGACTTCCCCTCTGGGATGACGATCGACTCCCAGCAGCAACAACAGCAGCGGCAGCAACAACAGGTGTACCACTCAAGGATCCTCCGGAGGAATCCTGGTTAGGAGAGGACTCCTCAGTCTTGACAGTGACACGGCCTGTAGGACTACTGACGTTCCTGGATGAGGAGGAAGTTGACATTGAGTTGGTGGTGTGGATTGCAGGAGCTTGGGTACAGTAGGAATAAGGATTTAGGTGTCAGTGGACTGCTTACGCTCTTACCCAAAGTTTCACAACATCAAACTGACTTATGATGAATGCACTGCAGGTGACGTATAAGGGAGGATGTTCCTAGGTGGTTAACATCCTTACCCCTACTTATTACAGATTGACAGAGGGAACAGATGGCTTGACACCTGTTGTCCAGATTTGTGGAGAAATAATTCCACACCGAAGAGGTGGCTTGTTTGCCCAGGCATCACAATGGGCTTCTTCATCCCACAGACAACAGGTGTCTCCCCAGGTGCCTGACTTAAACAAACCACATCACCATCAGAATCCTAATCGTCAACTTCCTCATCAGCGCCAGCAACACCCATATCCTCATCCTGGTGTACTTCAACACTGACATCTTCAATTTCAATATCAGGAACTGGACTGTGGGTGCTCCTTCCAGCACTTGCAGGGGGCGTGCAAATGGTGGAAGGAGCCACCTCTTCCCGTCCAGTGTTGGGAAGGTAAGGCATTGCAACTGCCGACACACTTGGACTCTCTTTGGGGATTTGTGATACCATCTCAGAACGCACGCACAGTTCTTTTCTGTGCTTTTTCCAGCTTAATTCTTTAAATTTTTCTAGCGAGAGGATGAGGGCTTCCATCGTCATATGAAGCTGAACCACTAGTCATGAACATAGGCCAGGGCCTCAGACGTTCCTTGCCACTCCGTGTCGTAAATAGCATATTGGCAAGTTTACGTTTCTCCTCAGACCATTTCAGTTTCTTTTTTTTGGGCCTTTTTACTGAACTTTGGCTTTTTGGATTTTACATACCCTTTACTATCACATGGGGCATCGGCCTTGGCAGATGGCGATGGCATTTCATCGTCTATGTCATGACTAGTGGCAGCAGCTTCAGCACTAGGAGTAAGTGGTTCTTGATCTTTCCCTATTTTATCCTCCAAATGTTTGTTCTGCATTATGGCCCTCATTCCGAGTTGATCGCTCGCAAGGCGAATTTAGCAGAGTTGCTCACGCTAAGCCTACGCCTACTGGGAGTGTATCTTAGCTTCTTAAAATTGCGACCGATGTATTCGCAATATTGCGATTGCAAACTACTTAGCAGTTTCAGAGTAGCTTCAGACTTACTCGGCATCTGCGTTCAGTTCAGTGCTTGTCGTTCCTGGTTTGACGTCATAAACACACCCAGCGTTCGCCCAGACACTCCCCCGTTTCTCCGGCCACTCCTGCGTTTTTTCCGGAAACGGTAGCGTTTTTATCCACACGCCCCGAAAACGCCGTGTTTCCGCCCAGTAACACCCATTTCCTGTCAATCACACTACGTTCGCCAGAGCGAAGAAAAAGCCGTGAGTAAAAATACTATCTTCATTGTAAAATTACTTGGCGCAGTCGCAGTGCGAATATTGCGCATGCGTACTAAGCGGAATTTCACTGCGATGCGAAGAAAATTACCGAGCGAACGACTCGGAATGAGGGCCGATGTTTCTGGAGTTATATAACACAATATGCGGCACAGGAATGACTGATGGCTGATGCACAGGACACTACCACTGGTCTGATGCCGGACAACACAGCAACACTGTAAGGGACTTGTTGTTGTTGTTGTTATTATTATTATTATAATACGGCAGCAGTGGACATATAGCAGCAGCGTATACCACTGTGACTGCCTGGTCACTGGAATGACTGATGGCCAGGACACTACCACTGGTCTGATGTAGCACAACACAGCAACATTGTAAGGGCCTTGTTGTTGTTGTTATTATTATTATTATTATTATTATTATTATAATACAGCAGCAGTGGACATATAGCAGCAGCATATACCACTGTGACTGTCTGGTCACTGGAATGACTGATGGCCAGGGCACTACCACTGGTCTGATGCAGCACAACACAGCAACACTGAACTGATGCAGAACAACACAGCAGCAATGGACATATGGCAGCAAGAGGACACAAACACTGTGACTGCCTGGTCACTGGAATGACTGATGGCTGATGCACAGGACACTACCACTGGACTGATGCAGCACAATACACCACCACTGAACTGATGCAGCACAACACAGCAGCAATGGACATATAGCAGCAAGAGGACACAAACACTGTGACTGGACAAATACAGCACAAGACACTACCACAGAGGACACTGAGGACGGAGACGCGTCCTCTCTCTATACTCTCCAATGAGGGAGTAAAAATGGCGGGGACGCGCGGCTCCTTATATGGAATCCAGACCCCGCGAGAATCCGACAGCGGGATAATGACGTTTTGCCTCATTCTGGTTTCCGAGTCAGGCGGGAAAGCCCGAGCCTAGCTCGGAAATCGGATTCGACTGGTGAAGTTTGGTACGGTTCGGTTCTCTGAGAACCGAACCTGTTCATCTCTAGTATAGTCATGTTCCTTATGAGGTGGCTGGGCAATCACAGTCTACCACAAAAGTCCTTCTCAAAAGGGAATCCTGAAGAAACAGTCTAATCTTCACCAAATGTATCAATCTTTCCCTTTAGTAAGTCACATGGATGTTCCTTCCTCTTTTTCGTAAACACTCTTCCCAGCACATTACTGTTCTACCTCATTTATCAATGTATCAAATGCTTTGTTTGTATTAAGGAGGTGATTCAGATTCTCTGACATGCGGGGTGGCACCCAGCACAGGGCTAGTCTGCCCCGCATGTCAGGGTCCCCCCCGCCAGGTGTGAAAGCATTGCACGGCAGTGATGCTTTCGCACCCGCTGAGTATCTCCCTGCCTGCGCTCGCAGGCAGCTGCCCGCCATGTTTTGAGTAGAGATGTGCGCCGGACCCGATGATTTTGATTTGGATGCATCAGTGGGATTTGGATTTGCCAAGCAGCCGTGATGGGATTTGGATTTAAATTGTTTTTAAAAAAAAATTTAAAATGCCAAAATCACATAATTTTTGCATTTTTTTTTATGTCTCTGCAGTATTAGTAACCGTAATAACATTAATTTACAGTCATTTGCAGACAATATTGACCAACTTATAGCTCACAATGCTGTTTTCATTCACTTTAAGTCAAAGTCTGCAGCGAGCTGGCTGGTTACTTACTGCTAGACAACAGAGCAGCGGCACAAACAGACATCAGTTTGTTGCATATTTATGAAACATTGCCACACAGCAGTGGGATACACGAATGGTGGTGCAAGATGGAATTGTCCTTGGGCCCTCCCCTCCCACCCACCGTTGTGTTGGATATTAAACAGGACATGCACAGTTTAACAAACCAATTATTTCAGTGACAAGGACTGCCACACTTGTGGCTGAAATTATTGTTTGTTTGGACCCCCAAAAAACAAGCTACCAACTGCCATCTAGCAACAGCTCTACAGTGTCTACAAGATGTCATCATCATTGCCATCCTCACCCTCATCATCATCACACAATATTAATTCATCCCCTCTGGAATCCACCATTACAGATATATCTGAATTTCGGTGTTATTGCTGGGAAAGGTCTTCGTCGTGGAATTTCCACTTCATTTTGATGAACATCATCTTTTCCACATTTTGAGGAAGTAGCCTTCTATGTTGTTCACTCACAAGGTTCCCAGCTGTGCTGAAAACTCTCTCCGAGTACACACTGGATGGTGGGCAGCTTAAGTAATACAAAGCCAGTTTGTACAAGGGCCTCCATATTGACTTTTTTTCCTTCCAGTACACGAAGGGACTCTGTGATATGTCTACTTTTATGGTGTCATGAAAATAATCCTCCACCATTCTTTGATTGGTGACCGTATCAGATGGAATTATGGTAGAGGTGTCACTAATACTGGCCAATTCATTTAGACCGGACCAGATGTCAAAATGTTGTTTTGAATAATCTGCATCCCCACTAGGGCCAAAATTTACTAAGAATTCGAGTTTGTCTGATTTGTGTTTTTTTTTCAAAGTCCCAATCCGGGAATTCACTAAGCACCAATCTCGGCAGTGTTTGGACTATTCGTAATGGTTTGATTATCAAAGTTCAGAAATACGAATGAATAGACCATCGGTCAAACACGGCTGTTATTTCATAGAATACGGGAATTCACTATTCATTCGTATTTGGGTGTTAGTCTCTGAGTGCTCAAGTGCGGGTCTGTTTTTTTTCGATTCGTTAAAAAAAGCAGCAAAAAAATAGACCTGCTTTTTCCAGTCGAGTTTGGATAACCATGCACGGATCAGTGAGATCTGTGCATGGTTATCTATGGGAAAGGGTCTGTTTAGTGTTAAAACGTTAAAAAAAATTCCGTGGGGTCCCCCCTCCTAAACATAACCAGCCTCGGGCTCTTTGAGCCGGTCCTGGTTGTCAAAATATGGGGAAAAAAATGACAGGGGTTCCCCCATATTTCATCAACCAGCACCGGGCTCTGCACCTGGTCCTGGTTCCAAAAATACGGGGGTCAAAAAGCGTAGGGGTCCCCCGTATTTTTGAAACCAGCACCGGGCTCCACTAGCCAGGTACATAATGCCACATCCGGGGGACACTTTTATACTGGTCCCTGCGGCCCTGGCATTACATACCCAACTAGTCACCCCTGGCCGGGGTACCCTGGAGGAGTGGGAACCCCTTAAATCAAGGGCCCCCTCCAGCATGGTTGCCAAAATGTAGTGATCCAATTTCATGATATTGGCAACCCTTGGATCCTGGCGAAGCGAAAAAAGGACTTGATCTAGCGTATTTTGAAGATTCACCTTGTTTTATCTCCTCCTTCAATTTCTCCAGTTGTTTTTCCAAAAGCCTAATTAGGAGAACCACCTGGCTCAAACTAGCAGTGTCAGAACTCACTTCACAGGTGGCTACTTCGCAGGGTTTGAACACCTTGCATAAGACAGAAAGTACTTTCCACTGTGTTGGGCTAATGTACATGCCCCCTCCTCTCCCAAAGTCATGGCTTGTTGTTTAGCTACAGTATGAATGACTTTCTGCTGTTCCTCCATCCGCTGAAGCATTTAAAGCGCGGAGTTCCACCTTGTAACCACCTGTTGCTTCAGTTGATGAAAGGGCAGATTAAACTCTTCTTGCAGGTGTTGCAATCTCCTGCATGCTGTTGCAGAATGCTGAAAATGTCCTGAAATCTTTCGGGCCACAGACAGCATCTGTTGCACGCCCCTGTCATTTTTTTTAAAACCTCTGAACCACCAAGTCGATCGTGTGAGCAAAACAGGGGATTTGCTGGAATTCACCCCTCTGTAATGCTTTCATGATATTAGTGACGTTATGAGAAATTACAAATCCTGAGGAGAGTCCAAGTGGGGTAACCCATGTTGCTATGACATTCCTTAGTTTAGGTTGTCAGCAGTATGCCTCTTAGTAAAGCTGGTGATACACAGAGTAGTCTGCCCCTGAATGAGCTGACGATGTTTGCTAGATAATGCTGCTGCTGAAGGTAATTCAACCCCCCAGTGGGCTGTCACAGTCATGTAATCTTTAGTTTGCCCACTCAAACTTGTCCATATATCTGCAATTAAGTGGACACTGGCTACAGTGGCATTTTTTAGGCCATGAATTAGGTTTTCTTAACGTCATGGTATAGCCGAGTAATGGCTTTTCTGGTAAAATGGAACCAGATGGAATTTGTTACTGGGGACATGCGGCCTCCATTAACTCTGTAAAACCCACTGAATTGATACCAGATATTGGACGCAGGTCTAATACTATCACAGCAGTCATGGAGCCAGTGATCCGCTGAGCGACTAGGTGAGAACTGACATATTTGTTTCTTCTTGCCAAGCATTGTTGAACAGTCAATTGTTTTTTGTAAATACTAGAAGTTTTCTTGGTCCACTTCTGGGATGATGAACTACCCCCAGCAGCATCAGCAGAACCAGCAGCAGCAGGCCTTGTGCTCAAGGATTCTTCTGCGGAATCTTGGAAAAGGGAGGATTCACCTAGTATTAACAAAACGGTTTCTGGACCATCTCTTGTCATTACTGAAGATATTGAGATTGAGGATGAAGGTGTTGGTGATGGAGATCGCAGGTGCTGGGTTCTAGCAGAGAAAAGGGAGACATTTGATACTGGACTGCTTTTTTTTATTTTTAACATCAATTTCTGATACCCTATAGCTGCCATGACCTCACTGCAGATGACGTAATAGGGTGAAGGTTCCTAAATGTTTAATGTCCCTACCTCTACTTATTTTGTTTCCACAAATGCTACAGATGGCTGTCTTATCATGACCAAGAGATGCTTCCACTTGTGCCTGACTTATACACACAACATCCTCATCCTCAACATCCTCATTAGTGTCATCGTCTGCTACACAAAAATCCCCCTCATCCTCTTGTATCTCCACGGTGGCATCTTCAATAGCTAGGTCATCAGCAATACTTACAGTATGCTGCTCATCTCCACATATACAGAGGGATCAGTAACGGTGGAAGGCGGCTTCTCTGAGAGGTAAGGCTCATACATAGGACTTGAGGACACACTTGGACTCTCCTCAGGGATTTGTGAAATTTCTGTTTCTAAATGCACAGTTTGTTTTACTGCCTTACTGGTTTTCAGTTTTTCTACACCTCTAAAGTTTGAATGACAAGGTCTTTTATATTCACGAGAGGCAGAAGATGCCTCACTAACAGTTGCAGAATCACCAGTCATAAATATAGGCCAAGCCCAGAGTCTTTCCTTGCTACTACGTGATGTGAATAACATGTTGGCAATTTTACGTTTTTCTGCAGGAACCAACTTTCTTTTTCTTATTGCTTGAAGTCTTTTTTTCTTTACCAGTTGTGTAAACTCTCTATGCCCTTGATCATCAGCGTTAGTGGTAGATGACATTAAATCGGCATCATGACTGGTGGAAGCAGCTGGAGTGCTAGTATTTGGTTCTGTAAACTGATTGTTATCCATTTTTCAATTCACAGATCACAATTCACAAATCAGGGGTGCAGTGCACACAACAAACAATGTAAAGAAAGGGATAGCAGTTTGCCCCACACTGCGTGGAGTCAGATCGCTTTCACACATGGTAGAATTATCTATGGTGTACTGGGGTGCAGTGCACACAACAAACAATAGGCCAAATTCAGATCTGATCATAGCTGCAAATTTGTTAGCTAATGGGCAAATCCATATTGCACTGCAGTTGGAACATATATAATATTTGCAGAGAGAGTTAAATTTGGGTGGGTTATTTTGTTTCTGTGCAGGGTAAATACTGGCTGCTTTATTTTTACAGTGCAATTTAGATTTCAGTTTGAACACATCCCACCCAAATCTAAGTCTCTCTGCACATGTTATATCTGCCCCCCTGCAGTGCACATGCCCATTAGCTAACAAATTTGTTGCTGCGATCAGATGTGAATTAGGCCCCAGAAAAGAAAGATGAGCAAACTACTTTTTTTTTTTTTTTTGGGGGGGACGCAGCTTGTCCCACACTGCATGGAGTCAGATTGCTTTCACACACACGCACTGTGAACGCAGAGGGTGGGGCCTGCATATTCACTGCAGTACCACTATGATGAACTTAGGGGACTGGTCACTGGACACAGTGACAGCACCACAGCCCCTTAGATGAACAGTGACAGCACCAAAAAAAACCACTAGCTGTACTGGACACAATGACTGACAGCCCCTTAGATGTACACTACTGACTGACAGCCTCTTATGTACACTACTACACTGACTGACACAGCCCCTTCTGTACACTAGTATACTGACTGACACTGCCCTTTATAGTGTGCACACTGACTGACATAGTCCCTTATAGTGTGCATGCTGACTGACACAGCCCCTTATGTACACTATACTACACTGACTGACACAGCCCCTTATGTACACTATACTACACTGACTGACACAGCCCCATTATACCACTGACTGACACAGCCCCACAAACAGCACCTGATGGACACTCTGACTGACAGCCCCACAGACAGCTCCTGATGGACACTCTGACTAACAGCCACACAGACAGCCTCTGATGGATACTCTGACTGACAGCCCCACAGACAGCCCCTGATAAACACTCAGACTGACAGCCCCACAGACAGCCGCTGACGGACACTCTAACTGACAGCCCCCCAGACAGGCCCTAATGGACACTCTGACTGACACAGCCCCTGATGGACACTCTGACAGCGTGCCCTTAAAAGGACTCAGACTGACAGCGCACAACACAGCAGAGCTCCTCACAGTTTGTAAGCATGCATTGAAATGGTGCAAGCCCCGGGATGCCAAGCCTTTATAGACTCGAAGTTTCGTAAGAATCCGATGTGGGATGATTACATTCAGTCTCCTCCAGGATTCTGAGCCTGGCAGGAACTTCGTGAGCCAGGTTCGTGAATGGCTCAGGAGCTGTGTTCGGAGCAATTCAGATTTCTTGAAATCGAGACTGCCCATCTCTAGTTTTGAGTCGCAGCCGCCACGGCCCACCCCAGCAAAGATCCGGACATGCCTGCGTTGTCCAGCCGTGCCCCCCCAATGGCATTCTAACATTGTTGGCACGCCCCCTGCTGCCCTGTGAACACCTCTGCCTGTCAATCAGGCAGAGGTGATTGCAGCAGTGAGATGCTTTTGCATCTCACTGGGTGCACACACGCAGTGCGCCCACTGCATGAGCGCACTCCACAAAGGACTCCAGAGTGCGATCAGTGCTATTGCAGTGATCAGCTCTGAATTAGGCCCCAAATTAGTTAAAGGGAATTAGGGTAGAAATTATCTTGCCATCCAATTGACAAGGAGTGAAATGAAATGTATTTACGAGTATAATACCCTCATGCCTGGAGGTTTAAACTAGGGATGAGCGGGTTCAGTTCCCTGAGAACCGAACCCCCCTAAACATCACGTACTGAGCCCGGATCCGAGTCCGGCTTGGGTTTTCCAGCCAGACTCGGAAACCAGAACGAGGCAAAACGTCATCATCCCTCTGTTGCATTCTCGTGGGTTTTGGATTCCATATAAGGAGCCGCGCATTGCCGCCATTTTCACTCCAGTCCTGGAGAGTGTAGCAAGAGGACATGTCTCCTCAGTGTCTGTGCGGGAAAGTGATGTGGCGCGTGGGGTGGCAACCTGCTCTTTTGTGTCATTCCAGTGCTGTCTTGTGCTGCATCAGTCCAGTGGTGCTGTCTTGTGCTGCATCAGTCCATTGGTGGTGTCCTATGCTGCCATAAGTCCAGTGGTGGTGTCCTGTGCTGCCATAAGTCCAGTGCTGCTGCTGTATAACTCCAGTCCAGTGGTGCTGTAATGTGCTGCATCAGTCCAGTGGTGGTGTCCTGTGCTGGCATAAGTCCAGTGTTGGTGTCCTGTGCTGCCATAAGTCCAGTGGTTCTGCCGTATAAATCCAGTCCAGTGGTGCTGCCATATAAGTCTAGTCCAGTGGTGCTGCCGTATAAGTTCAGTGGTGCTGCTGTATAAGTCCAGGGGTGCTGCCACATAAGTCCAGGGGTACTGCCATATAAGTCCAGTCCAGTGGTACTGCCATATAAGTCCAGTGGTGCTGCCGTATAAATCCAGGGGTACTGCCGTATAAGTCCAGGGTTACTGCCGTATAAGTCCAGTCCAGTGGTGCTGCCATATAAGTCTAGTGATACTGCCGTATAAGTCATGGGGTACTGCTGTATAAGTCAAGTACAGTGGTGCTGCTGTATAAGTCCAGTGGTGCTGCCATATAAGTCCAGGGGCACTGCCGTATAAGTCCAGGGGTACTGCCATATAAGTCCAGTCCAGTGGTGCTGCCATATAAGGCCAATCCAGTGGTGTGCTGTATAAGTCCATTGGTGCTGCCGTATAAGTCCAGGGGTACTGCTGCATAAGTCCAGGGGTACTGCCGTAAAAGTCCAATCCAGTGGTGCTGCTGTATAAGTCCAGGGGTACTGCCGTGTAAGTCCAGGGGTACTGCCTTATAAGTCCAGTCCAGTGTTTCTGCCATATATGTCCAGTGGTGCTTCCGTATAAATCCCGTGGTGCTGCCGTATAAGTCATGGGGTACTGCCATATAAGTCCAGGGGTACTGCCATAAAAGTCCAGTCCAGTGGTGCTGCCATACAAGTCCAAGGGCACTGCCGTATAAGTCCAGGGGTACTACCGTATAAGACCAGTCCAGTGGTGCTGCCGTATAAGTCAAGGGGTACGGCAATATAAGTCCAGGGGTACTGCTGTATAAGTCCAGTCCAGTGGTGCTGCTGTATAAGTCCAGGGGTACTGCTGCATAAGTCCAGGGGTACTGCTATACAAGTCCAGTCCAGTGGTGCTGCCGTATAAATCCTGTGGTGCTGCCATTTAAGTCCAGGGGTACTGCTGTCTAAGTCCAGGGGTACTGCCGTATAAATCCAGGGGTACTGCCTTATAAGTACAGTCCAGTGGTGCTGCCTTCTAACTCCAGGGGTACTGCCGTATAAGTCCAGTCCAGTGGTGCTGCCATATAAGACCAGGGGTGCTGCTGTATAGTCCAGGGATACTGCCATATAAGTCCAGTGTTACTGCCATATAAGTCCAGTCCAGTGGTGCTGCCATATAAGTCCAGTGGTGCTGCCATATATGTCCAGGGGTAATGCCATATAAGTCCAGGGGTACGGCCGTATAGGTCCAGTCCAGTGGTGCTGCCGTATAAGTCCAGGGGTACTGCCGTATAAGTCCAGTCCAGTGGTGCTGCTGTATAAATCCAGTGGTGCCGCCGTATATGTCCAGGGGTACTGCCGTATAAGTCCAGTCCAGTGGTGCTGCCGTATAAGTCCAGGGGTACTGCTGTATAAGTCCAGTCCAGTGGTGCTGCCGTATATGTACAGGGGTACTGCCGTATAAGTCCAGGGGTCCTGCCATATAAGTCCAGTCCAGTGGTACTGCCATATAAGTCCAGTGGTGCTTCCATATAAGTCCAGTGGTACTGCTGTATAAGTCCAGGGGTACTGCCGTATAAGTTCACCAATATTGTGTGTGCATTACATCTGGGCAAATTCCAGAATGTCCCATGTTTTGCACATACAATTAATTTGGTGGTGCAGATTTTTTTGAAAAATGACAGGGATGCTGTCGGTAGTCCGAAAAATTGCAGGTCACTTTTGACATTCAGCCACTGTGTGCAACTCATTGCACCTCTTTTTCTTCTTTGCATTTTGTGCTTTTTGGGGCTTAGTTTTTAAAAGTGCCATCCTGTCTGACACTACAGTGCCACTCCTAGATGGGCCAAGTGTTTGTGCCGCCCACTTGTGTCTCTTAGCTTAGCCATCCAGCTACCTCATTGCACCTCTTTTTCTTCTTTGCATGATGTGCTGTTTGGGGCCTAGTTTTTAAAAGTGCCAACCTGTCTGCCACTGCAGTGCACTCCTAGATGGGCCAGGTGTTTGTGCCGCCAGCTTGGGTCACTTAGCTTAGTCATTCAGCGACCTTGATGTAACCTTTTGGCCTAAAAACAATATTTTGATGTGTGAGGTGTTCAGAATAGACTGGAAATTAGTGGAAATTAATGTTATTGAGGTTAATAATACCGTAGGATCACAATTACCCCTAAATTCTGTGAGTTTAGCTGTTTTTATGTTGTTTTTTTCAAAAATCATCCAGATCCAAAACCAAAACAGAAAAGGGTGGTTTTGGCAAAACCAATCCAGATCCAAAACACGAGCGGGGATCCAGATCCAAAACCAAAACACAAAACCCGAAACGTGCCCGCCGTACATCTCTAGTCTAAACTCTGATTTTGAATTGAAGTGTTTTTTTTTAAAGAAGGTTTTGTACTCCATTAGCACTTTATTTGTTTCCTTCTTCCACTTTACTTGCATTTTATTAACTTTATATCTGTTTTAACATTTTTACTCTTTTTGTGCATTTTTAGTGTACTTATATTTATGACACTAATATGTACCATCTTAATGTACATTCTGGGAAAGAATTAATCAGCACCACAAAACAACTACAGATCTCCATTAGACCGCCAATAGTGTGCACAGGTCCTGCAAATGAAAGCATGAAAGTGGCCCTAAAGAAGCCAATGGGCCTAAAAAAAAGGCTGTTATGTTTGTGAAGAGTGGTGTGATTCATCGCATTTAAAATGCGATGCTTCATGCATCCCGTTCCTGGTGTCTGAAGCTCACAAGATGGCCGCCACAGCAGTTTTTTCTCCTCACACTTTTCTCAGACAAACTGACACTTCTCTTCTACCAGCTGCCCCCAGCTTTCCAGCTGACTTATCACACTGCACTTCTCTACTTGTGCATGTGTAGAAAAGCACAATGCTGTGCGGCAACCATAATACCTAAAAAATTGGAGGTATTTAGATAGTATTTAATACAATGAAAAATGTAACAATATTGATTAATAATATGATGACTAATTAATAATGAATATTTTACAATTTAACCACTTTATTGGCTAATATTTCTCTCCAAAAAATGCTCAGCAATTGATCCTGAAATTTTAGACAGATGTGCCCTTGTTTACCTATCAATTGTGGCTATAGCATCTTTTTCACATTACAGCTTAGGATTTGTGTTTTGTTGCAATTGTGGCAGTGTAAATTCTCACATTGAGCAGGATTCTGAGTGAGGAGACGCGTGTCAAGGCTCAGTCATATTGGCTCCTGATTTCTTGGCTTTATCTCAGATTAGTGTCCTTGTTGCACACTGCTTCAAGCAAATATGATTGTACAGGGTGCTTTTACATGTCACAATCTGGTCACATTTTTTGTGGCGAACCAAATGGGTCCATTTGGCACGAACTGTGTATAGGTTATTGAGGGCACACATCTCAACCCATTGTGCATCAACATACCCTCCAACAATTTACACATAAAAATGGGTACAAATTCAAAAAAGGGGGTGTGGCCATGAGTAAAGTGGCATGGCCAGGCCCCTTTTCCTATACTTTCAATGGAAGTTTGGAGAGCCAAAAATCGGTACAGACCATAAAAAAAGGTACTGTACCTGCCAAAAAGGTCTAGCTGGAGGGTATGCATCAACCACACCACACAGCAGAACAAATGAACATTTTCTCTGCTCTTTTCCATCTGTCATATGCAAACTTATAAATACAGGGCCCTATTCAGAGGCGCAAGCAAAAGGAATTGCAAAATGTGTCCTCAATAAAAGTCTAATTTCTACCAGCCATTCTGAGTCTAGACAGGTGACAAAGTGATGTACTGTAGCCCTACAATGCTTTTGTGAGAGGATTTAAGGGCAGTACACACGGGAAGAGATGTGTGCTGAGCGATCTATCAGTGACCGCTCAGCACACAATTCCCCCCTCCCCCCCCCCCCCCCCCCCGCTCAGCACAGCGGGGGTGCTCATTTTACCCAGCAGGTGAAATGAGTGATGTGCTAGATTGTGCCTGCATGCAGGCCAATCTAGCGGCAGCGATAGCGGCGCGCATCTCTATCGCTATGGAAGATCGCTACAGTGGGATCCGTGCTTAATTTCTAAGCAATCTAGTCAGATTGCTTAGATTTTAAGCACGGATCTCTTCGTGTGTATCCTGAGTGAAGTATTCAGTAAGGGACAATGGGCCTTATTCAGGTTTGTTTGCAAACCAAAAGAATTAGAATTAGATTCAGCTTTATTGGCCAGGTATACTTGCGTATACTAGGAATTTGTCTTCAGTTTGCTATACAACAGCTAAGTAGGTAACAGATAAGCAGGTGGTGGTGGTGGTGGTGGGGGGGGGCAAGTAAAGTCATACAGATAGGTATACCGTTGGGACACAAGTTAGTCACATGTACGTCTAGTCAGTCAATGTTCAGGAGCTCAGCAGGCGGACCGCTTGGGGAAATAAACTTTTGAGGCTTCTGGCGGATCTGGCGGGGTCAGCCCTGTAACGCCTGCCTGAAGGAAGCAAGTTAAACACGCTGTGGCCGGGATGTAGCTGGTCTTTTAGTATCTTCGTTGCCCGCTTTTTTATCTCTGGACAGGTACAGGTCCTGGACTGAGGGAAGGTCGGCACCGATGATCTTCTCTGCGGTTCTGACCACCTTTTGGCGCTGTCACTGCTGCTCTGCAGTGGTGGGATTCAAATAAATCAACAACAGGTTCTATGTCCTAAGTGGGCTTAGCAGAGGGGGTAAAAGTGGGACTAGCAGAAGGCAGAAAAGTGGGACTAGCAGAGGGCGGAAAAGTGGGACTAGCAATGGGGAAAAAGAGGGACTACATACATACCCCCAGCCAGTCGGCTTGCCCCAGGACAGGGCCTGCACTTGACTCCTCGATGCAGCTGCACGCTGGTGGTGGGTGGTGGTGGGTGAGTGACTGCTCCGTTCCTGAAAATGGCGCCCCTGCTTAGCCTGAGCTGCTGACCGCAGTCACACCTGCCCGCCAGCGCAGACGGCAACAGGGCAGAGCGTCTCTGTGTGGCACTGCAGAGTTCCTCCGCGCCCGGCCCACTCTCTCTCAGGGTCTTGACATGCTTACTACGCATGTCAGGACTCAGGACACTAGGGTAATTGAGGTATTTATACACCACACTGTACCTCAATGTTAGCTGCTCAAATAAGAAAGAGTGAATAGAAGAAACAAATTGAGTGCTTAATTATGTATAAAATAACTATTGTGGCAACTGTGAAAAATAAGAATGGTAAGTACATTATTTTTATAATGTTTAAGCTCTTTTTTTTGGAATAATTTTTTTGAAGGTTAGAGATGGAAACTTTACTCTGATGATCAGAGTAAAGTTTCCATCTCTAATCTTCAAAAAAATTATTCCAAAAAAGAGTCTGATCTCCCCCAAAGGAATCTAGGCTGACCCTACCTCTACCGCTGTCCGGGATCCGGATGAGGTTTTGTTGTACCCGTCGACACAGGGCTTGTCGCCTTACCGCTGCTTGTGCTGCTAAGCAAATCGAGCTTCAAATAATAGAGTCACGTTGGAGGTGAGGTGCAGCCGGGAGCGCTTACCGCAGCGACCGCTGGCTGGTAATGCGTCGCTGATGTTTAGAGTACGGTGCGGTGGAGGGTGCCGATGGTGAGAGTAGCTACCTTCTTCTCTCTAACACTTCTGTAGGGAGAGGAGGAGCCAGCAGTCCCGGGCCGGGCATGGAGGAACTCTTGCTGTGGTCGCTGGTCTGTGCTGGCGGGCGGGTGTGCGGGCGGCGCTAGCAAGCGGTTCGCAGAACCATACCTAACAATAGGGATCGGTTCTGTGGAACCGGTGCGAACCAGCTGAATCCCACCACTGCTGCTCTGTATCTATTCACAGAGCAGGGAGAGCCTAGGGGAAGTCAAGCATCTTGGAGAAAGCTGGGCACGCTGCCACATTGATGAAAAATGGTGGTGCCACAAGGCCACACCATTCTATGTGGGACTCTGCCGCCTCAACACAAGGCTCCACTCCTCTTTTGGGGTCCCTCTTCTGCAAGGCTGAATGTTGGGAGGTTTGAATACATGCATGCAGTACTAATGCTATTTTTTCTTCTTCCACTTTATAAAAAAACAGAATGGCCTTTATATAGTTTGAAAGGCTGTTGTGGTGGTTTGGGGTGACACTTGAGGTCTAAGTGGCATGTTAAGCGGTCCCAATGGCATGTAGTACATGTTTACAGGTCTGAGTGGCAAGTGGGGGTACAATTGGCATGTGGAGTCAAGTAAGGGGGTGCGGGACTAGGTGGAATGTGAGGTGGTTTGAGTAGCATGTAGAAGCATATGAGAAGTCCTAAGTGTCACAACTGAGGGCCTGAGCTGACGGGAGGCAGCCTCAGTTGTAGGGGCTGAGATGTACCGGAACCTGGGAGGTTGTATCAGACCCCTGGACATGTAAGTAACATGAATAATAACTGCCCGAAGGCGTGACCACGACAACTTGGATAAAAGTCAATGATGTTTATTATGACAACTCCGCAACACAGCAGCAGTAAAAGAAAACGTAAAAGTCAGCAAAGAATAAATACAGTTCCTGGGTACTACAGGATGGCAGGAGCCACAGGGCACTGGTAGTGTGAGATAGTTCTTATAATCTTCTAGATGGAAAGTCCTTACCAGGCCCGACTGTAGCAATGGAGATAACCCAGGATTGTGCCAGCTGGTGTTCCAGGAAAAGCTGGGTTGCTGAAGATAAAACGGCTGCTGTGGATACTGGCTGGAACCAGACTGTTGTTAGCACGGAGTGGATACTGGCTGGAACCAGTTAAATAATAAATGAACTTGGGAGCGATGAAATATGAACTGAAATGTAGAACTTGAGAGCGGAGAAATAATAATACCGGTGGAGAGTGGTAAAGTGTAGAAAGGACACCGGCCCTTTAAGAGAAGCTGTACTCTGCTGGAAGCTGAGCTGGAAGCAGGTAATGTTGTAGCTGGAAACAGATGAATCCACAATGGATTGGAGAGTCAGGCTACACCGCAGGTGGAATGCTGGTGCGGGTCTCTATGGTGGAAGTCTTGAGACAGGAGCTGGAACCTGGAAGACAATCACAGGAGAGAGACAAACAGGAACTAGGTTTGACAACCAAAGCACTGACGCCTTCCTTGCTCAGGCACAGTGTATTTATACCTGCAGCAAGGAAGGGATTGGCTAGGCAATTATGCAGATTAACAATACTGACAACAGATTGGAGAAAATGATCAGCTGACAGAATCCAAGATGGCTGCGCCCATGCAGACACTTGGAGGGAAGTTTGGTTTGTAATCCATGTGGTAATGAAAACAGTAATGGTGGCGCCGGCCACTGGAGACAGGAGACGCCAGGCTGACAAGTGCACATCCAACCACGCGGACACAGCGGAGGCCGCGGCTGACGTAATCGCCACTCTGACACTCTGCATGCAGAAGCTCAGGGACGGCGGCGGAGGCCGCGGGAGACGCCATGCCAGATGTAATATGGCGTTTACTGTGACAGCGTCCCAGAGTGACAGGAGAGGATACAGGAATGTACACATCAGGATAACAGATGGGATCTGGTCCTGGAGCGCTGAGCCAGCCTTAGGAGGCATCTGATGGGTAAGAAATGGCGTCCAGATACCCGGATCGTGACAGCACCCCCCCCTTTAGGAGTGGCCCCAGGACACTTCTTTGGCTTTTGAGGAAACTTGGAATGGAACCTCCGGACCAAGGCAGGAGCATGGACATCAGAAGCATTGGTCCATGAACGTTCCTCAGGACCATAACCCTTCCAGTCAATAAGATACTGTAGTTGACCGTAACGGTGACATGAGTCCAGGATCTTGGCCACTTCATACTCAACGCCTCGTTGAGTTTGGACTTTCGGAGTTGGAGGAAGTGAGGAATGAAACCGATTCAAGATCAGCGGTTTCAACAGGGAAACATGGAATGTCCTGGGTATTTTTAAGAAGGGAGGCAACTGAAGTCTGTAAGCAACAGGATTGATGACTTGTTCAATCTTGAAAGGACCGATATAGCGAGGTGCAAACTTCATACTGGGAACTCTTAACCTCAAATTCTTCGTGGATAACCATACCCGATCACCCACCTTGAGAGCAGGAACTGCTCGACGCTTCTTATCCGCAAACTTCTTGTACCTGAACGATGCCTTGAGTAGAGCTGATCGTACGCTCTTCCAGATATTGGCAAACTGATGCAAGGTGATATCCACTGCGGGAACAGAAGTTGCTGGAAGCGGTTGGAACTCAGGGACTTTAGGGTGGAATCCAAAGTTAGTGAAGAATGGTGTTGAAGCAGATGAAGAATGATACTGGTTGTTATGACAGAACTCGGCCCAGGGAAGTAATTGAACCCAGTCATCTTGAGAGGAGGACACATAGATGCGGAGGAAGGCCTCCAAGTCCTGATTCACCCTCTCGGTTTGACCATTGGTCTGAGGATGGTAAGCCGTGGAAAACTTTAGCTTGACTTGGAGGACTTGACATAAACTTCGCCAGAATTTGGCTGTGAATTGAACTCCTCGATCTGAGATAATTTCTTCAGGAAGACCGTGGAGTCGGAAGATCTCTTGTATGAATACTTGAGCCAACTTGGAAGCTGACGGAAGACCGGTGAGAGGAATGAAGTGTGCCATCTTGGTGAACCGGTCAACTACCACCCAGATGGTATTGAACTTGTTGCACATGGGTAAATCTGTAATAAAATCCATCGACAAATGGGTCCAAGGTCGACGGGGAACAGATAGTGGAACCAGTTGCCCCGCAGGCGACTGGCGGGATACCTTATGTTGAGCACACTTTGGGCAAGATGCAATAAACTCCAAGACGTCCTTTTTCAGAGTTGGCCACCAATAGGACCTAGAGATAAACTCCAGGGTTTTTTGGATACCTGTATGTCCGGCAAAACGGGAAGCATGGGCCCAATGCATGAGCTTCTTCCTTAGCATCGGTTTCACAAAACTTTTCCCTGATGGGGGCGTAGAGTCCATCCCTACCGTGGAGAATGCCAACGGATTTATAATAGGATGCTTGTCTGAAGACTCTGACTCATTTTCTTGCTCCCATGAGCGGGAAAGGGCATCGGCCTTGCGATTCTGAGAGCCCGGACAGAACTGGAGTTTAAAGTCGAACCTGGAAAAGAAAAGTGCCCATCTGGCCTGACGAGGGTTGAGACATTGGCCCTCATTCCGAGTTGATCGGTCGCAAGGCGAATTTAGCAGAGTTACACACGCTAAGCCTACGCCTACTGGGAGTGAATCTTAGCTTCTTAAAATTGCGACCGATGTATTCGCAATATTGCGATTACTAACTACTTAGCAGTTTCAGAGTAGCTTCAGACTTACTCTGCCTGTGCGATCATTTCAGTGCTTGTCGTTCCTGGTTGACGTCACAAACACACCCAGCGTTCGCCCAGGCACTCCCACCGTTTCCCCGGCCACTCCTGCGTTTTTTCCGGAAACGGTAGCGTTTTCAGCCACACGCCCCTGAAACGCCGTGTTTCCGCCCAGTAACACCCATTTCCTGTCAATCACATTACGATCGCCGGAGCGATGAAAAAGCCGTGAGTAAAATTACTTTCTTCATAGTAAAGTTACTTGGCGCAGTCGCAGTGCGAACATTGCGCATGCGTACTAAGCGGATTTTCACTGCGATGCGATGAAAAATACCGAGCGAACAACTCGGAATGAGGGCCATTGTGCGCCTTTCAGATATAAAAGGTTCTTGTGGTCTGTAAGTATGGTGATTGAATGAGAAGCTCCCTCCAACAGATACCTCCACTCTTCTAGAGCGAGCTTGATGGCTAGCAACTCCTGGTCGCCAATGGCATAGTTGCGCTCAGCTGGGGAGAACTTCCGGGAGAAGAAACTGCAAGGGTGTAAATGGCCATCTTTAGCCCTCTGAGATAACACCGCTCCTACTCCAACGGAGGAGGCATCCACCTCTAAGATGAAAGGAGAGTCGATGTCAGGCTGTTTCAGAACAGGCGCAGAGATGAACCTTTGTTTTAAAAGATGAAATGCTTGCATGGCTTCTTCAGACCACTTGGACGGGTTAGCACCCTTCTTAGTAAAAGCAGTAATAGGCACCACAATGGTGGAAAAGTCTCGTATAAACTTTCGGTAATAGTTGGCGAACCCTAAGAACCTCTGGACCCCTTTGAGGGTTAAGGGTACCGGCCAATTTTGGATTGCTTGTAGTTTCTCAGGATCCATCTCTAGTCCGGAACCGGACACAATGTACCCTAGAAACAGAATGGACTTGACTTCAAAGACGCATTTTTCTAATTTGCAATAGAGATGATTGACACGGAGACGGGACAGAACCTCTTTAACCCAAAAACGATGTTCCTCTAAATCGTTGGCAAAAATGAGGATATCGTCTAGATAGACCACGACATGACGGTATAGAATGTCTCTGAAGATCTCATTGACAAAATGTTGGAAGACAGCTGGAGCATTGCTCAATCCGAAGGGCATGACGAGGTACTCATAATGTCCGTCACGGGTGTTAAAGGCGGTCTTCCACTCGTCACCCTCACGGATCCGGATGAGATTGTATGCACCTCTCAAGTCCAGCTTTGTAAAGATGGTAGCTCCGCTAACTCTGTCAAAGAGCTCAGTAATCAGGGGTAAAGGATAACGGTTCTTGATGGTAATGTCGTTCAAACCTCTGTAGTCGATGCACGGCTGCAGACCACCATCTTTCTTTTTTACAAAAAAGAAGCCTGCGCCGGCTGGAGAAGAAGAAGGTCGAATGAACCCCTTTGCTAGGTTCTCTTTAATATATTCCTCCATAGAATGCGTCTCAGGCAGAGACAACGGATAAGTTCGGCCTCGAGGTGGAACCTTCCCTGGAACGAGATCAATCGGGCAGTCCCATTCTCTATGAGGAGGAAGGATATCAGCAGAAGCTTTACTGAACACATCCGTGAAATCTTGATATGGAGGAGGTGGAACATCAGACGACCTGGGGGAGGAAGAACAGACAGGCAATACTTTAAACAAACATGTCTCAGCACAGGAGGAACCCCATGCCAGGATTTGCGTAGTCGTCCAATCAATTGTAGGATTGTGAAGACGGAGCCATGGAAGGCCCAGGACCACAGGATGTGTGGCTCTTGGAATCACTAAAAAAGAAATAAGTTTGGAATGAAGAACTCCCACTCTCAGACGAACTGGTAGAGTCCTTAAAGAAATAACTGCATCAAAAATTTTGCTGCCATCCACGGCAGTTAAAGAAATGGACGAAGGAAGTCTCTCGGTGGGTAGGGACCACCGTTTAACATAGGCTTCGGTAATAAAGTTCCCAGCTGCTCCGGAATCAAGGAGGGCAATGACGTTCCGATAACGTTGAGCAACTTGAAGCGAGACTGGGAGATTACAATCTTGAGGAGATGGAGAGGAGATCATTACTCCTAGCCGGCCCTCTCCTTGGCGAGCTAGGATTTGGAGTTTCCCGGACGTTTGGGACAGGCATTAATGGTGTGAGACGGAGCTGCACAATAGAGACAGAGAGACTCGGAGAGACGTCTTCGGCGCTCAGCAGGAGTTAAACGGGAACGGCCAAGTTGCATGGGCTCATCTTTAGATGGTGACAGTTGACGAGGAGGAGGAGCGGAAGATTTTGGAGCAGATGATCTTCCACGCTCTGTTGCTCTCTCTCTGAAATGTAAATCAACTTTCGTGCAGAGTGAGATTAGCTCATCTAACTTAGAAGGTAAGTCTCTGGTAGCTAACTCATCTTTAATACGCTCAGATAAGCCATGCCAGAATGCAGCATACAGGGCCTCGTCGTTCCATGCCAGTTCGGATGCCAGGATCTGGAACTGTATCAGATATTGTCCTACAGTACGTGACCCCTGGCGTAAACGGAGAATCTCGGATGAAGCTGAGGTTACCCGGCCTGGCTCGTCGAAGATGCGCCTGAATGTTGACACGAAGGCAGTGTAGGAAGATAGCAGGGTGTCGGACCTCTCCCATAACGGTGATGCCCAATCAAGGGCTGAGCCACTGAGAAGAGAAATAATGTAGGCAATTTTTGTACGGTCACTGGGAAAATTGCCAGGTTGTAGCTCAAACTGAATCTCACACTGGTTGAGAAATCCCCTGCAGAATCTTGGAGATCCGTCAAATTTTGCTGGCGTTGGAAGATGAAGACGTGGAGCAGAAATGGGTAAGGTGGGTGGGGTTATAGCTGGAGTCACTGTGGTTGACGCACCAGATGCGCCTGATCCACGGAGAGTTGTCTGAATCCCATCCAGCCGAGTAGAGAGATCCTGGAGACAGCGGATGATGTGGCCCTGTGCAGCCTCCTGATGTTCTAGTCGGGCTGCCAGTTCTTGCATCGGCCTGGCCGCTTGATCATGGTCTCCGGCTGGATTCATTAGGTCAGTGCTTACTGTCACAACTGAGGGCCTGAGCTGACGGGAGGCAGCCTCAGTTGTAGGGGCTGAGATGTACCGGAACCTGGGAGGTTGTATCAGACCCCTGGACATGTAAGTAACATGAATAATAACTGCCCGAAGGCGTGACCACGACAACTTGGATAAAAGTCAATGATGTTTATTATGACAACTCCGCAACACAGCAGCAGTAAAAGAAAACGTAAAAGTCAGCAAAGAATAAATACAGTTCCTGGGTACTACAGGATGGCAGGAGCCACAGGGCACTGGTAGTGTGAGATAGTTCTTATAATCTTCTAGATGGAAAGTCCTTACCAGGCCCGACTGTAGCAATGGAGATAACCCAGGATTGTGCCAGCTGGTGTTCCAGGAAAAGCTGGGTTGCTGAAGATAAAACGGCTGCTGTGGATACTGGCTGGAACCAGACTGTTGTTAGCACGGAGTGGATACTGGCTGGAACCAGTTAAATAATAAATGAACTTGGGAGCGATGAAATATGAACTGAAATGTAGAACTTGAGAGCGGAGAAATAATAATACCGGTGGAGAGTGGTAAAGTGTAGAAAGGACACCGGCCCTTTAAGAGAAGCTGTACTCTGCTGGAAGCTGAGCTGGAAGCAGGTAATGTTGTAGCTGGAAACAGATGAATCCACAATGGATTGGAGAGTCAGGCTACACCGCAGGTGGAATGCTGGTGCGGGTCTCTATGGTGGAAGTCTTGAGACAGGAGCTGGAACCTGGAAGACAATCACAGGAGAGAGACAAACAGGAACTAGGTTTGACAACCAAAGCACTGACGCCTTCCTTGCTCAGGCACAGTGTATTTATACCTGCAGCAAGGAAGGGATTGGCTAGGCAATTATGCAGATTAACAATACTGACAACAGATTGGAGAAAATGATCAGCTGACAGAATCCAAGATGGCTGCGCCCATGCAGACACTTGGAGGGAAGTTTGGTTTGTAATCCATGTGGTAATGAAAACAGTAATGGTGGCGCCGGCCACTGGAGACAGGAGACGCCAGGCTGACAAGTGCACATCCAACCACGCGGACACAGCGGAGGCCGCGGCTGACGTAATCGCCACTCTGACACTCTGCATGCAGAAGCTCAGGGACGGCGGCGGAGGCCGCGGGAGACGCCATGCCAGATGTAATATGGCGTTTACTGTGACAGCGTCCCAGAGTGACAGGAGAGGATACAGGAATGTACACATCAGGATAACAGATGGGATCCGGTCCTGGAGCGCTGAGCCAGCCTTAGGAGGCATCTGATGGGTAAGAAATGGCGTCCAGATACCCGGATCGTGACACTAAGTTTCCCGTGGGAAACATGTAGATGTGTGGGCATGTGCGAGAAATATTATAAGTGGGAGTCTGAGTGCTTGTTGAGGCATATTGTGGGAAATAAGGGGTCAACGGAGCACATCTAACCCTAACACAGGCTTCATATTGTATGTTGTCTGAGGTTGCGGTGATCGGGCATCACCATTACTTTCAATTATGATTAAATGCCATTTACACATAATCAGTATGACACTTGAGGTCTAAGTGGCATGTTAAGCGGTCCCAATGGCATGTAGTACATGTTTACAGGTCTGAGTGGCAAGTGGGGGTACAATTGGCATGTGGAGTCAAGTAAGGGGGTGCGGGACTAGGTGGAATGTGAGGTGGTTTGAGTAGCATGTAGAAGCATATGAGAAGTCCTAAGTTTCCCGTTGGAAACATGTAGATGTGTGGGCATGTGCGAGAAATATTATAAGTGGGAGTCTGAGTGCTTGTTGAGGCATATTATGGGAAATAAGGGGTCAACGGAGCACATCTAACCCTAACACAGGCTTCATATTGTATGTTGTCTGAGGTTGCGGTGATCGGGCATCACCATTACTTTCAATTATGATTAAATGCCATTTACACATAATCAGTATAATTGAAATAGTAAATATATACAAATAAAATTAATAAACACCAGACCTCAACTTACACAGCTTTTTAGACAGAAATTAGTGAAATAGACAAGACTTTTTACTTTTGCTACCTGTACAATTTGTTATTAACATCCAGCTATAATGGAGCCTTGTACATGTGTTTGGAAATGAACCATGCCATATTAATAAAGACTATTTGAGCTCCCTGGTAGCTACATGATGCTCATTCATCAATAAATGATAACCCTGTTGCACAGTGAACATAAATTATACAATAAAAGGCCCTGAGGTATCCAAACTACTCCAGAAAAGCAGAGCTTTGGGTGTTAGTTCTAGAAATTCCTTGGGGTTGATGCAACATGTATTATAATCCTTCTTTTGCCAAACCCACACCTGTGGAGAACCTCTCCCTTATTGTCTTCAGTTTCTAAGTGTCTGTCATCTCTTCCTAACATGGGAACATCTATTAGATGATGAGGAGCTTCAGGGTAAACTCACTCCTATATTACAGTGATATTTCCACATTAAGAGCACTCTAACATTGTGTTACTGTTTATTTTGTTAATGGACCAACCTGGCTTTAAAGTAATATGTACAGGTATGTCACTCACAATTAAGCTGTGTGAAAGATTGCTGTAATGGGAAAGGCCATCTAGTGCATTGTGTACCATGTTATGTGACTGTATTAAGGGGGTCATTCCGACCCGTTCGCACGCATCGGTTCATCGCTGCAGTACGAACGGGTCGGAACTGCGCATGCGCGGCGCCCACAATGCGCATGCGCGCCGTTGCCCAGTGACAGCCGTCGCCGGGCAACGATCAGAAGAAAGAAGAAAGTGATCGTTAGCGCGATCACAAGAAGATTGACAGCGGGGAGGTGTTTTTCCGGGGTGGATACTCACCGTTTTCCGGGTGTGGAGATCCGAACGCAGGCGTGTCCAGGTGTTTGGAGGGCGGTTGTCTGACGTCAATTCCGGAACCTTCATCGCTGGATCTATCGCACAGGGTAAGTAATTGCAGGGCTAGTCTAGTTTTACATGAAACTTTTTTAGCATAGCAGAGCTGCACAGGCGTTCTCAGCCCTGTTATGCTAAAATACACTCCCCCATAGGTGGTATCTAGTTGATCGCATGAGCAGCAAAAAGTTGCTACGTGTGATCAACTGGGAATGACCCCGTAGGTTCTGTGAGTGCATGCACTCAGGGAGGCCCTTGTGCATACGGGAAGAAGGGTGTAAGTCAGAACAACCATTTATGGTCCTAATTCAGACCTGATCGCTGTTGTGCGAAATCGCAAAGTGGATGATTATCGAACAACTATGCATCATACGGATCATAATGCGCAGGCGCTAGGCCAAACTGAAAAAATCCTGCATCTTTTTTTATTGCTAGGCATACACAGATTCATTGACAGGACGCGGCTGTTTGTGGGTGGTAACTGGCCGTGTTCTGGGAGTGTCAGGAAAAACGCAGGAGTTCCCAAGTGTTTTCAGGGAGGGTGTGTGACGTCAGCTCCGGCCCCGATCAGCCTGATTCTTTCGCACAGTAGAAGTACGCACAGACTGGAAAAACCATTCAACGGTGAGTGAGTTGCGATCGGATTTGCAGCTGATCGGCGTTTGCAAAGCTTTTCGCATGACGTACGCAGACTTGCACGGAGCGGATTTTCACTTTGACTGGGCGGCGACTATCCGATTGCAAACCTCTGCAAATTCGCAGAGGTGCGATTAGGTCTGAATTAGACCCTATATGCTGTTATTTTTCTGTTCCAGTTTAGAAATGATGGTTGTGGGTTGTAGTACATTTTCTGTCTGCCAGTCCTCTAAACGGTCCTGTACAACTTCATGCCACCACCAAACTACACGTCATTATTTAAATAATTATTTATTTAGTTTTACTAAAGTTAGAGAAACTTTTTATTTTAATTTTCAACTATTGCACCTCACCCGTAGTATCCAGATATGTCCATTTCATAAAATAATAAAATCATTATTAGAAGAACAGTAGTAGTAATAGTAGGGGTGTAGTATGAGTGGCCGGCGATCAGGAGTGGCCGGCATGCCGGCAGCGGGTCGAGCGCAAATGAGCCCCTAGCGGGCTCGCTGCACTCGCCACGCTGTGGGCACGGTGGCATGCCACGCTATTTATTCTCCCTCCAGGGGGGTTGTGGACCCCCAAGAGGAAGAATAGGTGTCGGTATACCACCCAATAGTAGGACTAGTAGCAGAATTGTTTATACAAGCATTACTGAAATAGGAGTGTAATAACCTGTGATTTGCAGGTAATCGGACAGATCCTAGTGAGTCTGCCCAATATCTTAAAGTGGCAATCATTTAAAAGATTAAATGCCTTTTAAATGATTGCCACTTTAAACTATTGGGCAGACTTGCAGAGATCTCACCAGTGCCTGCAAGTAGCAGGATATTACATTGATCCCAGAAATGTTGTTTCTTCTTAGTGGAAATCATGGGTGAAAGGGTGAAAGAAATCTAACATCAGTCACCAACCATCCTGATGTTGATGGGACAGTCCTGCTTTTCAGGCAGTTTCCCGCCATCCCACCCACGAGATTCTCTGTCCCATTGTGGGCAGGGGGGAGGGGCTTTTGCTCCCTCTCATATGCTTCTCTGCTTAGCATTGCAAGCGATGAATAGATGCTGTATGCATGCTGAGGAGAGAGGGACTCTGGACATGCCCAGTGTCTCCTGCAGTTTTGAACATGCCCCCAGCATGAAAAAAAACTGGGTACATGGCTCGTGACCACAAGGCCACACCCCTATCACCTCTTACAAAAAGTTGACATTAAAATGGGACCACCCAAACAATAAGATAGGATCACCCCGTGTTCACTCATGTTAGGTACCAGGGGTGTGCCATATAGAAGTGCCCTATAGTTGTCCTGCAGCCCATGGAGCTATTTAAAAAAAAATATATATAGTTTAAGTGCTGCTCCCACTGAGTCCTATTTCAATAAAAGGTTGAACTTTCACTGACCCTGGCAGCCTGGCTGCTACAGATCATGCGCTGGTATAGGCAGACTGGCTTTTAACTGGCCTGGTCCCCCAGAGACAACAGGCCCCAGGAAACTTCTACCCTGCGACAGCGGCTGCCAATTTGCCAGATTAAGGGGGGGGGGGGATGCAGGGCATACTGTTCCCCGGGCCCCCCTTTGTCAGGGGCCCCCTCGGCCAGAGCACACTGACATCACTAGCTTGCCCTCTCAAGCAGCAGTAGAACCAGCAGCCAGAATGTGTGCAGGACAGTATGCAGTGAAGGTAGAGACATAGTAGTATCATGTTTCATGAGTTACCAATAGAGCTTTCCGACCAGAGGAGAGATAGGAGGGTGGAGAGAGCTGTAAGTGACCCAGGGATCCCAGCTTCTCCTCCTCCCCGCCTGGGTGTCTGAGTATCGTGTAAACTGTTATGCAACTAAACCATTTGGGTCTAAGGATAGAGACACAGAGAGTCCTCCTGAGTCTTGTCCCAGTGTGTAGTACAGAGGCTTCTGCTATTCTTGCATGTGACAAGATAAATTATTTTATTTTTCTATGTGTATCTTAAGGTTAAGTTGTCTTTGTTACAAAAAAATTAATATAGTACAGAAGTTGTCTTTAAATTAAGTGGAGCTATAAACAATACCCAGCCATTATTACACTATTAGTTTAAAAACTAATGTACACCATTGGTTTAAGTTTAATATACACCATCTATACATCCCAACATGACCCATTCCAGGAGGGACAGCATGCTCTCTACCTGGACTTCCTTCTCAATTTATGATTGCAATCACCTGCAATTAAACACCTTTCTTATAAATTAAATAATAGTCCTATAGATTGTAAGCTTGCCCTATAGATTGTAAGCTTGCAAGCAAGGCCTTCCTACCTCTATGTCTGTCTGTTTTTACCCAGTTTTGTTCTATTACTGTTGTTCTAATTGTAAAGCGCAATGGAATATGCTGCGCTATATAAGAAACTTAATAAATAAATGAAATAAATAAATAGTTCAACACAGGTGCCGCCAATCATATATTAAGTGGGAAGTCCAGGTAGAGAGCATTTTGTCCCTCCTGGAATGGGACATGTTGGGAGGTATGCACAATCTAATATACACCCCCCACCTTCCACCAGGGCCCCTCTGTCATAAGTGCCCAGGGCACCCCCAAGGCTTAATCCGGCCCTGGGCTGCCAATCCACAGCAGGGATAAATTTGCAGGGGGTTTCTGTTGCTGGCCGGCCATTGGTCCCTTACCCATACCTCCCAACTGTCCAACATTCAGCGGGACAGTCCCATTTTCCTGGGACTGTCCACCTGTGCCACCGGCGGTGTGTGTGTGGGGGGAGTTGAGGGAAGCGCACACAATGCAGGAGAAGAGGAGATCTATTCAAAGCGCCGGAGAGAGGCCTGGGGGCAGCCCAGCAACTCGGAGAGTGCTGGGCACGCCCCCACAATGACCCAACTGAGGAGTTCCTGCAAGGCTCCACCCCCTTTCCTCAATGCTCCTCCTATTTTCTGAGGCTACGCCCCTGGGAGGTATGCTTTACCAGTGCATGCTCTGTAGCAGCCAGGCTGCCAGGGTCAGTAACGTATCACCCTTCTACTATATAATTTCATGACAATCAGCTGCAGATGGTCCTGAATTTATGTGTTTTGCTCCCAGAGGCCTCTTTCATGTTTTCAGTACCACCTTGGAGGTTGCATTAGCTGCTACTTTTCACAACGTGGAAACAGTAACCTTGAAAATAACAGGAAAAGTTGAATTCAGTGAAGGCAAATTTGAAATAGGAAAAGGGCAGTGCAGTGTTTTTTAGTTTGCACAGTGTACTGTAATTGCAACAAGTTGCAATGATTGCCAAAAGAAACTGAGCAATATCAGTTGTGTGCAAGATGGAAAATAGATCCCCATATTGCACACAACTAGATGTGCTAAATTGAAATAGTAATCAATTTGTAACCACGGGCCTTATTTAGGTTGGTTAGCAAACCAAAAAAGTTAGCAACTTGGCAAAACCATGTTGTACTCCAGGTGGGGCAGATGTAACATGTCCAGAGAAAGTTAAATTGCAGTGAAAATATTAAGCAGCCAGTATTTACCCTGCACAGAAACAAAATAACCCACCCAAATCTAACTCTCTCTGCACATGTTATTTCTGCCCCACCTTGCAACATGGGCCCTCATTCCGAGTTGTTCGCTCGCAAGCTGCTTTTAGCAGCTTTACACACGCTAAGCCGCCGCCTACTGGGAGTGAATCTTAGCTTCTTAAAATTGCGAACGAAAGATTCTCAAAATTGCGATTACACACCTCATAGCAGTTTCTGAGTAGCTTCAAACTTACTCGGCATCTGCGATCAGTTCAGTGCTTGTCGTTCCTGGTTTGACGTCACAAACACACCCAGCGTTCGCCCAGACACTCCTCCGTTTCTCCAGCCACTCCCGCGTTTTTCCCAGAAACGGTAGCGTTTTTTCGCACACACCCATAAAACGGCCAGTTTCCGCCCAGAAACGCCCACTTCCTGTCAATCACATTACGATCACCAGAACGAAGAAAAAACCGTGAGTAAAATTCCTAACTGCATAGCAAATTTACTTGGCGCAGTCGCACTGCGGACATTGCGCATGCGCACTAAGCGGGAAATCGCTGCGATGCGAAAAAATTTACCGAGCGAACAACTCGGAATGAGGGCCATGGTTTCGCCCACTTGCTATCTTGTTTGGTTTGCTAACAAACCTGAATAACCCCCCAAACCCTCAGTCACCAACATCGCTCCTATTTACACTATTCATATTAACAATCACTAGGCTTTGAATTCCACTGGCACCAACAAATAGATTCTAGCAGTATCAATACCAGATCTTCCTTAAGACCCGTACATACGGAGAGATGTGTGCTGAGCAATCTAGCACAGACCGCTCAGCAGGGCCGGCTCCAGGCCTACTAGCACCCTGAGCGAGAAAATGTAAAAGTGCCCCCCCCCCCCCATGCGCGCGCCGAAGGCGCGCGCGCTCCTGGAAAAGTGGGCGTGGCCTCTTGAAAAGTGGGCGTGGTCTCGTCCCCCAGCAGTGCCAGCTACACATGACATGCCCTCCAGCAGTGCCAGCTACACGTGCTAGTGTTCACTTTTTAGGGCAGGTTGCTGATCACAGGGAGGGCACATTTTTAAGTTAGGTGGGCAAAATGATGTACATACTGTAATGCTTGTTGTTCCCATTTCCACACGCTAAAGTATGGACAGTGCGCGCCGAAGGCGCGCAGCAAAAATTTAGGGGAGTTACTTCGTGGGGAAGGTGCGTAGCCACATTATAGTGGCAATTCACATTACACCACACAGTAGTGCAGCTAATACACATTGCACCAGGTAGAACCTCCTATAAGAGCACGTTAGACACATTGCGCCAGGTAGAGCACTGAGACACACTGCCCAGCCACAGACGCCTAGCGGGAACACTACATGATATGCCCCCCAGCAGTGCCAGCTACACATGACATGCCCCCCAGCAGTGCCAGCTACACGTGACATGCCCCCCAGCAGTGCCAGCTACATAAATGGCCACACAGTTCCAGATGGATAAATGCCCCCACAGCGCAGATATGCCCCCACAGTGCCACATACATTAATGCCCTCACAGTGCAAGATATGCCCCCACAGTGCAAGAAATGTCCCCACAGTGCAAGAAATGCCCCCACAGTGCAAGAAATGCCCCCACGGTGCCAGATACATAAATGCCCCCACGGTGCCAGATACATAAATGCCCCCACGGTGCCAGATACATAAATGCCCCCACGGTGCCAGATACATAAATGCCCCCACGGTGCCTGATACATAAATGCCCCCACGGTGCCTGATACATAAATGCCCCCACGGTGCCAGATACATAAATGCCCCCACGGTGCCAGATACATAAATGTCCCCACGGTGCCTGATACATAAATGCCCCCACGGTGCCAGATACATAAATGCCCCCACGGTGCCAGATACATAAATGCCCCCACGGTGCCAGATACATAAATGTCCCCACGGTGCCTGATACATAAATGCCCCCACGGTGCATGATACATAAATGCCCCCACGGTGCATGATACATAAATGCCCCCACGGTGCCTGATACATAAATGCCCCCACGGTGCCTGATACATAAATGCCCCCACGGTGCCTGATACATAAATGCCCCCACAGAGCCAGATAAATGCCCCCACAGTGCCAGATATGCCCCCACAGTGCCAGATATGCCCCCACAGTGCCAGAAATGCCCCCACAGTGCCAGATAAATGCCCCCACAGAGCCAGATAAATGCCCCCACAGAGCCAGATAAATGTCCCCACAGAGCCAGATAAATGTCCCCACAGTGCCAGATATGCCCCCACAGTGCCAGATAAATGCCCCCACAGTGCCAGATAAATGCCCCCACAGTGCCAGATATGCCCCCACAGTGCCAGATATGCCCCCACAGTGCCAGATATGCCCCCACGGTGCCAGAAATGCCCCCACAGTGCCAGATAAATGCCCCCACAGTGCCAGATAAATGCCCCCACAGAGCCAGATAAATGCCCCTACAGTGCCAGAAATGCCCCCACAGTGCCAGATATGCCCCCACAGTGCCAGATATGCCCCCACAGTGCCAGAAATGCCCCCACAGTGCCAGATAAATGCCCCCACAGAGCCAGATAAATGCCCCCACAGAGCCAGATAAATGTCCCCACAGTGCCAGATATGCCCCCACAGTGCCAGATATGCCCCCACAGTGCCAGATGTGCCCCCACAGTGCCTGATATGTCCCCACAGTGCCTGATATGCCCCCACAGTGCCAGAAATGCCCCCACAGTGCCAGAAATGCCCCCACAGTGCCAGATAAATGCCCCCACAGAGCCAGATAAATGCCCCCACAGAGCCAGATAAATGCCCCTACAGTGCCAGAAATGCCCCCACAGTGCCAGAAATGCCCCCACAGTGCCAGAAATGCCCCCACAGTGCCAGATAAATGCCCCCACAGAGCCAGATAAATGCCCCCACAGAGCCAGATAAATGCCCCCACAGTGCCAGAAATGCCCCCACAGTGCCAGAAATGCCCCCACAGTGCCAGATATGTCCCCACAGTGCCTGATATGCCCCCACAGGGCCAGATATGTCCCCACAGTGCCTGATATGCCCCCACAGTGCCAAATATGCCCCCACAGAGCCAGATATGCAATGCCCCCACAGTGCCAGAAATGCCCCCACAGTGCCAGAAATGCCCCCCACAGAGCCAGAAATGCCCCTACAGTGCCAGAAATGCCCCCACATAACCAAAAATGCCCCGTGTGCCAGAAATGCCCCCACAGTGCGGATCTCCCCCCCCCCCCCAAAAAAAAAAATACCTGCGGCGCTGGGGAGGAGTACTGCTGTCCGCCTGTGTGGGAGCGCTGGCGGGCGGGCGGGAGGCCGGGCGAGTGAGCCTGAGCCTGAGCCTGGGTCCGGGCTGGCGGGCGGCCACTTGTGCAGGCGGGCTATGCGCGGCGCCGGCGTCTGACGTTAGATACCGGCGCCGCGCAGCGCGCATACACAGCGCGACCGCCAAATGCTGCAGCAGCACACACACAGGGCCGGCTCCAGCATCGAATATGGCGGCGCCAGCGCGTGGCGCCCATTAAGGGTGGCGCCCTGCGCGGCCGCTCTATTCGAACATGCCTAGAGCCGGCCCTGCCGCTCAGCACACATCTCTCCCCAGCTCAGCACTCAGTGCTGAGCGAGGGGGTGGGGCGTTGCTGCTCACTTCACACAGCAGTGAAGTGAGTGATCTACTAGATTTGGCATGAATGCATGACAAATCTAGAGTCAGCGATACCGATGCGCGGCTATCGCTATGGGCATACACACGGAGAGATCCGTGCTTAATTTCTAAGCAATCTAGTCAGACTGCTTAGAAATTAAGCACGGATCTCTCCCTTTATACAACTGTGAATCTAGACATGGGTATATTGAAAGAGGATCTTGGTAACAGCTTTGTATTATTGTTATTATATAGAATCTGACCTACCCGCCTTTGTGATTCACATCATTGCCTATAATACCTGTGGGATTTGTCAGAGCAAGATCTACAGCTAATTATCGTAAAGGCAGATCTTTATACAATGGGTTTATTGACTAACATGACTACAATGAACTCACTGCATAGAAGAGGGGAGTGAAGCTTGAGAATATGAAGTATATTTATTTTGTGAAAGACGAGCAAAATTATCAAAACTGTTCTAAAAGCTATTATTTGCCTTATTCTGCATTTGGTCATCACAATTTGCCCTTAGGGGATGTGATATATATCATATGGAGACACAATATTGAGTGAACAGTGGGCAAAATAAAAAAATATAAAAAAATCTGCATTGGGTTGTTTTCCGAAAACCGTGCCCACCAGAACTTCAGGGATCCGAGTGAATTATAGTGGCGGCTTGGGTTTTCCCGCCTTGCTTGTATTCCAAATAGAGGCGAAACATTATCATCCCGGTGATGAATTCTTACTGGTGTTGGATTTTATATTAGTGCATGCAGTGGTGATTCTGCACCATTTCACAGCAGATCGCGGAGAGAGAGCTATGTTGTCTGACGGTCTGTGCTTACTCCAGCTGCTGAGCTGACCTGTGTGTCCAATGTGTGCATACACTCCAGTAGCTGAGCTGACCTATCTGTGTCCAGTCCACTGTGTCCTTCACTCCAGTGACTGAGCTGACCTATCTTTGGGCCTAATTCAGACCTGATCGCTGTTGTGCGAAATCGCACAGCGGACGATTATCGAATGACTGCGCATTCGTATGGATTGCAATGCGCATGCACGAGCCCAAACTGTGAAAGAATGGTGTGATAATTTCTATCGCTAGGCGTATGCAAGGTGATTGACAGGAAGCGGGTGTTTCGGGGTGGTTACTGTCCATTTTCTGGGAATATCAGGAAAAACGCAGGCATTCCCAAGCAATTTCAGGGAGGGTGTGTGATGTCAGCGCCGGCCCCGATCAGCCCCTTTGTATTGCACTATAGGAGTAAGTTCTGGGCTATGCACAGACTGGAAAAATCATTCGATGGTGAGTGAGTTCCAAACGGATTTACAGATGTCCGCTGTTTGGCAAAGTTTTTGCACGGCGTAGCTGCTTAGGCATGCATTTGCACACTTGCACGGGCAGATTTTCACTCTCTATGGGTGGCGGCTATCTGATTGCAGACCTCTGCAAAACCGCAGAGGGGAAATCAGGTCTGAATTAGACCCTTTGTCCACTGTATGCATCCACTCCAATGGTTGAGCTGAGTTGACCTGTTTCCACTGTGTCCATTCACTCCAGTGGCTGACGTAACCTGACTTATCTCTGTCCACTGTGTTTATAATGCACTCCAGTGCTGCTTAGTGTTAATATTCGACAAGCTAGCTACAGTATAGTCAGTTAGCAAGGTCATTGTTAATTATGTTTTATAGTGCAGGAATTTAGTTACATTTATTTGTCTAAGTGTGTCACACTGGTACTATACTGTGACTCTGCAGGCCATACTGCTCTTTATACAAGCTGTGTGCATTGTATGCCACTGCGATTTTATTGACATAATATATATAAGGACTTTTGTTTACGTAATAATATAAGTGGTATGACTCGCTGCTTTGTGTTATCATTTTCAAAAAAGAAGTCATTGCTTTTGTATACAAGCTGTGTGCGCTGTATGCCACTGCATTTTTTTTGACATAATAAATATAAGCAGTGTGATTTGCCGCTGTGAGTTGTCATTTTCAAAAAAGTAAAAAGAATTGCTCTATTTTTTTATAAAACTTGTTTGTGTTGACTTCCTCAGTATGGATAATGATCAGCCGAGAGAAGAGCAGGAGCAGCAACCAACTGCTGTGGCTGCTGCCAGTCATGATAGTGCTACAACATCTACTAAACAAAAGTTTAGGTGAGGGCACCTAAATTAGTTTTTTTTCACAATGTTAAAAAAGAGGTAGAGGTGTCATCTTAAAAACTGAAAAATCATAGGGCACAAAAAAGAACACTAAGGCTGAAGAACAAAAAGAAATGCCTGAGGAGAGCCTAGGGATGTCTAAGTAATCATAGAGAAGCTTTCTGCTCCTTCCATGATTTATGTACAATCTGCACATGTGCAGAGCAGTACAAGTAAAGATGGTGATGATGACATAATAGAACTTGAGGATGCTTGTGTGGAAGTGGAACAGGATGAGGGAGGTAACTGTGTACTACTACTATGTGACACTATTGAGGAGATGAGGATAATGATGTTGTTTGTATAAGTCAGATATCAGTGGCTGTAGTTCTCGCCAATGACAATAGAAAGTGATTTTGATGCCTGGGCATCAGACTAAAAGAGCCAACTCTTGGATGTGGGATTATTTTTAACAAATCCTTACAACATTTGTGAAGGCATCTGCTCCATTTGTGAGGCCAAAGTTAGTAGAGGTAGCGACATTAACCATCTAGGCACCTCCTCCATGTTACGTCATGTGTGGCAAGTTCATGACATTTATTTTACAAAATTGTAATGTATTAAATGCCCTCATCATCAACCTACTTATTAGTGATCTGAGTTAGTCCTTCCAAAAAATTGTTTTGTGGGGGCCCAAACAAACCCAGCCTCTGTTGCTGATGTGCTTGGTTTGTTAAACTGTGCATGTCCTTTATAAAAGTAGGTGGCAGGGACCAAGTTCATTTCCATCTTGCCCCACTTTACTTTTCATAAGAGGCTGTATTTTTGGGGGGCAATGGGGATGGTCTTTGCATTATTAACTTGCAACACATTTTTAAACAGATACACATGCCGTGTGTTTGTGCAGCTGCTTTGTTGCTTAGTTTTAACAGCCAGCCATTAGCCAATATTGAGGAAGAATTGTGTTAGCTGTGAGGTGGTCAAAATTGAGTAGATATGACTGGAAATTGTTATTGAGGTTAAAAATACTATAGGAACAAAAAAATTATGTGATGTTAGCAGTTTTTAGAATAAGAAAAAAAAAATACAGATTCAAAACCAAAACATGTGAGGACGGTTATGGCAAAACCAAAACCAATACACAAAGTCAATACAGAACCAAAACCAAAAACTAAAAACTGGTCAGTGCACATCTCTACTTGTTCGTGGTGAGGTGAAAGGGATCAAATTGGGTAAATTATCGTTTTAGCACAGTGGTATTTTCTTTTAAGACTTATGGGGGTAGATGTATGAAGCCTTCCACAATTATCTCTATGCGCACTGTGTCACTGCACTGCATTATTGGGGTGTTTTGAACTCACCCTTGTCCCTAAAGTATTAATGTTCCTCTTTAAGTGTTCGTTTTGGCCATGGGTGGCGATGCAGTCACACCCCTCTCTTCGGCGTTCGTTGTGGACTTGCGCATGTGCCGTGTGCTCATTTTCCAGCGTCCACCACTCCTGTCACCCTGCACATGCACAAATCCTCTGTAAGGACGCCAGGGACCTGAGGTGAGCATGGCAGTGCGCATGCGCCTTCTCTCCAGCGCCCAGCGAGCCATGCTGTGCGACCCGGCGCATGCACGAAGGAGCCCTAAAGACGCCCTGGGCTATCAATAAACTTTTATTGAAACATTCACACCAAAAAAGAAAATACACCACAACATCTACTGTGCTTCAGTGCCAGCCCCGACCTGACAATGTGACCTGGGGGATTAATGTGAGGCGAAGAGCCACCTCAGCCGTCATACATGCCTTCCTATGCACACAGTGAGGCAGGCAATATTATTGTATGTACTGTGTGCATTCTTTAAATCACAGCAGAGAGCCGCTTCTTAAGTTCAGGGGAAGCGGTAACAGCGGGATATAACGTGCGCTATGTGCAAAATGCACATAGCGCACATTCTTACATATGCGCCTTTGTTCCCTAATCTCCTGAAATCTCCAGGAGTCTGCCAAAATAAAAGGATTCTTCTGTGACTCTTGAGAGGGCGGGCAATTCTGTTGGAGAGCCCTTACGTACTGTAATGAGGACAGGGATAGAAACAGAATCATGCCAACAAGCCCCTCCCACCTCAGAAAGCATGTGATATTTGCATTATCATGTCCGTGCCACTATGGGCCTGATTTAGAGCTGCAGACAATTTTGATGTTCACATGGTTGAATGATTTTTTTTGTTACTGTGTGTGTACGAAAATCCCTAATAACTCCTATGGCACAAACAGTACACAGGGCGCATGCACAAAGGTACTGTTGTGATGGAGACGCATGGTATCAGAAATGTCTTGGAATGGTTATTGGTGTTCCTGGGCAGTGACTAGGAATTGCCTTAACGCACACATATGGACATGTCTGTATTACAGTAGTGTTATGGAAGTGGCGTGGGCTTCTCAGTGAAATTGGTTACTTACACAGACACTCAACCACTCACCTAGGACGCAATACATGGACAGAGAAACTGCACTTGCTATAAGGCTGGTTCAAGTTTTGGTGATTGACCAATGGTTCGTTTAAAAACACAGCAATTGGTATTTCAGTGCCTACATATGCTGAGTGTCAGTAGTTGCACAGACGCATCCGCATCTGAATTAATCCTTATGTGTTTTATTGCACTTGGTGGGACACTAGCAGCTACATCACATGTGGAAAATTATTAGAATACTGTTAATATGTTCCTCAATAACATGGGTTGGTATGTATCCAGTGCTGGTTACTCTGAATCTTTTCAATGTTCTCTTTTGGGCAAGATGGTAAAATTGGAAAAGAGCTGATCCTTTTAGGAGATGAATCATTACTCCACAGGTGCTGAGCCTTTTATGATACTGGTCAGTACTTCATGGTGCTGAGTCTTTTATGAGATGGGTCAGTTCTCCGGAGATGCTGAGCCTTTTATGAGATGGGCATTGGCATTTCTATCATGGGTGCAATGTGTGCACACAGGCTCCTAGGTCCAGGAGGGCCCACACCGCACACACTGCACCTATATTGGTTTAATACTCACCTTTCCAGAGTCCCGTGATGGGCGTTGCAGCCGCACCAGCAGTGGCAAAAAATCACTCTCAAAATGGCCGACGCGCATGCGCAGTAGATAATTTGTCTCCAGTCCCCTGGCGGGAGCTATGTTTCCAGAGACTTGCGCATGTGCAAAAGACTCTTGCACAATGCCGGAGCCTACGGCGCCGTAGAGAGGAGGGGGCTCACCCGGAGTCTGCATGTGGGCCCCCTCCTATCTTAAAATGCCCCTAGAGATAGTTCATTACTTCAGAGGTGCTGAGTCTTTTACGAGACTGGTCAGTACTCCGGAGGTGCTGAGCATTTTATGAGATGGGTCAGTATTCCGGAGGTGTTGAGCCTTTAATGAGACTGGTCAGTACTCCGGAGGTGCTGAGCATTTTATGAGATGGGTCAGTATTCCGGAGGTGCTGAGCCTTTAATGAGACTGGTCAGTACTCCGGAGGTGCTGAACCTTTTATGAGATGAGTCAGTACTCCGGAAGTGCTGAATCTTTTATTAGATGGGTTATTAACCCAGAGATGCTGAGAATTTTATCAGACTAGTATATGAGATGGGTAAGTAATCTGGAGGTGCTGAGCCTTTTATGAGACTGGTCAGTACTCCGGAAGTGCTGAATCTTTTATTAGATGGGTTATTAACCCAGAGATGCTGAGAATTTTATCAGACTAGTATATGAGATGGGTAAGTAATCTAGAGGTGCTGAGCCTTTTATGAGACTGGTCAGTACTCCGGAAGTGCTGAGCCTTTTATGAGACTGGTTAGTACTCCACAGGTGCTGAGACTTTTATGAGATGGGTCAGTACTCTGGAGGTGCTGAGCCTTTTATGAGACGAGTCAGTACTTCAGAGGTGCTGAGACTTTTATGAGATTGGTCATTACTTTGGATGTGCTGAGCCTTTTATGAGATGCTACACTACTGTGGAGGTGCTGAACATTTTATAAGATGGGACAGTACTCCGGAGGTGCTGAGCCTTTTTATGGGACGGGTCAGTACTCCGGAGGTAATAAACCCTTTATGAGATGTTTCAGTACTCCAGAGGTGCTAAACCTTTTATGAGATGGAACCGTACTCCGGAGGTACAATAGTTAATTGTGTGCTGCCTGAACTATAGTAAAAATCAGAGATTTCACTGTACATTATCCATATGCATGTACTCATTGTCTAAGCCTTAACAGTAAGAGGACATGAAAGGAAGATATTATCTGATTATGACACTTAATAACAGCCTAGAGGCAAAAATAAGACTATAAGCCTCATTCAGTGTTCTAATCCATTTATATAACTTCATATTATCTTAAGAAAGGTTGAGTTAAAAGGAATAGAAACTCAAATGTAATCACATTATATATTGCAGTTGGTTGGTTAGGGGAGTCAGCAAAGTGCATTAAAAATATGCAATCTTCAATATTACATCAGCCACTGTGCACTGTTTCAGCAAACTTTCATCAAAATATGAAGCTCAACTAATATAGAGAGCTGTCTGCTCTCGATGGTGCTGCTGCTAATTCATGTTTGCCATGGGGTGGAGATCTAGCACTGTGCTAAGATGACACAATTTAGCACCACCCTAATAATATTCAAAGATGCTGTCCAAACCTCATGACCTTGGCTTGCATGTCTGAGAGGGATGTAGGGGACTTTCGGAGTACAGGGGTCAAGCACCCATAGGGCAATATGCATCATTTTTATGGTCTGGCTAAGTTGTATTTACATGAACAAACCCACTCACTTAGCCTCTGCTTGCATGTCTTTACCATCCCACACTACGGGTGGTATTCATGTGACCGCCGGTCAGCTGACCGACAGTCACATGACCTCCTCCACCAGCCCGACGGGTCACTGTTCCGATGGTCGGCATGCCGACCAACAGGGACTTTTTCCACTCGTGGGTGTCCACGACACCCATAGAGTGGGAATAGAACCCGTGGCGACCGCAGGTCGCCACCGAGCCCGCAGCGTGGGGAGCGCAGCGTGGCGAGCGCAGCGAGCCCGCAAGGGGCCTGCTGCACTCGCCCCTCCCCGCCGGGATCCCAGCGTCGGTATGCTGCCGGGATCCCGCCGTCGGTAAGCTGACCGGCGGTCAGGAGACCGCCGGACAGCCGTACTACACCCCCACACTACGCCTCTCTAAATGTATGGAGTCATAAGCACAAAAGGAAACCAAATCAGCATTTGGATGGAAAAATATGTATTTTGTGCAAAAAAAAACAAAAAAAAAACCTTAACATCCACCTGTACATCATTAATTTAATGGGTTGGTATCAAATAATGTCATTTTTTTCACTTCCACTTCAACACACATGACACATACACAGAGCACACAGAGAAGAACTTACATCCTCACTATTAAAATCAATTCACTGTTGATTTTACTACAGTACATAAAACATATGCCGGAACACACTGATGGTCTTTGCAACAGTAGTTAAGGGGTGCTGAAAAATTATGATTTAATAAGTCAAATCCAAAGCTATATTTGTTTTGGCACAGAGGCATTATGCAAAACACAAATACATCAGATTTGCTTCTCTTTGCATCAACAATATTATTCTTCTGTGGGTAACTTTGCAATTTTATTTTTATTAGTGCCTCTAGAAATACCCAGCACACAACTCTATACTACAGCATGTATTTGCCCAACAGCCTGGTGATAACACTGAGCCAGCTGCTGCCTGTGCTTATTCCAGTCTCTTCAGAATTATGATGTGGGTGGATTGATCTAACTAAAAAGTTCAGCGAGATGTCATTGTCTGATACATAGCAGCAGATAGACTCAGGAATCCTCCCAGTCTAAATTATAGGTTTGTGAAGATAAACAAAAGGAAAAAAAAAGTTGTGTGTCAACTGTATCCATGAAGGAAAATAATGAACAAACTAAAAAAAAACATGTGTCAAATCAATTCATTATTGGCATGTACTTCACTCCTGGCAGCCACGTAGTGAATATTAATTAGATTTTGAAAGGTGACACCCATCAAGAAGTATTTATAAGGAGACTAGTGGGGTGAAGGACATGCTACTGCAGTGCTAGAACAGGCTGTGTTCATCACTAGTTCCTTGGCTTGGGATCATTTACTGCTTGTAGACATGTCTAATCAATACTCTTCTTCATCTTCTTACAGACCTTCAACTGGGTCTGTAGGTGGTGCAAAAGGAATAGGGTCAAGGAACTCTGTGTCTTTTTCAAAATTTAGTTCTGGCGGAGCAGGGGGAGGTTATGGTGGAAATACAGGTTTTTGCCAAGTTGGAGATTTTGGTGCTGGCTACAATGGCAATTTAGGTGTTGGCTTTGATGGAGGCTATGGTGGTGGAGTAGGATCTGGTTTTGGTGGAGGTGCTGGCTATGGAGGTGGAGCAGGTGCTGGCTTTGGTGGTGGAGCTGGCTTTGGTGGTGGTGCTGGCTATGCTGGTGGAGCTAGTTTTGGTGGTGGATATGGCTTTAACCAAGGGGGTGGATTTGGAGATGGTGGCCTTCTTTCAGGTGGCAATGAGAAATCAACCATGCAGAACCTAAATGACCGTTTAGCTAGCTACCTGCAAAAAGTGCGAGACTTGGAGGATGCCAATGCTGAGCTTGAGAAAAAGATCAGAGATTGGTATGATAAGAAAAGTCCCGTTAGTAAGGCAGCTGACTACAGCCCATACTTCAAGACCATTGAGGATCTTCGTGCTAAGGTAGGCTTCCATTTCACATTTTAATACCTAGCACTTTTCAAACATCTTAACGATGAGAATAAATATTTTATACTAGTTACTGTGCTTATACTGTATTTAACATATCCAGATAATTATATTAATTTTGTTAACTGAACATTTTAATTTATTGGATGAACAGCTACATTGTACATTTACATATAGAAAGTCGAGAAAACTTCTGATACATATTTTAGCCATAGATATGACAAACATTAAAGTACTCAGTGAATTCATGTTACAAGGGATAATGTATGGGGTACTAAGCCTTGAAAGTGGATGGAGATAAAGTACCAGCCAATCAGCTCCTAACTGCCTTGTTACAGGCTGTGTTTGAAAAATGTCAGAAACTGATTGGTTGGTACTTTATCTCTCTCCACTTTTTCTCTCTCCAGGGCTTAGTATGTATGTCTTGCCAGACTGAAGATTTGCGTTTTAAGATTTATGCCCTTATTTATCAATGAGTGATAAATTTCACTGTGAGTGATAAATTGCACCAGCCAATCAGCTCCTAACTTCCAAGTCACAGGCTGGGTTTGAAAAATGACAGTTAGGAGATGATTGGATGGTGCAATTTATCACTCACAGTGAAATGTATCACTCATTGATAAATAAGGGCATTCATTCTTGCTCTAAATGTTAATGCCCCGGTCACTTAACAGTCTCAGTTCTACAGCTTTCCTCATACAGATACAAATGTAACAAGTAACATATACTGTACAAATGTAACATATACTAATACAATGTAACATATAGAATTACAATACACACCCTGAAATGTACACCATTTAAATAAAATACACAGAGAAGGTATAGAGACAAAGGCTAGAGAGCCATTGATTGCCTATCTGTTCTACAATACAAGTGTAAAGTCTTGCCAACATTATAAACTGTCTCTCAGTCTTCAGCTATAAGGAGGTAGCAGTGATTGGCAGGCTGGATTGTTAAAATGATCTGCAAGCTGTGCTTCTCCAGATGCATGTATTTCATAGTCATCTGCTCAGAGACTCTGAATATGTGATGGATACAGGTTGTTCTATATAGGTATATACTAACATATTAATAACGAGTTTAACAAAAGTTTTCTATGATTGACTTCTGTGTTTGAACTCTATATACAGATAAATGTCATCTAAAAACTGCAATAATTTAATGATGTTCTATTTCTAATAAGAGTCCCAACCTGTTTTAATAGTGTAATGCAGAAAAAGGTGACACCTCCGTACATTGTAACTGCAAGCAATGTGTAACAAGATGGAACATAACTTAATTGGCCAGACATGTTTCTGTACTTTTTGACGAGTGCTAATGAGACTGCTTGAAAACTTGTGCCTTCAGGGAGGGACTTATCTAACACAGATTGTTACATTGTAAACTTATATTATTTGAAAATGTGATGTCAAAATACATTATTAGAGAAAAATAGATTTATGCCCTAATGGAAGGGCAATTAAGTCAGGAATGTGCAGTATTGGACAGCTCCATTGATCTATGGATTAGTCGGTATGCGGTCGATAGGTCTACAGTGTATAGTTAGACAGTCAATAGGTCGATACCAAATGGTTGACACACATTAGGTCGACATGGTCAAAAGGTTGACATGTTCATTAGGTCGACATATGAAAGGATGACTGTGCATATGGCCGACAGGGACAATAGTCGATAGGTACAAAAGGTCGACAGGTTCAAATGGTCGACACATATGGTCAACATGAGTTATTTTTATTTATTTATTTTTCTGCTTTCTGCTTTTATATGCTGTACCATCCACATAGACTACGATCGGGAATAGTAACTTGTGCCGAGCGCAGCGGTAGGGGAGCAAAGCACCTTGCCCAAAGCATGGTGAGTGAAGTGAGCTACACCATGCTAGTGAGTACACTAATTGGGGGTTCACATGCCGACACGGAGAAAACAACAACAAAAACGTTGTGTCAACCTTTTTCTATGTCGCCTATTTTCCACGTTGACATTTTCATGTGTTGACCTTTTGTACATGTCAACTTTTTCCATTGTCGACCTTTCATATGTCGACCTAGTGACCAGGTTGACCTTTTGTTCATGTCGACATTTTAACTGTCGTCTCTTTGGTGTCGACCTAATGATTGTAGACATTCTGACTGTAGATCTATTGAACCATAACCGGATTAGTCAGCACTGTGGGGAATATAGGCTCTGGTGGACAAAACTGCAATACTCTCTGCAAATGGAGGAATACTTATGAACATAATATAATTAAACACTTAAAATACATAGAAAACCTGAAAAATATTTTCTATAACATGACACTATAAAATAAATAAATACATAAATACCTTCTCACATAAATGTGAAGCCCACAACCAGGACATCTAAGCAACCGCTCCCTTTATTACCTTATTAGGTGAAGGAACCAGTAATGCTATATTATAGCATCATTATAGGCACCCTACGTGTTTATCTGTATCTCATAGTATGTGTCCTATAGTCTCCTGTCATTCTATATTACAATATATTCATTGCAATCATTTGTATTGTCTCTATGACTGTACAATACAACAGGCACTGATGACTCTGATGTTCTCATATTACTTCAAATATATTGCATCAAACTTTTTTTGTGACAACAACTTATACTGTAGATCTTGGCTGCACAAATTGAAAACAACAAAGTGATCCTGGCCATTGATAACACCAGACTGACCACAGATGACTTCAGGCTCAAGTAAGTTGTAGCTATCATTAATACCAACTGATTTGTATGAAGTACCAGGGAGGGAGGTCAGTGTTTATGGGGAGAATTGTCTAGCATCGACTAAAATAACTGATGTTACATGTAGAAGCAAATGAGAAAACTGCTAAAGTGTCACAAATGTTAACACCAATTTGCCGTAATAAAGATTGTTTATCCATTCATTCTTTCATTATTTTTCACACTGACTGTATATATTCTACATAATGTACTGTACAGTTCAAAATTGTTTTCTTCTGTATGTTCAGTAGAAATGAGATACACAGTGCAATCAGCAAAGCTGCATAATTATACATTATACACTGCATTTACAAATATCCATTTTATACATTTGTATTCTTTGAATAGAGCTGAGACGAGATTGTCAATGTATTAGTGCTGGAAAGGATAAAAGCCAAATTCCGTCAGTATAATGTGATAAATTTAGCAGCCATATATGGACGGAAACAAATATTTTCCAAAATAATTGAAAAACGTCTAAGTTTAGACTCTGATTGTCTCCCTCTAGTGCCTATAAGTAGACTAACATACAATCTGATGTGCATATCCATAAAGATGTTTGATCATAACCAAGTACCTGAAACATCAGGGGCAAACACAGGATCTGTATGTGGAAGTGTGTTTGGTGGTTCTTTCGATGTATGTGTCTGTATATATATATATATATATATATACAGAAAAAACTTTTTCACGCACTTCAGAAAGCAGCACCTCACAATAGGGCCCCTGTTAGTGGGAACAGCAGAAATGTAGACAAATGGAAACCATGGGGCACTAGAGATATCGAAAGCAATTGTCCAGAGTAAAGTTCATAAATGATTAATAAAGGTAAGTATCCAGATGTTCATGGTGTATTCCTATAGGATTTGATTGAGAACCCCGGTCTGGGGTGAAGGTGAAATTTGAATTAAGCTCAGCCAAATATTCCTCCTGAAAGGATACCCTCACACCAAAATATATAGAAACCCAAAATATGGCCCAAAGCCTATGATTAATAAAACATTCAATGTTTATTTTGAACATCCAACATAAAATATACAATGTCAACAGTTTTCCCATTATATACAAGGTGTTTTTAAGGAATCAGGGTTACACCAGGACAGATGTAAAAGCCAGTGCCACCGACCACTCCAGGATGTGAGCTCAATATATACACATATATTACATAGAACATATACACGCATATACATAGACAAACACATATGCTTGAACTTCCTTTTGGAGCCCAAGGGAAGAGGATGCTGCAGGTGGCTGTTGATGGGAGGGCTGGACCGGTCACTTTTCAACATTAGGCCCTGCCCCCATTGCATAATATGGCGATTCATGGATCTTAGGAGAGGTGGAGCAATTACAAGAGACTCGCGTCATATTGGCTCAGCCATTTAATCAGTACTTTGGCATTTCTCAAATGTAGAGAGCAGCCATGTGTGGTATGCTCTGTTTTATAAATAAAATATTTTTATTCCTCAAGTATAACTCACATAAGTTTTTATTTGTCAGGTATGAGAATGAGCTGGCTCTGCGCCAAAGTGTGGAGGCTGATATCAATGGCCTCCGCAGAGTCCTGGATGAGTTGACTTTATCCAAGTCTGATCTAGAGAGCCAGATTGAGAGTCTTACTGAGGAATTGGCTTATCTGAAGAAAAACCATGAGGAGGTGAGACATGAAAACTTTCTTAGAACATTTTATTCTGGCAACAATGTATTGTATAACGCAGTACAGAATCCAGTAACAAATGCTGATGTTTAACTAAAGAACCACACAGTCAATAAACTGTCAATCCTTTAGGAAATGAAGGGAATGCAAAACCAAGTCAGTGGAACGGTCAATGTGGAGATGAACGCTGCTCCTGGCATTGATCTGAGCAAGGTCCTGTCTGATATGAGATCTGATTATGAAAGGATGGCTGAGAAATACAAACAGGAGGCTGAGGCCATTTTCCAGGCTCAGGTGAGAGTAACTGGTTGCAGGATATAGGTGGAAAATAAGATCAGCTATTTCATCTTTTATTGAATTACTGTATGTTAAAGACTGATAAAAGTAACATGTTATAATAACAATTGCGATGCAGGTTTTTGATAGCTAATAAAATAATACAGATAGAATTAATGTATTTTAAATATTTCCATTGGGTAATGTGTCCAATCGCAAACGTGACTTAAGAATGTGTAAGCAACAATCACATAACATTACGTGATGGGTAAAAGGTTACCTGCTGTTACATCCTTCTTGAAGTTTCCGAAATGTGTATTGCAATCTCTTTTTTTCATTTTAGTCTGTAGATGCTCATACATAGTTATCCTATAATTGTCATATATCATCCTTTAATTTATTGTATGTTTCAGGCCAAGGAGCTTCAAGCACAGGTTGTTTCTGGAAGTCAAGAGGTTCAAGCATCCACATCAGAGATCACAAACCTGAAGCACACACTTCAGAGCTTGGAAATAGAGCTGCAGTCACAACTCAGTATGGTAAATACATTATTGTTTCCCTCTACGTTCATGCTCAAGTTCACATAAGTAACATATTACATGATTTCTATACAATGGTCATCAGTATCCACAAATATTTACCTGGGCTCTTGGCCATGATGTCATTATAATGAACTGTCTCTATTATGCATAGAAATCAGCTCTAGAGTCTTCCTTGGCCGAAACAGAGGGCCGTTACTGCGCACAGTTGTCCCAAATCCAGGAACTTATAGGACAGATCCAGTGTGAGCTCTCAGACCTCAGGAACCAGCTGGAACTCCAAAGCAGTGAATACAAGATGCTTCTGGACATTAAGACACGTCTAGAACAAGAGATCGCCAAGTACCGAGACTTACTGGATGGCCAGGACAGCAAGTGAGTCCATGGGGAGGACAGAAATGATCACATTGTATAAGAATATAGACATAGAATCTTTAGCTATTATTACATTTATTGTTTTAATGTATTTAATATAGTACCAGTAGCATACATACTGCATTTATATGGTCAAAAACTTATTTTAATTTTGATTGCCAAAATAGGAAAATAGCAGTAAATATATGAAGCATATTTCTCACTATTTAGTATCATTGAGGTACGGTCTAAGATGGTCACTGTAGTGAAAGTATTATTTCAGATGTGCCGTAATGTCAGAGAGTGTTATTATTAATGTTTGGAGAGTACTGATGTCGCTTATGTAACAGGATTTATATGAAATTGATGGAATATATAACTGTCAGTGAATGTAAACCACAGCAGCATATAAAGACTATAGCTACCAACATTATAGCATTTTGAATTTGGATACAGGGTGTGATCATATCCCCAGTGGGCATATTTAGCACTGTGATAGTGCTTGACTGCCCTGTATATCCCCCCTTCCTCCTTCCCACAACACCCTTAACTTTCTGCATGCACCAAAGACACCTTCCTCTGCTGTACCTGCCATCAGTTCACAGTGGAATTACCGCTCAGCTTCCAGCGATTCAGGATCTATATGTCGACTGCATCCAGTGGGAATATCTCACCCAAATTGGTCCTTTTGGAGGCGCGCAATTATCATCCCATACAAGGATGTGTCTTTGTTTTAAATAAAAATATTTGTATGATAAACTATACCCCCATACTGTGAGGCAAAAAGGTTTGTACTTGTCCCACTGAAGCCCCAGTAGCTCGTCACACGGACATTAATCCCATTATCTGTAACTGCTGTTTATACTGGTATTAATAACAGTTACACATTATAGGAATATATTTACAAGGAGTTTATAATTGTATTACTGTCATTACAAAATATTAAATATTTTTTTCCCACAGGATTCCTGCAGCCTCTGTGTATAGTGGATCTTCCAGTACAAGTTCATCATCTACAAGTAAGTAACACTATATATGTTGATAATTGTATACATTAGAACAATCCTATGAATGTGTTGGGTGACTAGCATATAATGACATCACTTAAGAACACTTGCCGAATTTATGGGGGATATTCGATTGTTTGAAAAGTCAGTTGGGTGTCTGGTTTTTCCTATCTAATAGACAGGAAAAAACAGACACCCAGCCGACTTTTCAAACATTTGAATTTCACCCTATATCTTTCCTCCCTGGGAGAAGCCTAGAGAAAAGATCCTGCATGCTACTTCAGGGGGGCAGGGCTGGGCTCTCGCACCATTAGGCCTAGCCCCAACTATGGGAAAAGCCATGATTGGTGGGTCCACGGGGATTGGTAAAATGACACAATTATCATAATTTAGCCCCCTCCATATGGCACAGTGATTCCTGTTATTATCTCTCCATCATGCCCGCTTCATTAGGAAGCATTAGTAAGCAGATGGGATGCGGGATATCTGCCTACTCTTCTGGGGTGCGGGGGACTACCAGAAAAATTGGTAGTTTCTCACAACTTCTGGAAAGTAGGCAAGTATGCACTTAAGCATAGTTCATAGTAAAAGGAAGTTTTAAAGTATTCAGTTAAAACAACCAGTTATTAAAGTGTTGGTAGAAAGTGAAACATTAACTTTGTCTTTTAGGTGCACCCATGACGCCCACAGAAATGGGAATATGACTAAATATAAAAAAGCAAAGACTGTATAATAAGTTGTAGAATTACATTCTTCTTTCTTCTCCTTGCAGCAACTACAAGAGTTCGCTAGGACTATGCTCTCAACACAGAATTCAGCAAAGTGATGACAGGTTGACACAGCCTGATTTGTACTGCATACTACCTGTCTGCTTTAATCTCTTTTACATACAAGGACACTCAGTAAAAAGGTGTTTTCTGGCTATTTGGTGTTCAATAAATCTTTCATCTATTGCAAAGTACTATTGTCTCATGAGATTTTTTATACATAAAGCCTAGTACCATTAAGCACAGTAGGCAGGTCAACTTTGTTGGGCTCTGACCCTACTTAGGCCATTAAATAATGTAATTACCTTCACAAATTATTTTCCCATTCCCACCTGTTCCATCTATTAAGGAAGTAGAATGTAAAATAAAATTGCACCAAGTGGTGTCCTTAGCAACTAGTGGACAATTTTAGCAAATATTAGTACATTATGCGCCCACTTATACCACTCACACATTTACAGGTTGCCATTGACAGTTGATGGCGCTGAGGTGGGTATAGAGGTAAAATCACAGAATTGTGGCCTGTTTTTGTTCCTACAGTAAATGTTGAGTATCCCATATCAAAATATTCCGAAATACGGAATATTCCGAAATACAGATTTTTTTTGAGTGAGAGTGAGATAGTGAAACCTTTGTTTTCTGATGGCTCAATGTACACAAACTTTGTTTAATACACAAAGTTAAAAATATTGTATTAAATGACCTTCAGGCTGTGTGTATAAGGTGTATATGAAACATAAATGCATTCTGTGCTTAGACTTGGGTCCCATCGCCATGATATCTCATTATGGTATGCAATTATTCCAAAATACAGGAAAATCTGATATCCAAAATACTTCTGGTCTCAAGCATTTTGGATAAGGGATACTCAACCTGTATTATTAACCTCAATGACATTCATTTTCAGTCCATTTTGACCACCTCCCAATATTGTTTTCATCCATTTTAGGCCAAAGGTTGCAGCAGGCTGGCTGGTTACTAACCAGTTTATAGCACACCTATGAAACATTGGCACACAGCAGTACAGAAATGAAAAGTGGTGCAAGATGAAATTGTCCTTGCCCCCACCCTTATGTTGTGTTGGATATTATAAAGGACATGCACAGTGTATCAAACTAAGCACTTCAGTGACAGGCTCTGACACTTTTGTGGCTGAAGTGCTTGCTTTGTTTGAGCTCCCACAAAACAATTTTTTTTGGTGTTAATTACATTATAATCTTGTAAAATAAATATCATGAATCCACTGCAAATGACGTAACAAGGAGGAGATGCCTAGATGGCTAATGTTATCTAGGAGCAGATGCTTTCACAAACATTGTCAGGATTTGTGGAAAAAGAATTCCACACCCAAGAGGTGGCTTTTTTGGTCTTATGCCCAGGCATCACAATGGCTTTCTTTTTATTATGGGCAAGAACTGCAGCTGCTGGTGGCTGACATACAGATGGGTCCACGTTTATCTTGGCCTTTAATAGGATTAACGGAGACTGGGCAGTCGGACTTAATCCCCTGCTGTAATGACTTAATCCCCTGCTGTATTGTTCTCTGTATTGTATTGCAGCTGAGAACAATAGATGAAGGGTTTACGTTAATAAACCATGTTGTGCCTAGGCACAGCAAACTAGCCAAGATAACCGTGGACCCATCTGTATACACACAACTTCATCAACATCCTTAGTGTCAGATAGTAGTAGTATATACATATCCCCCTCATCCTGTTCCACTTCCACACAAGAGTTCTTAATTTCTATTATGCCCTAATCACCATCTTTACGTGCACATGTGCAGATGGTGCAGAAATAGTGTAATGTGGTGAAAGAGGCTGAGGACAGTGTGAGAAATGTTAGCTATTGTGGACACCCCTAAACGTTGCTCAGGAATGTGTGATGGTTCTGAACACACAGTTTGTTCTAGACTCTGAGTGAAAAGTTCTTGTATCATCATGAGAAGCAGAAGAAGATGCCTCACTGACAGTTGCAGAACCACCACTTATAAATAAAGGCCAAGGCCTGAGTCTTTCCTTGCCACTTTGTGTGGTGAATGGCATATTGACAATTTTATATTTCTCTTCAGCTAACTTTCCTTTTGATGTTTTTTCCTTTAGCACTGTAAAATTATATTGCTTCTTTGATTATACATGCCCTGACTTAAGCCCTCTATACCCTTGGGCATCAGCCTTAGTAGACGTCATTGATGGACATGACTGGTTGCAGCAGCTGCAACCCTAGTATGTGCTTCTTGCTCTCATCTCAATTGTTTGTTCTCCATATCTATCAAGTATCAAAAAACACGAACAAAGTGGTGTACAGCACACACAACAATATGTTAAAAAAGTACCACCTACAGTGTCACAATACACGTGTTATCTTCAACGTACTTGGAACCCAAGAGATTGGGTGGCAATAGAAGTGTTCCGAGTACAGATACGTGAAGCTGCGGTAGAACTGAGATATGCAGCTACCACTAACAAAAATCCCTGACTCTGTTGTCCTTCCCAGTGGTCGATTAACGCCTGCAAGACTATGGTTTCTTGTGCCCACGGCAGCCGCGTTTGAATGGGTGAATTAGGTCCGCCCAGACTCCAATGACCCGGTCTTAATAGGTGACAAGGCGTTAACCGAGACAGAGAGAACAAGGAGCAAAACTAACTAAGACAGACATGACAATGAAGGAGAAGGCTACAGAAAATGAATAACTAGTTTATGTGCGGCGCAGCTTCCAAGAAAAACAGCAACCCAAAGTAACGCTGCCCAAGTGCTGAATACGAACCGATCATAGTATGGCAAGGACAACAGTTGCGGAAAACTCAGCAGAAAAACACAATGACTAGAGAATAAGGAGAATGCGGCTTCAGATGTAAGGTGCGGCAGAGCCGCTACTCACGACACTGGGAAAGGTGCACGCAGGAAGCAACCAGGATCCCAAGGCTCAAGATTCCAGATCACTCGGCTGGAAGGCAGGAATTAATCCCTAGGACCAGACTCAGGAAAACAGGACACAGGATGCTGGAACGTACAGGATGTAAGCAGGAACACTCTAGAGGTAGGTACAGGCTCCACAGGAAGCTATCACCAGCGAGGCTGCACCGTCCTGGCTCCCATAAAAAGGTCCTACTGACCACTCATGGGAGAGCCAATCAGGCCAGCCCCCCGGACCCTAATATCCCCAGCTGCAGCGTGGCGCGCTGAGCGCGGTGTCCTGGCTGCTTAGTAATAGCCGGGACCGAAGTGCAGGGTGGTCGCCAGGCGTTCCCGGTTGCTAGGCAACTGGACGGAGATGGATGCTTAGCGGCGGAAGTGATACGCCGGCCCCGCTGCCTAGCAACGGCCAGGAGCCAGCGCGTCCCACTACACCCACCACCGCTAACAACACGTATGAGTCAGAGATAATAATGTAGCACTACGGTTCACTTTCGCCTACAGTGTCACACAATATGTGTATGAGTAGGAAATAGTAATCGAACACTGCAGTTTAATTTTAACAACAGTGTCTCACAATACGTGTATGCGTACAAAATTAAATATATTACTGTGGTACCAACTTCCCCCACAGTGTCCCACAATACGTGTATCAGTCAGAAATGGTAATCAAACACTGCAGTTTAATTTCACCAACAGTGTCCCACAATACGTGTATGAGTATGAAATAAAATACACTGCTCAAAAAAATAAAGGGAACACTAAAATAACACATCTTAGATCTGAATGAATGAAATATTCTTATTAAATACTTTGTTCTTTACATAGTTGAATGTGCTGACAACAAAATCACACAAAAATTATCTATGGAAATGAAATTTATTAACCCATGGAGGTCTGGATTTGGAGTCACCCTCAACATTAAAGTGGAAAAACACACTACAGGCTGATCCAACTTTGATGTAATGTCCTTAAAACAAGTCAAAATGAGGCTCAGTAGTGTCTGTGGCCTCCTTGTGCCTGTATGACCTCCTTACAACACCTGGCACGCTCCTGATGAGGTGTCGGATGGTCTCCTGAGGGATCTCCTCCCAGAACTGGACTAAAGCATACGCCAACTCCTGGACAGTCTGTGGTGCAACGTGGCATTGGTGGATGGAGCGAGACATGATGTCCCAGATGTGCTCAATTGAATTCAGGTCTGGGGAACGGGCAGGCCAGTCCATAGCATCAATGCCTTCGTCTTGAAGGAACTGCTGACACACTCCAGCCACATGAGGTCTAGCATTGTCTTGCATTAGGAGGAACCCAAGGCCAACCGCACCAGCATATGGTCTCACAAGGGGTATGAGGATCTCATCTCGGTACCTAATGGCAGTCAGGCTACCTCTGGTGAGCACATGGAGGGCTGTGCGGCCCAGGGCCGTTTCTTGGGGCAGGCGAGCAGTGCAACCGCACTGGGCGCCCGCCGCGGCACTAACTGTGGCTCCCTGCTTCCCCCTCCTATTTCTCCCTGAGTAACCTGCTCGGGGGGCGGAGTTTCACGGAATGAAGCGGTTGCGTCATTACGTCACGACGCAACCCCGTCACTCCGCGAAACTCCCCCCACCCCGAGCGGAGTACAGAGGGGGATCCAAGTTAGGAAGAGGGAAAAGCTGGCGCGAGGAGCGACTGGTGAGGCGGGCCGAAGAGCGGTAATCGCCTCTGTAAGTATTCACTCTTTCTCTCAATGTGTAAAATGGGGACACCTGCCGTAATGTGTGAAATGGGGACTCTTGCCTGCCGTAGTGTGGGGATTTAATGTATCAAGGGCATTGCAGTGTGTGGTATAATATGGGGCAGGGGGCATTACTGTGTGGGGCTTAATATCGTAGAATATTTTTTTCCTGTGGTGGTCGTGATCTGTTGGAGCAGGGTGAAAAACTGGATTGTGAGGTAGTCTTTTCAGACGAGGCCATGCCCATTTAAATGAGGCCACACCCATTTAAATGAGACCACGCCTTTTGCCGGGTGCGCGCAAGTTTTTTTTAAAATCTAGGTGTGTGTGTGTGTGGGGGGGCACATTTTTTATGTCATGGGGGGCGCATTTTTAAATCTCGCACTGGGAGCCAAATTGGCTAGAAACAGCCCTGGTGCGGCCCCCCAAAGAAATGCCACCCCACACCATTACTGACCCACTGCCAAACCGGTCATGCTGGAGGATGTTGCAGGCAGCAGAACGTTCTCCTTGGCGTCTCCAGACTCTGTCACATCTGTCACATGTGCTCAGTGAGAACCTGCTTTCATCTGTGAAGAGCACAGGGCGCAAGTGGCAAATTTGCCAATCTTGGTGTTCTCTGGCAAATGCCAAACGTCCTGCACGGTGTTGGGCTGTAAGCACAACCCCCACCTGTGGGCGTCGGGCCCTCATACCACCCTCATGGAGTCTGTTTCTGATCGTTTGAGTAGACACATGCACATTTGTGGCTTGCTGGAGGTCATTTTGCAGGGCTCTGGCAGTGCTCCTCCTGTTCCTCCTTGCACAAAGGCGGAGGTAGCGGTCCTGCTGCTGGGTTGTTGCCCTCCTACGGCCTGCTCCACATCTCCTGATGTACAGGACTGTCTCCTGGTAGCACCTCCATGCTCTGGACACTACGCTGAGAGACACAGCAAACCTTCTTGCCACAGCTCGCATTGATGTGCCATCCTGGATGAGCTGCACTACCTGAGCCACTTGTGTGGGTTGTAGGGAGGTCATACAGGCACGTGGAGGCCACACACACTACTGAGCCCCATTTTGACTTGTTTTAAGGACATTACATCAAAGTTGGATCAGCCTGTAGTGTGTTTTTCCACTTTAATTTTGAGGGTGACTCCAAATCCAGACCTCCACGGGTTAATAAATTTGATTTCCATTGATAATTTTTGTGTGATTTTGTTGTCAGCACATTCAACTATGTAAAGAACAAAGTATTTAATAAGAATATTTCATTCATTCAGATCTAGGATGTGTTATTTTAGTGTTCCCTTTATTTTTTTGAGCAGTGTATATTACTGTGGTACCACCTTTACCCACAGTTTCACACAATATGTGTATGAGTACGGAATAAAATATATTATTGTGCTACCACCTTCACCCACAGTGTCACACAATACGTGAACTAGCATGAAATAAAATATACTACTGTGGTACCACCTTCACCCACAGTGTCACACAATACGTGTATGAGTATGAAATATGAATATACTGCGGTCTGACCAGCAGTGTCACAGTACTTATGAAAATAAAATAAAAATTGTATAGTACATTGGGGTACAGCACAAACAAACAAATATTTTTTAATGATTATATTTTAGGCTTTTTAGATTTTAATACTTTAATTTTACACTGGGGTGAAGCCCTTTGATGGATGGACACCTGTTCAGACACAACAGCCCCTGGTTGTATACTGGGGTACAACACAAACAAAACATATTTTTTGTTTAAATTGGAATATATTAGTTTTCATTTTTTAACACTGGGGCAGAGTCCCTGGATGGATGGATGGATGGATGGATGGATGGACCGAGCACATCTGGAGGACACAGTAGCAGCCCCTGGATGGACAACACTGCATCTTTGATGGACAACATTGCACCGCTGCAAGCACACAACACAGACACATCTGCACTGTAAAAGCTCCACAGCTGGAGAGAAATGGCGCCGATCACTGGGGACCTTTATAGAATTCAAAACCCGCCTGACAATGGGAGGATGACATTTTGCCTCGTTTGGGATCCGAACCCAAGCCGGGTATATATTTGGGTTCAGTATGATTTACCAGCGGCCGGGATACCGGTCGTCAATATACAGACAATGACATCTGGCCGCCAGTTTGCCAGCAGCGGGGCGAGCGAAAGAGTCCCCTTGCGGGCTCACTGCGCTCACCATGTTGTAGGCACAGAGTGTGCCGATATTCTGGTTGCCGGCATTGACAGCTTTCGTGATTCCGGTGTTGGTATCCTAAACAGCGGGATCCTGACAGCGGGCAAGTTCAATGTACACTACATATCTATCTATCTATCTATCTATCTATCTATCTATATATATATATATATATATATATCGATGGCAATGAGAGCGGCACTGGGAGACGTAGCAAACAATTGTTATACACTGTATCCTGACGAAGGGGCTGTGTCCCCGAAACGTAGATTCAATAAAAGCACTTTCTTTCTTCAACCTGTTTGCTACGTCTCTCAGTGCCGCTCTCATTGCCATCGATATAAAGGGGAACATTTCCAGGAGGTGAAGGCACGGGGGCAAGTTGCCTACAACGATGGGGAGCGCAAGGAGTGCCGGGTCATACTGCATGATTTATATATATATATATATATATATATATATATATAGATATATATATATATAGATATAAAAAATCAAGGTCAGCTGGCCAATAATGTGCAAAGTGCAGCTGTTGTGGTCAGCCATGCCCACTGGCTTGCTGATAGTGATAGGGATGGGTATAGGAGAGGTGCTCTGCCACAAAGCTATTACTGCCCCTCACTCACACACAGCCGCATCCTGGAGCTCAGTATTAGAACTTGATTAGAGTGTACTCACCTATCTATTGGACTCTATCTATTGGGGTCTAATATACACTAGAGAGCGGTGAGTGCCCTCATCTATTGAGCTGTCAGCAGCATACACATCTAAGGAACTACTGCTGTTTATGTGTGGCTATCCATTTGGACTGTTGCTAGAATATTAAAGCAATTTTTATATTGATCCTTATGAAGCAAACCAAATACAGCACTCTACATCTACGAATACCCTAACATAAAGATGGACTGTACCCTTGTCTATTCATGGACATTTGCGTTTCTATGATCTAATTTGACGGGATGGTATTGAGAGATCCCAGTGCTTGGGATGCCGGCAGTCACAAAACTGATAGCGGCATCCCGATGCTCAGGATCCCGACACCTACTAGGTATGATAACCCTAATCCCTAACCCTGACCCTCCTTTCCCAAGGCTGACCCTCCCCTCCCCTCCCCCATGTAGCCTAAGCCTAACCCTCCTGGTGGGGCCTAGCCCTAACCCTCCTTCCCAGCCGCCTAACCCTAACCCTCTCCCGTAGCCTAAACCTAATCCCTAACACCCCCCCCCCCCCACCTCCCCGTGGCTAACATTTCTGCAGTCCCAGAAGATGTTTGTTTGGGATCTGGGTGTTCGGGATCCTGGCGCTGACATTGCGATCCATGTCAGGATCCCGGTGTCTGTATTCCAAGCAGTGTTGGTATTTTGGCATCGGTATTCCGACTGCCCAGATCACAAATGCTGGGATCCTGGCCAGGTCCATTATGACTAATTGATAATGGCTAGGTGTGTGTGAGGGCCTGTTGTATGGGTCAGTTTCTTTTCATGCAAAGCCTATGTGTGTGTGTTTTTTATGCAAAGCCTTACGATAAGATATTAGGGTTGGTGTAGTTGTTTTGGGTTAGGGTTACACAAATAGAGACTCTGGGCACAAAAAATAATGCAAGCGATTACCTCCCAACATTGCACAACGTCTATTCACTGCAGAGCTGTGACAGGGTTTCCTCCCAACTCCCCATCCCCCAAGGTACATTGCAGGCCGCGTGTGTGACAGCAGGACAGTCCTGAAAAAACTAAACCGTCCCGTGAAAAACGGGACAGTTGGGAGGTGTGTAATGGGCATAAATCAGGAATGTTAATATAGTGCTATGAATTGTTTGAGGGAGGTGGGCCCCAAACCGGTAACATGCCTAGGTCCAAATAAGGTGTAAATCCGCCTCTGATATACTAATATAGTACCCACCACTGCTCCGGCTTTGTTCCTGAAACTCGCCCCTGGCCTCAACAAGTAAGTGGCCCTTTGGTTTTTTGTTAATCATTCTTTGAAAGTCCTGGAAATATAATTCTGACTTTAAACATTATTATGTAAAAAGAATTCTTTGAAAATAGCTATAGCATATATTGCTCATTTTCAATCCATGGCAGTAATGTTGGAAATGGAAAGGCTTTGTACAGAAATATGGCAACATGCTTGGAATTATTTTCTGAATAAACAGAATATTTTGAGTCTTTTAAACTTAGTTCAACTTTCTTTTAAAAACATAATAGCACAAGACACACACAAAGCTGTTTATGCTTTGCTTGGCATTTGTCTGTGATTCTTCTTTCTACATCCAGCCCAGGCCAGTAATAAACAAAATAATCTAAAGTCGAGTTTCTGTTGTTTTAAGTTACTCCCTGTTCTCTGGTCACTCTCTTCTCAGGCCCAGAGCTTTCCAGATCACAATTCTATATAGGCATACCTACATACAGAATACAGTGTGCACATGATATGAAGATAATAACACATATGTTTAAAATTGTATGATCTTGCTTTATATACATGTCTCAAGTCAACCTATATGTGCACACAAATCAACACCTCAAGTTGCAAAAGAGGGAAAATTATGATTGCTGTCCCATTCTGACATTCCAAGCATGTAGTACTAACACATAAGAAACCCTAGATTGGTCAATAATTTCTATAAAAGTCACAATAAAACGCTGAATCTGATAATAATTCACTGATACATATAGTGTAATATAATATAACCAGAGGTGTAGCTAGGCAGCATGGTGCCCGGAGCATGTGTTTGTTTTGGCGCCCCCTCCCCTGTACTGAATTGGGAGCTTAGCCAACATGTGGTGGTATGTTACATTTAAAAAGAAACAATATTTAAAAATCCTAAATTCGTGACAGTGCCGGTTCTAGTCCTTGTGGAGCTTAGGGCGAAAGTTTCCTTTGGGTGACCCCCCAACAATATAGGGGAATGGCAGTATGGAAGATGTAATGGTTAGCATTACTGCCTCACAGCACTGAGGTCATGGGTTCAATTCCTACCATGGCCCTTACTGTGTGGAGTTTGTATATTCTCCCCATGCTTGCGTGGGTTTCCTCCGGGTACTCCAGTTTCCTGCCACAATACAAAAATATACTGGTAGGTTAATTTGCTCCCAACAAAAATTAACCCTGGTGTGTGTGTCTGTGTGTGTGTGTGTGTGTGTGTGTGTGTGTGTGTGTGTGAGTGTGTGTGTGTGTGTGAGTGTGTGTGTGTGTGTGTGTGTTAAGCTCCCATGAGGCAGCGACTGATGTGAATGGAAAAAAATATTTTCTATAAAGCGCTACGAAATATGTGGGCGCTATATAAATAACTGGTAATAATAAATATATACATTACACCATGGTAGAGCCACTATGGAAGTAGCTGTAATTAACGATTTACTTGTTTAATTCAAATACAGTGTCTCAGGTAAATTAAAAAGGGAAGTGTGTGTGTGGGGGGGTGGCGGCAGCAGCGCGCCCTCTACATTTTTTTGCGCATGGAACTTGCGCTCCACCATAGCCACCCTCGCTACACCCCTTAAATATAACTATGTATATAATTGCGCTACTTCCATTCCCCTTAGATCCATACTGTCCATTTAAATTCAAAAGTGGTACTGTGCAGTCTATGGGGGGAATTCAAATGTTTGAAAAGTCAATTGGTTGTCTGTTTTTTCCCGTCTATGAGATAGGAACAAACAGACTCCCAACTGACTTTTCAAACATTTGAATCCCCCCCTATATGTATATCCAACATACACGGAACAGGATATGTTTTATTGTGCATTGTTCCTATTATGTATGTGTAGACAGGACAGGACACATTGAATGCAGAACAAGAAACGTGACTGCATAGTTGTTCATACATAATACATATTCAGAGCATATGCTGACATGTACATGTTGCAGAACAAGAGAGACAGTATTGCATAATTGTCTATAAGAATAAGAACAGATACTGGGAACTGTAGCCAATATAAAGTTTAATATAAATGGTACAATGTAATTTGCCAATGTTACATAAAAATAATTATAGTTTAACTTGTTATACATCGTAATACATGGCAAGAGATACTGTAGGTGTTTCAGGACAATACAGGCTGGGTGTTACAAGGGATGATTGATACATGACATTATGTTATATACAAGTGACACAGCATTGGGAAGGTAATAGGGTTCTCTGGCTCTCAGTCAGGGCTGTTTCTAGCCAATTTGGCTCCCAGTGCGAGATTTAAAAATGCACCCCCCCATGACATAAAAAATGTAACCCCCCCCCCCCCCCCCCCCCCACACACACACCTAGATTTAAAAAAAAACTTGCACGCGCACCCGGCAAAAGGCGTGGCCTCATTTAAATGGGCGTGGCCTCATTTAAATGGGCATGGCCTCGTCTGAAAAGACTACCTCACAATCCAGTTTTTGACCCTGCTCCAACAGATCACGACCACCACAAGGAAAAAAAATTCTACGATATTAAGCCCCACACAGTAATGCCCCCTGCCCCATATTATACCACACACTGCAATGCCCTTGATACATTAAATCCCCACACTACGGCAGGCAAGAGTCCCCATTTCACACATTACGGCAGGTGTCCCCATTTTACACATTGAGAGAAAGAGAGAATACTTACAGAGGCGATTACCGCTCTTCGGCCCGCCTCACCAGTCGCTCCTCGCGCTAGCCTTTCCCTCTTCCTAACTTGGATCCCCCTCTGTACTTCGCTCTGGGGGGGGGGGGGGGAGTTTCGCGGAGTGACGGGGTTGCGTCGTGACGTAATGACGCAACCGCGTCATTCCGTGAAACTCCGCCCCCCGAGCGGGTTACTCTGGGAGAAATAGGAGGGGGAAGCAGGGAGCCACAGTTAGTGCCGCGGCGGGCGCCCAGTGCAGTTGCACTGCTCGCCTGCCCCAAGAAACGGCCCTGCTCTCAGTACTGTGGGAGTCTGTCTGTATATGCAGAACATCCATGCATCCACATGTGGGAGGCCATCCCACACACTGTTTCCGGTCTGTAATCACAAACGTCCTAGAATCTGTACAAGGATCCACATCATGCTGGGTGCACATGATCCATCTGAAATAAATGTCCCATCTGCATCTGCATTTACGCCCAACCTCTTTGTTATTGTCTGACAAAAGTTACATTGACTAATAATGTGCAATTCACCTGAACATTTTTTTAGCACCCATCTTCTGCATTGCCAACAAACAGAAATAGGTAGCCATGGAGAGGGCCCAGATATAACATGGATCTACCATCTACAATGCATTCAAGCTATGGGGGTCATTCCGAGTTGATCGCTCGCTGCCGTTTTTCGCAGCATAGCGATCAGGCAAAAAATCGGCTGTTCTGCGCATGCGTATGGGCTGCAGGGCGCAGGCGCCAAGTTATTTCACACAAAGCTAAGCAATTTTACACAGGGGTGAGCGACGCTTTTCAGTCGCTCTGCTGATCGGTGTGTGATTGACAGGAAGTGGGTGTTTCTGGGTGGTAACTGACCGTTATCAGGGAGTGTGCTAAAAAACGCAGGCGTGTCAGGCTAAAATGCAGGAATGGCTGGGGAAACGGGGGAGTGGCTGGCCGACCGCAGGGCGTGTTTGTGACGTCAGACAGGGAACTAAACGGACTGAGGTGATCGCAATCTAGGAGTAGGTCTTGAGCTACTCAGAAACTGCAGGAAAAGATTTTCGAGCAATTCTGCTAATCTTTCGGTCGCACTTCTGCTAAGCTAAGATACACTCCCAGAGGGCGGTGGTCTAGCATTTGCAATGCTGCTAAAAGCAGCTAGCGAGCGATCAACTCGGAATGAGGGCCTATATCCTTTCTTTACCATATAATTCGCAGTTACTCCAGATGAGTATTTTGTACTGTCCATAGTGCTAGTACTGTATAGGAGCATATTCTACCAATGTCATACATGTTTGATGCTTGGAAGAGACAAACTGCTGAACTTGAGAAAAAGGAGGTTGAGCATGCAACTGCAACACAGGGGACAAGTTGCACAGTAAGCTACACAGGGATGTCAGGTAAGATGACAGTGTTACTGCATGCTGGGGCTCACTTTACAAGTTGTTCACGGACTGAAGGAAGTGTAGTCATGCCATCTTTATGGAGTGGCTGCGCCTCCTTGTCAGCTTGGGCCCGTTGACATTGGACAAGCCAAAGCCTGTATATTTTGCTCCTGCTCCCCTCAGTGTCCATGAATATACATATATATATATAAACAGTGCTCAAAGCAGGGTGGTACGGTGTGGTACAGGGTGGTATGGTGTACCATTAGGAAATATGGTGGTGTACCCGCAGCCCACCACTGGGGCATAATTTATAAGGAGCATTATTGTGTGTGAGACATAAAATGGTGTCAGTGGTTTAACTGTGTGTGGTATGTAATAGGCATTGCGGTGTGTAGTATAATAATGGGTGTTATGGTGTCTGGCATAATGTGAAATGGGCAGATTACGGTGTGTGGCATAATGTGTAATAAGCATTATGGTGTGTGGCATAATGTGTAATAAGCATTATGGTGTGTGGCATAATGTGTAATAAGCATTATTATGGTGTGTGGCATAATGTGTAATAAGCATTATGGTGTGTGGCATAATGTGTAATATGCATTACGGTGTGTGGCATTATGTGTAATGGGCATGACGGTGTTCGGCATAATGTGTAAGGAGCATTACAGTGTGAGGCATAATGTGGCAATACCCCGATTGTCATATAGCCACTCCCCTAGTTTTGTGTGACCATGCCCCCTCATGCCACATGACCATACCCATTTTTACTATCAGTACCACTATGAAAAAATTGCACCATCGATATAAAATAAATATATACTCTATCATATACGTTTTTACATAGATTTTTTGGAAACCGGGCAACTGCTATCTCATAGTAGAAAATGTGCTTACCTGGTTTAAAGCTCCCCTGCCAACTAACTTATGGCTTTCAAAGTGAGACAGTCACCAACACACCAAAGGAGCAACTGACACAGGTTTAAAGTAAATGAGCTTAGAAAGCGGTGCATAAGAGAGCTATGATCACAAATGGACCAAATAGAAATTAACCCTTTTATACACATACAGGATTCCACCACACTCACCATTCCCAGGAAAGGGGTGCACTCATGTACTCCCCACCCCCATGTTGGGGTGCAGTGGGCTATAACCACCTGCTCAAATGTACATATACTGAGAACCCCGCTCTCTCCTTAGTAATTTCATTCACTTTAATACTTTAATACATAACTGGGTAAATAATGGGGTTTTAGTTCATGAATTGTACAATGCATTTAAGCTTGCAGCCCACATCAAGGGACCCCATCTCACTGCAAGTCCTACTCTATCACATAAATTGTCCGTTATGTGGCTGTATGAAGACTCGTGAGTGCCACCCTTCTTGCATTACTACATATATGGATCATCTGACCCATGAAGGCTGCAGGGTAAGTAACAATATTCAAGATTGGAGAGCCATCAGTTTGTGAATATATATAATTTATATATATACATATATATGTATTCAGCAAACAACAGTGGCCAGCATGCCAAGGAGATCCTTACATACATACATACACACATAGCATACATTCATACAGCAGTCAAACACACATACAGCAGCATTTATACAAACAGCAGACATACAAGCAAACACACAAGTGGCATACATACACACAAAACACATGCAACATACTTACAAACACACACATGCAGCATACATACATAAATACACATAGCACACACACAGCATGCATACATGCATACTGTACATACAAACACATAGCTTGCACCATGCATACACACACACACACACACACACGCACGCACGCACGCACGCACGCACACACATACACACGTAGCATACATATACACACTGCATGCATACAGGCCTAGGGATGGCCATCGGTGGGTTATTCATTGATGGTTACCATTGATGGTACCATTGATGAATAACCTCGATGGTAGGAAAGCCAGGGCCGGATTAACAATGGGGCGGATGGAGCTGCAGCTCCAGGCCCCCCATTGCAAACAGGCCCACAGGAGACTGACAGCCATGACAGGAAAATAACTTTTTCCTGTCACAGACTGTCAGCGACTGTCCTCTCTCCCATGCCCCGACGCCAGCACTCTCACCAAGAGCCACAGGACGGTGCAGGCAGTGTGGTGGCCGCATCTCACCCCCAGTCTCTCCTTCTCCGGGGTCCTGACTGATCCTGTCACTCACAAGCTCCGCCCCCTCAGACTACACGAGGAGCTGCTGCTGCTGCATGAAGCCTGGTAATTGTAAGTTGTACAATGGCTTCTGGATAAGTAGCATCGACTGCTTTGTGTGTGTAGTGTTTGTGTGCATGTAGTGGTGTGTATGTATGTACATGTGATGTTGTGTACTGTATGTGTGTTTGTGTGTACTGTATGTCTGTGTAGTGTATGTGTGCAGTGTGCACTATGCACTATGTGGTGATGTGTGTGTACTGTCTGTGTGTATATGTGGTGGTGTGTGTGCGTGTACTGTGCATGTGTATATACATGTGTATATGCAGTGGCGTGTGTGTGTGTGTGTGTGTGTATATGTATATATATATATATATATATATATATATATATATGTGGTGGTGTGTGTGTAGTGATGTGTTTGTGTACTGTATGTGTATGTAGTGTATACTGTGCGTGTGTATATGCAGTGGTGGTGTGTGTACTGTGTGTGTATATGTGGTGGTGCGTGTTTGTTGTGTGTACTATGTGTGTGTATGTGGTGGTAGGCAGGGATAAAAGTGAAACAACAAATGAATACCTAGCGCTTATCAAGGCATCAAAACTGTTTGGCCAATCGCTATATTATTGTATGTAGAATTCTCATGTAATGCTGCAGTACTGTGATGCCAGGGTTAAGTAACAACAAAAAAAGGTAATAGGAATACTTAGGGCGTGCCATAACATATTTATTAAAAATGAATATTACTGTACATACACATTATGCATACATAATAACAATACTGTAAGTCATTAAAAATATATTAAATGAACAAGACTTGTCTTATTTCTAATCATTAAGGTTACCCAATAATCGATGGTATTAAATCCTAAAAAGTGCCAAATAGAAGTTTAGTTTCAACAGTTGTATTCTGATAAAGTTAGTGCTTGTTTATTCCAGCAATGTCAGTCTCTGGAGGGGGGGAGCCTGACTGTACGGCACAAATAGGTAAATGTATTATAGCCGCACGCATCATGCCGCTATAACACTTCCTGCGTCGCCTCATTACTGAGGCGAAGCAGGAAGGGACATCAACAAGATGTATTAACATCTTGTCTGCCGAAGCGCTCCCCCCTCCGGTGATGTACCCCTGAGCACACAGCGCGTCAGCTCAGTGCTGACGCGCTGCGTCTCCTACCCGGCCGGCTCCTCTGTGCATGCGCCGGAACTCGTTACTCAGGTGAGAACTTCAGCGCAGTCCGGTGCCGGCACCCGCCACAGGCAGCGACAGCTCTGTACCTGCTGTAGTGTATGGTGCAGGTGTATGACACCTGCAGCTGTCCAAATCGACAGCTGCAGGTGTCGGAATGGTCAGCGATGCTGACCGTTCATATATTGCCCGCGCATATCCGCCTGCTATGTTTTAGATAGCCGCACCGCAGCCATCATACATGGGGGAGAAGAGGTATAACGCACATCATGTGCGCTGATACCGCTTCTCCCCCATATTGCCAGATCATACATTTACCCAAAAAAGAGCACGGCGCTATGCTCCACCTCCTAGATGTTACACTTATCCCCACAGCAATGATGTAACGGAATAACTTTTACGCTGACAAAAGGAGGTCGCCGGGGCTCTGTATGTAACGTACCAGCGCTATGCTCCACCTTTGATGTTTGTAGTTATTGTACAAAGTTACTGTATATCCAAGATGCTATTAACAAACATTAGGAATGGAGAAGGCCAGCAGCTGTTAAAGTACTTTACCCACGATGCTGTGGGGATAAGAGTAACATCTAGGAGGTGGAGCATAGCACCGCGCTCTTTTTGAACCGTACAGTCAGACGCCCTCTCTCCAGAGACTGACATTGCTGGAATAAATAAGCACAACTAACTTTAATGGAATACAACTATTGAAACTAAAATTCTATATGACACTTTTTAGGATTGGATACCATCGATTAAGGATTTCTGTCCATAAACCCTTATTGGGTAACCTTAATTATTTGAAGATAAAAGGAGTCTTGTTCAATTGTTCAGTTAATATATTTTTAATGATATATTGTTATTATGTGTGCATAATGTGTATGTAAAATAAATTTTTTATGAATTTGTTATTGTGCTCCCTAGGTATTCCTGATACCTTTTTTTGTTAGGGGTTAAAGTGTATCAGAACGGGGCAGAACTGCGTTTCCGTCAGTTGTATGTGGAATAAGCGGCACTGCTACCATGGGCATTTATTATGTGTATAAGCGGCATTGATACTGTGGACGTTAACATGTATGTAAGTGGCACTGCTACCACGGACATTTATTATGTGTATAAGAGGCACTGCTGCCACGGGGAATTATGTGTATAAGGGGCATTCCTACCGTGGGCATCATTATGTGTATAAGCGGCACTGCTATTTACAGGGGGTTTCCTTTTGTTTGTTAACTTTCACATTACACTGTTGATATAAGTGAAGTGGAGATGGCAATTAAGGTGACTGAAGGAAGGCCACACCCCCACACCACTGATCATTCCCCCCACACCACTAGCCACACCCCATGTGGCGGTGCACAATTAGGCCCTTTGTAAATTTCAGCTCCAGGCCCATGTGGACCTTAATCTGGCACTGAGGAAAGCATCTATAAAGGAACGATCAATGGTTTTGCCCATCGATGGTCACCCTTTCTTTAATATTGACTGTGTGACAGGGCCAATCAGGGCCCAGGAGGCATGGATTTGTGGGTTTTGAGGGAGGAGCTATGCTCCATGTCCCTGACACCCTGGAGAAAAATAAAAAAAAACATATTTGATAGCTCTTTATCATCGATGGCAGGAAACCATCTGGTTCTCCCCCAGCAATGGTAAAAGTAGTTACCATCGGTCATATACCATCAATGATTTCGAATCATCAATGTTATATGGCCATCCCTAGCACTACCCGCTCAGCAAAGTAATGCAAAGGTGGGAGCCGCCAGGCTGGAGAGGCGCTCATCCTGCTCTACATCCCTGTGCTGAGCTGATGCCCCTGCTGCTGCTGCTGGCTGCTGCACTGTCACACTCTACATTACAGGCAGTGGCACCGGCAGCATGAAACCTCCTCTCCCCCTCCCCAGTGACAGCCAGTGTGCAGACCTAAAAGGGGTTGAGCTACACAGGGATAAGGGGCAGAGCTACACGGGACCATGCTGCAGACTGCAACACAGGATCATGAGCTGCAAGACTTCATTAGGTAAGTGGCTGGAAAGAGAGTGAGTGAGTGAAAGTGTGTGTGTGTGTGTGTGTGTATATGTATATAGTATCTGTCTATATGTATGTGTGACTGTGTATGTATGAATGTGTTAGAGATGAGCGGGTTCGGTTCGTCGAGATCCGAACCCCCCCGAACTTCACGTGTTTTTAATGGGTCCGAGGCAGCCTCGGATCTTCTCGCCTTGCTCGGTTAACCCGAACGAGGCCGAACGTCATCATCCCGCTGTCGGATTCTCACGATATTCGTATTCCATATAAAGAGCCGCGCGTGGCCGCCATTTTCACTCGTGCATTGGAGATTGAGCGGAGACGACGTGGCTACGTTCTCTGCCTGAAAAGCTCAATATCTGTGTGCAGTGTGCTGCAAATATCTGTGCTCAGTGTGCTGCATTGTGGTGACCACCAGTATATTATAGTAGTACAATACAGTAGGCCATTGCTGTATCTTGCAGCTCCGTGTCAGACTCAGTTCTAGACAGTATCCTGATCAGTGCTCAATATCTGCTGCATTGTTGTGTGACCAATATATACTATATAGTAGTACAGTGCAGCATTTTGGTGACCAAGAGTATATAGTAGTACAGTACAGTAGGCCATTGCTGTATCTTGCAGCTCTGTCACTTCTAGTATCCATATTTGTGCTGCATTGTTGTGAGCAGTATATAGTAGTACAGTGCAGCATTTTGGTGACCACCGGTATATAGTAGTACAGTACAGTAGGCCATTGCTGTATCTTGCAGCTCCGTGTCAGACTCAGTTCTAGATAGAATCCTGATCAGTGCTCAATATCTGCTGCATTGTTGTGTGACCAGTATATACTATATAGTAGTACAGTGCAGCATTTTGGTGACCACCAGTATATAGTAGTACAGTACAGTAGGCAATTGCTGTATCTTTCAGCTCTGTGTCACTTCAAGTATCCATATCTGTGCTGCATTGTTGTGAGCAGCATATAGTAGTACAGTGCAGCATTTTGGTGACCACCAGTATAGAGTAGTACAGTGCAGTAGGCCATTGCTATTGATATATTACTGGCATATAATTCCACACATTAAAAAAATGGAGAACAAAAATGTGGAGGGTAAAATACGGAAAGATCAAGATCCACTTCCACCTAGTGCTGAAGCTGCTGCCACTAGTCATGGCAGAGACGATTCAATGCCATCAACGTCATCTGCCAAGGCCGATGCCCAATGTCATAGTAGAGAGCATGTAAAATAAAAAAAACAAAAGTTTAGTAAAATTACCCAAAAATCTAAATTAAAAGCATCTGAGGAGAAGCATAAACTTGCCACGGAGTGGCAAGGAATGGCTGAGGCCCTGGCCTATGTTCATGGCTAGTTGTTAAGCTTCACATGAGGATGGAAGCACTCATCCTCCCACTAGAAAAATGAAAAGAGTTAAGCTGGCAAAAGCACAGCAAAGTACTGAGCGTTCTTCTAAATCACAAATCCCCAAGGAGAGTCCAATTGTGTCGGTTGCGATGCCTGACCTTCCCAACACTGGACGGGAAGAGGTGGCTCCATCCACCATTTGCACGCCCCCTGCAAGTGCTGGAAGGAGCACCCACAGTACAGTTCCTGATATTCAAATTGAAGATGTCACTGTTGAAGTACACCAGGATGAGGATATGGGTGTTGCTGGAGCTGAGGGGGAAATTGACAAGGAGGATTCTGATGGTGAGATGGTTTGCTTAAGTCAGGCACCCGGGGGGACACCTGTTGTCCGTGGGATGAATATGGCCATTGACGTGCCTGGTCAAATTACAAAAAAAATCACCTCTTCGGTGTGGAATTATTTTAACAGAAATGCGGACAACAGGTGTCAAGCCATGTGTTGCCTTTGTCAAGCTGTAATAAGTAGGGTTAAGGACGTTAACCACCTAGGAACATCCTCCCTTATACGTCACCTGGAGCGCATTCATCAGAAGTCATTGACAAGTTCAAAAAGTTTGGGTGACAGCGGAAGCAGTCCACTGACAACTAAATCCCTTCTTCCTCTTGTACCCAAGCTCCCAGTGCAAACCACACCACCAACTCCCTCAGTGTCAATTTCCTCCTTAGACAGGAACGCCAATAGTCCTGCAGGCCATGTCACTGGCAGTTCTGACGAGTCCTCTCCTGACTGGGATTCCTCCGATGGATCCTTGAATGTAACGCCTACTGCTGCTGGCGCTGCTGTTGTTGCTGCTGGGAGTCGATCATCATCCCAGAGGCGAAGTCGGAAGACCACTTGTACTACTTCCAGTAAGCAATTGACTATCCAACAGAGGAAGATGAAATATCACAGCAATCATCCTTTTGCAAAGCGGATAACTCAGGCCTTGGCAGCTGTGTTGGTGTTAGACGTGCATCCGGTATCCGCCGTTAGTTCACAGGGACTTAAGAGAATTTCTTGAGGTAGTGTGTCCCCGGTACCAAATGCCATCTAGGTTCCACTTCTCTAGGCAGGCGATACCGAGAATGTACACAGACATCAGAAAAAGAGTCACCAGTGTCCTAAAAAATGCAGTTGTACCCAATGTCCACTTAACCACGGACATGTGGACAAGTGGAGCAGGGCAGACTCAGGACTATATGACTGTGACAGCCCACTGGATAGATGTATCGCCTCCCGCTGCAACAACAGCAGCAGCCGCACCAGTAGCAGCATCTCGCAAACGCCAACTCGTTCCTAGGCAGGCTACGCTCTGTATCACCGCTTTCCATAAGAGGCACACAGCTGACAACCTCTTACGGAAACTGAGGAACATCATCGCAGATTGGCTTAACCCAATTGGACTCTCCTGGGGATTTGTGACATCGGACAATGCCAGCAATATTGTGCGTGCATTACATGTGGGCAAATTCCAGCACGTCCCATGTTTTGCACATTCAATGAATTTGGTTGTGCAGAATTTTTTTAAAAACGACAGGGGCGTGCAAGAGATGCTGTCGGTGGCCCGAAGAATTGCGGGCCACTTTCGGCATTCAGCCACCACGTGCCGAAGACTGGAGCACCAGCAAACACTCCTGAACCTGCCCCGCCATCAGCTGAAGCAAGAGGTGGTAACGAGGTGGAATTCAACCCTCTATATGCTTCAGAGGATGGAGCAACAGCAAAAGGCCATTCAAGCCTATACATCTGCCTACGATATAGGCAAAGGAGGGGGAATGCACCTGACTCAAGCGCAGTGGAGAATGATTTCAACGTTGTGCAAGGTTCGGCAACCCTTTGAACTTGCCACACATGAAGTCAGTTCAGACACTGCCAGCCTGAGTCAGGTCATTCCCCTCATCAGGCTTTTGCAGAAGCAGCTGGAGAGATTGAAGGAGGAGCTAAAATGCAGTGATTCCACTAGGTATGTGGGACTTGTGGATGGAGCCCTTAATTCGCTTAACCAGGATTCACGGGAGGTCAATCTGTTGAAATCAGAGCACTACATTTTGGCCACCGTGCTCGATCCTAGGTTTAAAGCCTACGTTATATCTCTCTTTCCGGCAGACACAAGTCTGCAGAGGTTCAAAGACCTGCTGGTGAGACACTTGTCAATTCAAGCAGAACGTGACCCGCCAACAGCACCTCCTTCATTTTCTACCGCCACTGGAGCTGCCAGGAAAAAGATCAGATTTCCAAAACCACCCGCTGGCGGTGATGCAGGGCAGTTAGGAGCGAAAACTGACATCTGTTCCGGACTGAAGGACCTGCCAACGATTACTGACATGTCGTCTACTGTCACTGCATATGATTCTGTCACCATTGAAAGAATGGTGGAGGATTATATGAGTAACAGCATCCAAGTAGGCACATCAAACAGTCCGTACATATACTGGCATGAAAAAGAGGCAATTTGGAGGCCCTTGCACAAACTGGCCTTAATTTACCTAAGTTGCCCCCCCACCAGTGTGTACTTCGAAAGAGCGTTTAGTGCAGCCGGTCACCTTGTCAGCGATCGGCATACGAGGTTACTTCCACAAAATGTGGAGAAGATGATGTTCATCAAAATTAATTATAATCAATTCCTCCGTGGAGACATTTACCAGCAATTGCTTCCAGAAAGTACACAGGGACCTGTGATGGTGGATTCCAGTGGGGACGAATTAATACTCTGTGAGGAGGGGGATGTACACAGTGAAAGGGGTGAGGAATCGGAGGATGATGATGAGGTTGTCATCTTGCCTCTGTAGAGCCAGTTTGAGCAAGGAGAGGTTGATTGCTTCTTTTTTTGGTGGGGGCCCAAACCAACCAGTCATTTCAGCCACAGTCGTGTGGCAGACCCTGTGGCTGAAATGATGGGTTTGTTAAAGTGTGCATGTCCTGTTTATACAACATAAGGGTGGGTGGGAGGGCCCAAGGACAATTCCATTTTGCACCTCTTTTTTATTTATTATTTGCTGTTTGGGGACTATTTTTTTAAGTGCCATCCTGTATGACACTGCAGTGCCACTCCTAGATGGGCCAGGTGTTTGTGCCGGCCACTTGGGTCGCTTAGTTTAGCCATCCAGCGACCGCCATCCAGCGACCTTGGTTCACCTCTTTTTTTCTTTGCATCATGTGCTGTTTGGGGACTATTTTTTTAATTGCCATCCTGTCTGACACTGCAGTGCCACTTCTAGATGGGCCAGGTGTTTGTGCCGCTCACTTGGGTCGCTTAGCTTAGTCATCCAGCGACCTCGGTGCTAATTTTAGGACTAAAAATAATATTGTGAGGTGTGAGGTGTTCAGAATAGACTGGAAATGAGTGGAAATTATGGTTATTGAGGTTAATAATACTATAGGATCAAAATGACCTCCGAAATCTATGATTTAAGCTGTTTTTGAGGGTTTTTTGAAAAAAAACCCACCCGAATCCAAAATACACCCGATTCCGACAAAAAAATTTAAGGGAGGTTTTGCCAAAATGCGTCCGAATCCAAAACACGGCTGCGGAACCGAATCCAAAACCAAAACACAAAACCCGAAAAATTTCCGGTGCACATCTCTAGTATGTGTATGTGCTGTGTGTATCTGTGTGTATGTATGTGTGACTGCGGCATAATGTGTATAAGCATCACTGCTATAGGGGGTGTTACGTATGTAAGCATCAGAGGTACAGGGGGAGTTTTGTGTGTAAGCATCACGGGTACAGGGGGTGTTACGTGTGTTTGCATCACTGGTACAGGGGGTGTTACGTGTGTTGCGTCACTGGTACAGGGGGCGTTATGTGTGTTTGCAACACTGCTACAGTGGGCATTACGTGTGTTTGCATCACTGGTACAGGGGGCATTACATGTGTTTGCGTCACCCTAACCCCCTTTCTGACGGCTAAACCTAACCCCACCCTTCCCGTGGCGGGACATGATCCAGCTAACAGAAGGATCGGTATCCCGAGTCCTGTCTGGCGTCGGTCTTCCAGCTGCGGATGGGATTCCGGTGTCGGTATTTCGAGCGCCGAGATCCCGTCCATCGGTATCCTCACTGCATTCCATAACATACATACACACAGCATGCATACATACACAGTATGCATATATACATACATACACACATAGCATTCATACACCATACTTGCCGACTCTCCCGGAATGGCCAGGAGGCTCCTAAAAATCGCGTGGCCCTCCCGTCCCCCCGCGAGAACAGGTTGGGTCGTGTCAACATAGACACGCCCCTGCTGTGTAATGCCGGTAATCTCGGCATTGCAGAGCGGGGAACTTGGCTACAATGATGCGAACACGGCCACCATGCAATCCGTTCCCCCTCCTTTATAGCGTTGACACGTCACACCTCCGCATCGCCCCACGGCTGAGTCAACCTGGCTGCTCTCTCTCGGAGAGAGGACTGGGGAGAGAGTTCTCTCTCTCCCTGTACATCTCTCTGTAACGGGGAAGGGGGAGGGGAGGCAGTGGGACCAGGGCCCCCCAACAGACCAGGGCCCGGGTAAAGAGAACCCCCCTTTCCTTGGCGTCACTGTACACATGCTTTTTATGGCAGATGCATGCCTACAATCTTATTTGCACACACTTCACACTATTAAGTCTTTATTATTCTTTTAGAAGTGATTTTTTAATTCTTTAAGCACTTCAGCTCATCCATTATTCAGATGCGAACAAACATTGTTATAAAAAAAAGACGTGCTTCAGCATCTGCTTTTACGTGTACAGAATTTGAGCTAACACTTTGTTCCATCTAATTCTATTATTACATCTGGTATTGTACTTTCAGAGCCGGCCATAGGTATAGGCAAACTAGGCAATTGCCTAGGGCAGTGGTTCTCAAACTCGGTCCTCAGGACCCCACACAGTGCATGTTTTGCAGGTAACCAAGCAGGTGCACAGGTGTAGTAATTACTCACTGAGACATTTTAAAAGGTCCACAGGTGGAGCTAATTATGTCACTTGTAATTCTGTCAGGAGACCTGCAAATCATGCACTGTGTGGGGTCCTGAGGACCGAGTTTGAGAACCTGTGGCCTAGGGCATTTGATATGCCTAGGGGCATCAGAAGTTTCTGCTGATTGAAATGATATGCAGCATGCCTATATTCTGTGTGTAGCATTTCATATGCAGATACATCCACAGTCTCACACAGTATATAGGCATGCTGCATATCATTTTAATCAGCAGAAGCTGCTTGTGCATCCTAGCCACATAGCAATGCAAAGAAGATGCATTTTCATAAAAAAAGGTGCCCGACGTTAGCATTGAGGCAAGAGTTATGAGGACACATCTGTATCCAAGCAGAGGCAGAGGTCACAGTGTTAGTGTCAGTGTGAGTGCTGTGTGCATGTGAGTGGGTTGGTTGTGCAGTAGTGTTCGGAATATGTGTAAGGAGCATTATGTGTGTCATGTAAAAATGCATTAATAATGTGCAACATATGTGTAGGGGGCACTATGTGTGTCATGTGTATAAGGCCATTAATAATGTGTGGCATATGTGTAACAGGGTACTACTGTATGTGTGTCATTATGTGTATAGGAGCACTAATAATGTGCAGCAAATGTGTAGGGGGCACTATGTGTGTCATTATGTGTATAAGGGCATTAATAATGTACGGCATTATGTGTATAAGGGCATTAATAATGTGCGGCACATGTTTAACAGGGTACTACTGTATGTGTGTCCTTATGTGTATAGGAGCACTAATAATATGCAGCAAATGTGTAGGGGCACTATGTGTGTCATTATGTGTATAAGGGCATTAATAATGTATGGCATATGTGTAAGGGACATTATGTGTAAAAGGGCATTAACAAAGGTTGTCATAATGTGTAGGGCGCATTATGTTTATAAGGACATTAATAATGTGTCTCATATGTGTAAGATGCATTACTGTGTGGAATTATGTGTATAAATGCATTACTAATGTATGGCATTATGTGTGTAAGGTGCTCTACTATGTGGCGTTGCGTATAGAAAGGGCACTACTGTGTCATCTAATGTGAATAAAAAACAATATTGTGTGGTGTAATGTGAATAAGGAGCAATTCAGTGTGATGTAATGTGAATAAGGGGCTCTACTGTGAGGAGTAACGTTTAAGGTAAAGTGATACTACTGTGGGATGTAATATAAATTATGGACACAATCACATGATCAAATGTGAATAAAGTTGCAGTACTGTGTGGCGTAATTGGAATTGGGGTTACTATTGTATGGCCATGCCTCTTGCCAGCAAAAACACACCCCTTTTTGGGCTGTGCGTCAAATGTGCGAACTGTTCCTATTTAAAATATAGAGGGTGCAAACACCAAAATAAGGACTGCTATAGGTGAGGGGTGATGGTGCTGCTAAAGAGGTGCAAGGTCAGATGCGGAACCAGCGGTGGTGCTAGGGGGCACCAGCCAAATCTTGCCTAGGGCATCATATTGGTTAGGGCCGGCTCTGTGTACTTTTATGGTGACCAGCAGTGATTATGCCTGGCTGGACTGTCTTCTGCAGCCTGATTTACTCTGAGCCCACTACACCCCCCCCCCCCCCATTCACCTCTCTCTTAGCGATCCCTCCCAACATTCCCATCTTTCTCTTAGAGCTCCCCCACCAATTCCCCTCTCTGTGGTTATATTGTATCTTGGGTATCAGTAGGAGATCCCGGCGGTCGGGATCCCGGTGGTCAGGAGACAGACGCCGGGAGCCCGACAGCCAGGAGTCCAGCAGCGAGCACAGCCTGTCCCCTTGCGTGCTCACTGTGCTCGCCACGCTTCGGCACGGTGGCGATCTTTGGTCACCACAGGTTTCTATGCCCCTCCGGGTGGTGGCGTGGACCACCACCCAAGAGGGGTAATCAGCCGGCGGTCAGACTCCAACCGCCGGTATTTAAGCTGGTGTCGGGATTCTGGCGTCGGTATCCTGACCGCCGGGATCCCGACACCCGTATCTTGTATAACCTGACTAATGAGCACTGAATCAAATCTTCTAACTGCAGGTTAAATAATATCTCAATCAAGTTAATACAGTAAAACACTCCAAGCAGTAATACAGCTAATGATATTGGGGAGACTCCGCTCACCTACAGGCTAATTACCCGCAGCTGCTGAGTCAATCAATGAGGTTTAACCCATGTGTTAAACCACAGAGGTAGACTTTTTTCTTGTAGCTTCAGGAGCAAGAACAATTTGAACTTGGTGGAAGAAGTGAAGGTGGAGTAACTGCAAGCAGGAACTACAGTATCCTGTCCCCTCTGCTGCACAAGCCTGGGCCTTAGTATCAGTGTAACAGGGTTGGGTATGGGTGACCTGTGGTTGGGATACCGCTGGTCAGCATACCGACACTGGGATCCCGGTGTTTAGATTGCAGGCGGAGGGGGTGAAGGGGCGAACGCAATAAAGCCCCTTGTGGGCTCGCTGCCCTAGCCACACAGCAGGCTGAGTGGCTCGCTGCACTCGCCACAGGTGGACACCCACGAGTGGGAATAGTCCCTGTCTGTCGGGCTTTCCAATGAGCAGGATTTCGGTGTCGGTTTAGTGACCGGCGGTCACATAACTGCATCCCGTGTAAACCTAGTGGGAAAAAACATCTTTATTTTGCTTTAGCAAAGAAATCAAAGTTGTGTAGAGAGCTGTCATAGAAAGTGACATACCACTTTTATATATTATTAAAATCTCACTGATATATATACTGTACAATGCAATAATCAGCTACTTCTGGTATATTGTCTCCGAAGCCGAAAGAATGAATGTATTGCTTTTTTGGGCCGGACTGAGTGAACATGTGCAGGCATGACTTGGCTAGCCATATCATGCAGGTCCAGGGAAGGATGTATCAAAGCTTACTGCTGAGCTCACATCCCGTTTCCGCATTTTTTTCTTTTTTGCGGATGTACCAATAAACTTTCATGTTTCAGAAAATGCATCACTTCCGCATTGTGCCTTTATCGCGGGAGAGCCGCATCGTAACTCCTCCCCATTAGCAGCAATTGAGCTTTGCACTGGCCAGTGTATTAACATTTGGCTCGGTGGTTAACGGCATTATTTAATTTGCCTCATTGGAGTGGCGGTGTTCAAGGATTTAGGTCTTCATAGTGTATTTTTTATTAAAGGTACATCTGTGTTGTTGTATTCTTTGTTGTTCTGTGAGTGGACAAGCATATTTCCATGTGGTTAGGAGGCACGGCAGGATGATAGGGGAGCTGGAGGGAGGCAGGAGGCACAGAATGGGAGAGAGATGCTGGAGGGAAGCAGGAAGCACAGCAGGGGAGAGAGATGATGGAGGGAGGCACAACAGGGGAGTGAGATGCTGGAGGCACAGCAGGGGAGAGAGATGATGGAGGGAGGCACATCATGGGAGTGAGATGCTGGAGGCACAGCAGGGGAGAGAGATGATGGAGGGCTCCCAGAGGCAATGGAGACGCCTGCCTCCGGGCTCTTGAAGGAGCACCTGCATATACAGCAGCATCTGTGTGGTTCACAGTGTTATTCAAGTGTGATGGACCTCTGCCTGCAGCGCAGCTGCTACTGATGCATAGTCAATTGGCTGTATCCCAGGAGCCCTCATAACAAATGTAATAGGGTACAGGACAGCTCTTGTCTGGTACTGCTCAGCCTGCTCTGCAGCAGCAATGGTGTACTGCTGGATTGTCAGATGGGAACCACCGGTGATCGCTGATTCTGCATTCCGTAGACGGCTGAAACTCGGGAGTCTGAACGTGATACTCCAGTTGTTGTCAACAGTATAGCTGGAGCCCTGCCAATTCGCTGCGAGCTCTGGCTGAGAGTGCGAGCTATATAATTCTGTAATTTGTGGGTGTTTTATATATATATATATATACACACATTATGTTTTCCCTTTTCAATTATGGGGGGGTTCACGAAACTCCAACTTGCCTCCGGGCAACTGGGATGAACTTACGCCCCTGGGAGGGAGGCACAACAGGGGAGTGAGATGCTGGAGGGAGGCAGGTGGCACAGCAGGGGAGAGACGCTGGAGGCACAGCAGGGGAGAGAGATAATGGAGGGAGGCACAGCAGGGGAGTGAGATGCTGGAGGCACAGCAGGGTAGAGAGATGATCGAGGGAGGCACAGCAGGGGAGTGAGATACTGGAGGGAGGCAGGTGGCACAGCAGGGGAGAGAGATGATGGAGGGAGGCACATCAGGGGAGTGAGATGATGGAGGGAGGCACAGCGGGGGAGTGAGATACTGGAGGCACAGCAGGGGAGAGAGATGATGGAGGGAGGCACAGCAGGGGAGTGAGATGCTGGAGGAAACAGAACTGCACATGTCAGGAAGCTTGAGTAGCCTCGCGCATGCGCAGTATGAAGTACAGGGACACTGCGCCTATATCGCGAAGAGGGTGAGTTTTCGCAATCACTGATTGTGAATCTAAAAATTGATGCATGACACAAAATTATTGGGATTTGTGCAGCGGAACCAGCACAAAAAAAAATCCAGATAATTCACTACTTCGGACATGAAAATTAGTACATCCCGCCCCCAGACTTTAAAACATAAACAAAAATATTTCATAGAAATTAAAAAATAATGTAAAAATATTGGGCATTTAAAAAAATGTTTGTGACCAGTCAGATACACACTGTTTGCAGCTGCAGGGAAGAGAAACTTTCCTCCACTGCTGCTCTAGGTCCCTCTGCCTTCCTGCACCCTCCCTCCAGTGTTTGCCATTCTGCTGACCACTACTGATCAGTCAGCACGGCAGGATCCCCACCCCACCCAGCGGCTGCAGACGATAGCACCCCCTGGGGAAGTGTAGATTAACCCCCTCAAGCCCCCCTGTGTACCTGGTGGCTGCCCCGGGGCTTAAATGGAAAGTCGCGACAGTCGCAATGTTTACGATGGTTGCGATATTCCGATGGTGCTAACTGATGTTCCAATGTTTGGGAAAAACTATTTTTTCCCAAATATCAGAAAAAAACAAAAAAACATCAAATACATGTTCTTTACCTAATTCACTTATAAAAAATCTGATAATTTCTGGGCGGCTTTTGTGAAATTTTTTTGTCAGTTAAGTGGTTAACATAAGAATAGCAATTGCCGAAGAACAAGTTAAATAGGCCAGAAAGCCACACAATTTCGCCTGAGATTTGGCCCTTTTATAGAATGTTGTTGTCTTTTAAAATTCAGGTTGCTCTATTTGTCTTTAACCTCTAGGAGGAGTGCTTACAGTACAGGTGAACCTCTCCCCAGATCTCTACATTCCTGTGCTGTGATATGAGATGCTTGGAATGTGGGGGATTCAACTCTAAAAACAACTTTTAACTATGTGAATCAAAGGATTTGCAGGAGATTTATTAGGTCATAAAGCCCTAAGTCCTGTTGGGAAGAGAGAAGGAGATGTGGCCTCTGTAACACATATGCAGATATGTGTGGTCTTTGTCTGTGGCAGATTTTGTGATATGGATTAGGGAGGGGGTGGGGAAGGGGGAGCACCTTACAATCACTGCCCCTATATTTATATTACTGAATCCTGTACAATTATTTGTGAACTCAGTTTGATAAAGTATTGATATTCAAGTAGAAGTATTAACAATCAGTATTTTTGTTGTATATTACCCATGTAGTGGTGAGTAGGGAATTTCTCAGTACCATAATATGCCATCATGAGTTGAGTGTAAACGGGTAGGACATGCACATACTGCCCCTGTAAGTTGTCCTACTTAGTAAATATGTGTACATAATTAAAAATAAAACTTTATGTCATAGTAAGGGCTTTTATAGGATTCTATTAAATTGGCAATTATCAAATGAGGGATTAAAACTAATCATTAAAGAAATACAATTAGACAGAGGGACAGTCATTACTGTTGTGTCTAGGGACGCCCTGACCCCTAAATCTACCCCTGGTCAGAGCCGGATTAAGGGGGGGGGGGGGGGGGGGCTCTGGGGGTAAGTACCCCGGGCCCCCCATCTAAAAGGGCCCCCTGCCGCACGCCACAGATCGATCTCTATTACCGATCCGCGGCGTGGTGCTGTGCTGCCCACTGACACTCAGCTGTTGTACTCACACTCTCCTCGGCCACCGGCGATACGCTGCACCAACCCCTGCCTAGCAACCAATGAGAACACGTATCGGCTAGTCCCGGCGCCCGCATGTGACATGAAGACGTCATGCCGTGCGCTCTCTCCTCCTGCACCGCACTGTATGCTGCCGCTCTCTCTTCTTGTACTCACTCCTCCTGTACTGCGCAGTGCGCTGAAACTCTCTCCTGTGCCTGCGCTCTCCTCCTGTACTCGCATCCTGTAGCCTCTCCTCCTGTAACTGCCTCCTGTACCCGCATCCTGTACCCTCTCCTCCTGTACCCGCGTCCTGTACCCTCTCCTCCTGTAACCGCCTCCTGTACCTGCGTCCTGTACCCTCTCCTCCTGTAACTGCCTCCTGTACCTGCATCTTGTACCCTCTCCTCCTGTAACTGCCTCCTGTACCCTCTCCTTCTGTAACCGCCTCCTGTACCTGCGTCCTGTACCCGCGTCCTGTAGCCTCTCCTCCTGTACCCGCATCCTGTACCCTCTCCTCCTGTACTTGCATCCTGTAGCCTCTCCTCCTGTAACTGCCTCCTGTACCCGCATCCTGTACCCTCTCCTCCTGTACTTGCATCCTGTACCCTCTCCTCCTGTAACTGCCTCCTCTACCCGCGTCCTGTACCCTCTCCTCCTGTAACCGCATTCTGTACCCTCTCCTCCTGTAACCGCTTCCTGTACCTGCGTCCTGTACCCGCGTCCTATACCCTCTCCTCCTGTAACCGCCTCCTGTACCTGCATCCTGTACCCGCGTCCTGTACCCTCTCCTCCTGTAACTGCCTCCTGTACCCTCTCCTCCTGTACCTGTGTCCTGTGCCCGCGTCCTGTACCCTCTCCTCCTGTAACCGCCTCCTGTACCCTCTCCTCCTGTACCCTCTCCTCCTGTAACCACCTCCTGTACCCTTGCCTCCTTTACCTGCGTCCTGTACCCTCTCCTCCTGTACCCGCATCCTGTACCCTCTCCTCCTGTAACTGCCTCCTCTACCTGCGTCCTGTACCCTCTCCTCCTGTAACCGCATCCTGTAACCGCATCCTGTACCCTCTCCTCCTGTAACCGCTTCCTGTACCTGCGTCCTGTACCCTCTCATGTAACTGCCTCCTCTACCTGCGTCCTGTACCCTCTCCTCCTGTACCCGCATCCTGTACCCTCTCCTCCTGTACTTGCATCCTGTACCCTCTCCTCCTGTAACTGCCTCCTTTACCCGCGTCCTGTACCCTCTCCTCCTGTAACTGCCTCCTCTACCCGCGTCCTGTACCCTCTCCTCCTGTAACCGCCTCCTGTACCCTCTCCTACTGTACCCTCTCCTCCTGTAACCACCTCGTGTACCCTTGCCTCCTTTACCTGCGTCCTGTACCCTCTCCTCCTGTACCCGCATCCTGTACCCTCTCCTCCTGTAACTGCCTCCTCTACCCGCGTCCTGTACCCTCTCCTCCTGTAAACGCATCCTGTACCCGCGTCCTGTACCCTCTCCTCCTGTAACCGCTTCCTGTACCTGCGTCCTGTACCCGCGTCCTGTACCCTCTCCTGTAACTGCCTCCTGTACCTGCATCCTGTACCCGCTTCCTGTACCCTCTCCTCCTGTAACTGCCTCCTGTACCCTCTCCTCCTGTATCTGTGTCCTGTGCCCGCATCCTGTACCCTCTCCTCCTGTAACCGCCTCCTGTACCCTCTCCTCCTGTACCCTCTCCTCCTGTAACAACCTCCTGTTCCCTTACCTCCTTTACATGCGTCCTGTACCCTCTCCTCCTGCACCCGTGTTCTGTACTCCCTCCTCCTGTACCCTCTCCTCCTGTACCCTCTCCTCCTGTAACCACCTCCTGTACCCACGCCCTGTACCCTCTCCTGCTGTAACTGCCTCCTGTACCCTCTCCTCCTGTACCCTGTCCTCCTGTACCCGCCGTGCTCTGTGTCCTCTTGTACCCACCGTTTATGAGGGACTTTAAGAGGCACAAACACTTCTTCCAGTCTTAGGACGCCAGCCAGTGGAGCAAAGCTGTAAAGTATTATATGTGATACCGGGGGGTGGGATGGGCTGTTGAGAATGTTAGGGAATCCTACTTAATTTCGATTAATAAATATACATATATATATATATATATATATATAAAAGGAAAGTCCCACACTCTCACCCGACACAGATAACGGCTGGGGTGCCAAATCAAAGCCTGATCCAATCACAGGGTCAGACTCATAGGCCCTCATTCCGAGTCGTTCGCTCGGTATATTTCATCGCATCGCAGTGAAATTCCGCTTAGTACGCATGCGCAATATTCGCACTGCGACTGCGCCAAGTAATTTAACAATGAAGATAGTATTTTTACTCACGGCTTTTTCTTCGCTCCGGCGATCGTAATGTGATTGACAGGAAATGGGTGTTACTGGGCGGAAACACGGCGTTTCAGGGGCGTGTGGTTAAAAACGCTACCGTTTCCGGAAAAAACGCAGGAGTGGCCGGAGAAACGGAGGAGTGTCTGGGCGAACGCTGGGTGTGTTTATGACGTCAAACCAGGAACGACAAGCACTGAACTGATCGCAGATGCCGAGTAAGTCTGAAGCTACTCTGAAACTGCTAAGTAGTTTGTAATCGCAATATTGCGAATACATCGGTCGCAATTTTAAGAAGCTAAGATTCACTCCCAGTAGGCGGCGGCTTAGCGTGTGTAACTCTGCTAAAATCGCCTTGCGAGCGATCAACTCGGAATGAGGGCCATAGTACAATACAGTGTTTTTCCACATAACAGTGGAAAAAGATAGCACTCTCCAGACTTGCTTGATTTCATGTAAATACTAAAGTCATTTATTCAAAGGATTGGTTCCATGTAACTTCATGTCACAAAAAATACAAAAAGGGCTCACCAACGTTTCGGTCCTGTGCTAGGACCTTTCTCAAGGTATATGCCAGTCAGTAAACAGTCAAAGGCAGCAGTAACATCCTCAGCAGCATTAGAAAGGAACCAGGACCTGCATGAAGCCTCCTAGGCCCCCTAAATATACCTGTATGCAAATAGATGGGTGAGTCATGTGTGGCTGCGGCCGGACGCGCCACTTCCTGTCAAACTGTAAGTTACGTGCCGTCGGGTGCCGCGCTGTACACAATCATGAAAGTGGGGCATCAGAGAATAACACCCCATCGTCTGATGTACATAGCCATGTTACTTGTGCGCCCCCGGGACCAGCCGCGGCCAGCCGAACAGTATCAACGGCTGTGCCACGAGGTCGCTATGGCAACCCGCCACGACGCTATGTTATTTCCGGTTAAAAACGGAAGTGATGCGTTCCACGCTGGTCCGGCTTGCGTTTCACGTAGTCAAGGTGATCACTGTGGGTAATGGCAGGAGGCGGGGCTGAAGGCCACGTATGGCACACAGTGTGCACGTAACCATAGCTGATCCAATCTGTAAGGGGGTGATAAATGGTATATCGGGGACCTGGGTTAACAAACAAAGCAACAGTGAATAACACATTAATCATTGTTACACAGACATCATGGTGTGCGCTGCAGCATCAAACCATGGTGAGGCAGTAGTACTGATGTATAAAATACAAATGCATAATGCCCTGTCTAATGGAGTGCTATAGGAGTATGTAAACATGAATGGGCTATAAACCCTCAGAAAAAGGGGACAGATGAGCTAACATAATATTGGTGTAGTGGCCCTACGCCCCCCTCTGGCCAAACACTAGAGGACCGGCATAGGGACACAGTCCATGATAGACATTAAATCATAGTAACAAGTGCCGTGGGCAATCCATCACGACACACCTATAGTACTCCAACGAGGACTATCATGTACCAACAGGTATAGTCAACACAATAAGGCAATGCTGTCAGAAATCAAATAATGTATACAATTCTTATAATAATTATACAACAACGGGCCGGTATGGTCCATAGAAAGGAGTGCCGACTCGGCAAGGTCACAAATAAGTCCAGCAAGTGTACCAGTCTTAGGTGGCGTGTATTATGTGACCAACGCAGGGGATGATGGTGAATGATGAAATGTCCAGGAGCTACCGGAGAAATATCGAGAGGGGGTTATTTTTGTTCATCCCTCTGGAAGAAATGGTGTCTAGTCGGTGGATCCAGTAGCTCTCCCTTCTTTTCAGTGCCAGGGTGCGGTCCCACCCTCGAACAGGTGGTGGTACCCAGTCGATCAGCTTACATCTGAGGTTGGATACCTGGTGTCGATGCATCAGAAAATGTCTGGGTACCGGCTGTTCCTCCTTTTTGGACTCAATGGCCTGGTGGATAGTAGTCCTGTGATTTGCCATCCTGTCACGGAACCGCCTTGATGTCATCCCGACATAGTATAGTCCACATGGACATGTAAGGATGTATATGACGTGGTCCATGATGCAGTGTAGTTTATACTTGATCTTGATGGGGCGTCCAGAATGTGGATGAGGGAAAGTTGGGCCAGTGAGCATGCTCCAGCACGTGGTGCAGCCAGTACATTTGAAACATCCAGGTTTCTGTTTTTGTAGCCATGTAGTCCTGCTGGGGACGGTCGGGGTGGCTGTTGGTCGCAATAGAAGTTGTTTTATCCCAAATAGGGTAAAGCGCGAGGCCTACGCGGAGGTCCGCCGCTTATTGAGAACCCGCATCCGCAGCAGGAGGACCATCATTCAATTGGAGAGGCGCTGGAGCGACCTCCGCAGGCGTACGCCGGACCTGTTGGCGGAGCTCCGCCAACAAATCCGTGACATACGTAGGCGCAGTAAGTAACATATTACAGTAAATAACTGAGAATTTTAGCATAAACTTTGCCTACTTTCACTAAGTGAGAGTGTGAAAATTTGCACAATTACAATAAACTTTTTGTAGAATAAACATGACACAGTGTGTGTGGGTAGGGCAAGCAGTACTGACTGTGTAGCAAGGTGCTTCTGCAAAAGTGAATGTTGTTGTGCAGAGTTGCTACACAGCCTGTCAACTTAACCCAATAACTTGCTCAGTGGGTTTCATTTTATAATGTGGGAGGTTTTTTGAACTGGTGATGTTGCCTATATCAAACAATCAGATTCTATATATTATCTGATAGAAGCAGCTTAATAAATGTTACGTATAATCTGATTGGTTGCTATGGGCAACATCACCAGTTTTAACATTAAAAAAACTTATTAATGTTACCCCTGTCTCTTTAACATGGGACAGAACAGAGTAATAGGAATATGCTGATGTTATAAATGTATATGCTACAACCTAAATATTACATATGTCATTCTAGGGCGAGCACAACGGCAAGCTGCTGCTGCTGCTGGGAGCCCACACCAGTCCCCTTCTCAGGCCCCCTCCCCTTCTGTCTCCCCATCCCCCTCTTCTTCCCAGGCCCATTCTCGGGCCCCCTCCCCCTCTCCAGCCCACTCCCCCTCTCCGGCCACCTCCCCCTCTCCGGCCCACTCCCCCTCTCCAGCCCACACCCCCTCTCCAGCCCACACCCCCTCTCCGGCCCACACCCCCTCTCCGGACCACTCCCCCTCTCCAACCACCTCTACCTCTCCGGCCCACTCCTTCTCTCCAGCCACCTCCCCCTCTCAGGCCCACACCCCCTCTCCGGCCACCTCACCCTCTCCGGCCACCTCACCCTCTCCGGCCCAATCCCACTCTCTTTCCCAATCCCCCTCTCCGGCCCAATCCCACTCTCTTTCCCAATCCCCCTCTCCGGCCCAATCCCACTCTCTTTCCCAATCCCCCTCTCCCGACCAATCACCCTCTCCGGCCCAGTACACCTCTCTTTCACAATTCCCCTCTCTGCCCCCCTCCCCCTCTGTGTCCCAAAAATCCTCTCCACCACCCTCACCGTATCATTCTCAAACCCCCTCTGTAAGGTCCTCCCCCTTCCATCCTCTCACAGAAATAGACCCTCCTTCCCCATCCTGCCTCCTTCCCCCATCCAGCCCACATCCCCCATCCAGCCAACAACACCCATCCAGTCTACATCCCCCAGCCAGCCACCTTCGCCGCCATCCGAATGGGCAGCAGAGGGGGCCTCTTGAGGGAGGTGGGCAAGTGGCAGAGGAGAGTAAGTTCACACACATTCATTTTTATTTTTTACAAAAAAATTACGACACATTCAAATAAATGCAGTGTTGTACTGTGGGCAATCTTTTGTCAAGGTTAAATGCTTGTCTTCTTCATCATGGTATGGATTATGCATTTACATTTGTGTGAGGAACATTATATGTACAGTGTCTACATCTGCAATGTTGAGGATGCCCACTCTGGGTCGCCAATCACTATGTCGACAGGTTTGGCTGCACAACAGGGTTTGTATGTGATACATTATATGCAAAACATTTAGACCTGAGTGGTACTTTTTGTGTGGTTTTACTTTTACAATTGTGCCTGGGTATTGCAATATTTTCACATTGAAGTCGCAGGAGTCACTTTGTTAGGCAGGCTAAGGACACAGTGATTTGTGTTGTGAAAGTTACACTCCTACTATTTAGGATTTATACATTTAGAAAGCTGTTAGACCTTATGTTGTAAGGCAGGCTTTCATGGAGTGTGTGCATGCTACGATATGTGGTCCTTCTGAAGATGTGGATATGCAGTGTGATGATGCAGGGCCAAAAACAAAAAAAGAAAAGACTGTTTCACTCCAGATGTGAATGAATCCCTGCATGAGGCTACATTTACTAAGATGGTATTACTATTTAAGTTGGGATTTTGGCCATAGCAACCAAGCAGATCATACTTTTCAATTATTTTGCACCTTCTACAAGATAATATGTTGATTTTTATTGGTTGCTATGGGTAACATTCCATCTACAATATAACTCCCATATTACTGTATGTACCCCATGGTGTCGTACACTTTGTTTAAGTAAAAAATAAAAAACCTTGCTGAGCAGGCTTGAGTGTTGTTCTGCTAATGTTTTCTCATTAAAACATCCATGATGTAGTTACTTGGCCATTAAAGCAGACCTGTCCAATCTGCGGCCCTCCAGCTGTTGAAAAACTACACATCCCAGCATGGCCAGACACAGCTTTTGCATTCTCGGACAGCAAAACTGGGTCAAGGCATGCTGGGATATGTATTTTACAAACAGCTGGAGGGCCGCAGTTTGGACATGCCTGAATTAAAGTGTGCTTTGTGCCTTGTTTGTATAATAGGTAATGTGAGGAAGTTAGTAATGTTCATTTTGCATCTTAATTTCAGATGTTGCGGTTGGAGATCCCACAAGTTTGGGAGGAATTCTGGCCAGCATGCGCCAGCAACTTCAAAATTTAATGGCAACAGTGGATTTGCTGCAAAAATTTGTTGAAAAAAAAAATACATTATTTCTAAAAATTTGTTTTTTCAAAACAATAATGTACAAATAAACATTTTTGTTTCAAGTTAATCGGGTCTTGTGTTTATTTATGCAATAAAGGAACTGCAGATTGCCTAGCAGAAATTGGTTAGCTTAAACATTTCTGACATGTAACTTAAGAATGCGAATTTAAAATTAAAACCGAAAATAAACATTAAAAATAGTTAGGAGCTTATTGATTTAAAAAACGTGTTAACACATTTATTCACACACTACACCTCTACAAAAAAAAAACAAGCCACATTTACCACATCTATATTTAAAATTACTTATTTATAATGTTAATGGCCAATTATGCCTAAAAAAGTGTTCTTCAGGTATTATTTGGAGACTTAATTGGTCATGACCATTAACAATCATTACACTAATTGGATTCGTAATTGAGGAAGGCTTGTGGAGCCTTATTTAACTTAAAAGTGAAAAAAAACCCATTGCTGTGCGTTTTTTACCAAAAGCGTGTGCAATTTTAAGAGGATTGTGTAAATCTACGAGAAGGTAAGTTTTATACGATGAGGTTTGTGGTATTGCGATGGGTTCGCATTAGTGCGATGTCATTTGGCTTACGCCTACTTTGTGTATTACTGCGTATGAAATTGCAAAAATATGTTGGGGGCGGATTTTCGCTTTTGTGCAACGTATTCGCAGTTTTGCGAATATGTTGTGCGAACGTAAAAAATAGCGAACAACTCGGAATGACCACCCATGTGCACTGCAGGGGAGGCAGATTTAACATGTGCAGAGAGAGTTATAGGCCCTACACACTGGCCGATTTTTGGAAAGATATGAACGATCTCGTTCATAAATGAACGAGAACTCGTTCATATCTTTCAGTGTGGAGGCTCCAGCGATGAACGATGCGCGTCCCCGCGCTCGTTCATCGCTGGTCTCCTGTCGGCTGTGCATGCAGGCCAATATGGACGATCTCGTCCATATTTGCCTGCACTTCAATGCAGCCGCGTGACGGGGGGAGTGAAGAAACTTCACTCCCCCCGTCACTGCCCCCCCACTGCCGGGTCGCTCGTCGGCCGTATCCGCCGTCGGGCAGCTCGGCGGCGGATCGGCTAGTGTATAGGGCCCCTTAGATTTAAGTGTGGTGTGTTCAATCTGCAATCTAATTTACAGTGTAAAAATAAAGCAGCCAGTATTTACAATGCACAGAAACAAAATAACCCACCCAAATCTTACTCTTACTGCAAATGTTATATCTGCCTCCCCTGCAGTGCACATGGTTTTGCCCAACTGCTAACAAAATTCCTGCTGCGATCAACTTGGAATTACCCCCAATGCAGTGGTGTGCGGTGAGGTCAGTGGCTGGAGAGGCACTACAGCCATAATGTCCGCCGGATCCTGCCGATGACCCCTACCGCCGCCGAGCAAATGCCCGCTACTGCCTCTGAGCCGATGCCTGCTGCCACCGCCAATGGCTTACAAACTTGCCCACCATCAACTGACCCAGCCCTACGCCACTAATTTGCATCTCAATCCGATGCCGCCAATGCCCGCTGCCTGCCTGCTCATCATACTTGTGATATATTGTACATTTTTATAGAGAAAAAATAAAAAATAGTATTTGGGACTGGGAAGGGAGTGGGAGGAGGACATAAATGCAATTTTGTTGTCCAGGGCTTCTATTAACTTAATGGAGAAGGATCTGAATGGGTTAAAAAAATAAATAAAAAAATGCGTGAGGTCCCCCTTCCTAAGTATAACCAGCCTCGGGCTCCTTGAGCCGGTCCTGGTTGTTTAAATACTTGGAAAAAATTGGACAGGGGTATTTAGACAACCAGCACCGGACTCTTAGACCAGTCCTGGTTCCAAAAATACGGGGGACAACAGATGTAGGGGTCCCCCGTATTTTTAAAACCAGCACCGGGCTCCACTAGCCAGGGATATAATGCCACAGCCGGGGGACACATTTATGTAGGTCCCTGCGGTCGTGGCATTACCCCCCAACTAGTCACCCCTGGCCGGGGTTCCCTGGAGGAGTGGGGACCCCTTAAATCAAGGGGTCCCCCCCCCTCCAGGCACCCAAGGGCCAGGGGTGAAGCCCGAGGCTGTCCCCAGCACCCCTGGGCGGTGGGTGCCGGGCTGATAGTCATAAGTGTGTTAAAAAAAGAATATTGTTTTTTATTGTGGAACTACAAGGCCCAGCAAGCCTACCCAGCTTGCTGGTACTTGGAGAACCTCAAGTACCAGCATGCAGGGAAATAATGGGTCCGCTGGTACCTGTAGTTCTACAACAACAAAAAATACCCAAATAAAAACACAACACACACATACCGTGAAAGTAAAAATTTATTAAAACACACTTACGCACTCACACATACTTACCTACATCCCACGCCGGTCACGTCCACTTGTCCATGTAGAATCCAATAGGTGGTTCCTGTAAAAATGAGAGAGAGATTACTTACCTACATCCCACGCCGGTCACGTCTACTTGTCCAGTAGAATCCAATAGGGCCGGTACCTGTAAAAATTAAAATTACACTTACAAACGAAGTAATCCACAAGAGGAGAGAGAGAGAGAAATAGAGAGAAATGAATGAATATTATGCACTCGCTGACGCGGAAGGACGTTAGCACAGACAGGGGAGAGTGTTGCTGCTGGCTGGGAGGATGGAGCAGGCGCCCCCAATAGTTGTGAGCCCAGTAGCTGTGCCCCCAGTAGTTGTGACCCCTGTAGTTGTGCCCCTTGTAGCTGTGCCCCCTGTAGCTGTGCCCCCAATAGCTGTGACCCGAGTAGTTGTGCCCCCTGTCGCAGTGCCCCCAGTCGCTGTGCCCCCTGTAGCTTTGCCCCCAGTAGCTGTGCCCCCAGTAGCTGTGCCCCTTGTGGCTGTGCCCGTAGTAGTTGTGACCCCTGTAATTGTGCCCCTTGTAGCAGTGCCCCGAGTAGTTGTGACCCCTGTAGTTGTGCCCCCAGCTGCTGTGGCCCCTGTAGCTGTGCCCCCAGTAGTTGTGACCCCAGTAGCTGTGCCCCCTGTAGCTTTGGCCCCAGTAGCTGTAACCCCTGTAATTGTGCCCCCAGCAGCGTACCCCTTGTGGCTGTGCCCCCAGTAGTTGTGACCCCTGTAACTGTGCCCCCAGTAGTTATAACCCCTGTAATTGTGCCCCCAGTAGCGTACCCCTTGTGGCTGTGCCCCCAGTAGTTGTGACCCCTGTAACTGTGCCCCCAGTAGCTGTGCCCCTTGTGGCTGTGCCCCCAGTAGTTGTGACCCCTGTAATTGTGCCCCTTGTAGCTGCACCCCCAGTCGCTGTGCCCCCTGTAGCTGTGCCCCTTGTAGCTGTGCCCCCAGTTGCTGTGCCCCTTGTAGTTGTGCCCCTTGCTGTGCCCCTTGTAGTGGTGCTCCCAGTTGCTGTGCCCCTTGTAGTGGTGCCCCCAGTTGCTGTGCCCCTTATAGTGGTGCCCCCAGTTGCTGTGGACCTTGTAGTGGTGCCCCCACTTGCTGTGCCCCTTGTAGTGGTGCCCCCAGTTGCTGTGCCCCTTATAGTGGTGCCCCCAGTTGCTGTGGACCTTGTAGTGGTGCCCCCACTTGCTGTGCCCCTTGTAGTGGTGCCCCCAGTTGCTGTGCCCCTTGTAGTTGTGCCCCTTGCTGTGCCCCTTGTAGTTGTGTCCCCAGTTGCTGTGCCCCTTGTAGTGGTGCCCCCAGTTGCTGTGCCCCTTGTAGTGGTGCCCCCACTTGCTGTGCCCCTTGTAGTTGTGCCCCCAACACAAACACATAAAAAAAAATATACACACACACACACACAATACTTACCGCTCCTGCAGCGATGTCCTCCGTCTCCGGCCGCCGGCTCCTCACTGCTATAGGAGAGACGTCATGATTCATGACGTCTCTTCCTTAGTAGCGCCGCTCTGACACCAGGGGTCAAAAATGACCTCTGGTGTCAGTCAGCGGCGCTGGCTGCAGCGGGCATCCACACAGCCCACGGCGCCTGCTGCAGCCGGGAAGGGGGATCGCTAGTGATTGGACAGCGGATCCAGCACTGGATCCGCTGGGCCAATCACATCTGGGGCAGTGACAGGGGCGTGCATTCATCTGGGCTGAATGCACGCCCCTGTCATTGAGGCACCTGTAGTGGTGCCGCTTCTCCATTCTTTTTCAATGGGCTTTCACAGCCCATTGCTGCGCCCCGCCCCCTGCCCGCCCCCCGCTGCCCGAACTTTAATGTTAGCAGCGGGAGGCACCTCTCCCGCTGCCTCCCATCCTTACATGCAGCCATAGTAAGAGGGGAAAAATGATTCCAATAATAAAAGAAGATATTTATCACAGACTCTGTGATAAATATCTTCTTTTTATTATTTCAATCATTATGACAGGTTAGGCACTGCCTCCCCTGCCTCTCCTGACTGCACGTCCCTTCCCCAATGAGCAGAACCTCTTGACAATGAGCAGATACTGTGGCATACTGTATTTCAGTAGTGGCATAATATGGTCACAGGGACATGTGGTGGTCATTATATGGTGTCAGGGGCATTACAGTGGGGCATAATATGGTGACAGGGGCATAATTGTGGGTGCTTAATATGGTGACAGGGTCATTACTGTGTGGTGCATAATATGATGTCAGGGGCATTACTGTGGTGACTTAATATAATGCAAAGGCCATTACTGTGTGGGGCATATGTATAATGCACATTATGTCGGTGAAAGGTAACCTTTTCCTGTAAGGCCACACCCATTACACCAAAGCCACATCTACTTTGGGGGCGCACACATGTTAATTTTTAGATATGTATAGGGAAGGGGGGGGGGGGGAGGGAAGGGAATTTCTTTAGTGTTTCAACTGGGTGGCTCCCAGTTGAAACACTAAAGAAATCCCCCCCCCCCCCCCCAAACCTAAAAACTTTGTGGCGCCACTGAGCGGGGAAGAAGACACCAGCACCACTCTGTAAGCTTACTATTAAGTGCAGAAGCACACTTTCTTAACTTATACTTCTCATTGTCACTAACAGCATTATACTGTGACAACTTACCCAGACAGATGTTAACAAGACATAACACACCCATAATAGATTTGGCAAGCCCTGCCTACCACTAACCCTAATATTCCCTCTATTGCATAACCCTAACCCCCACCCCTGCAGCCTAACCTAACCCCCACCCCTGCAGCCTACCCTAACCCCCACCCCTCCAGCCTACCCTAACCCCCACTCCTGCAGCCTACCCTAACTCCTACTCCTGCAGCCTAACCTAACCTCCACTCTTGCAGCCTACCCTAACTCCCACACCTGCAGCCTACCATAACCCCCAACACTGCAGCCTAACCAAACCCCCACTCCTGCAGCCTACCATAACCCCCACCCCTGCAGCCTACCCTAACTCCCACCCCTGCAGCCTACCCTAATCCCCAACACTGCAACCTAACCTAACCCCCACTCCTGCAGCCTATCCTAACACCCACCCCTGCAGCCTACCCTGACCCCCACCCCTGCAGCCTACCCTAACCCCCACCCCTGCAGCCTACCCTGACCCCTACCCCTGCAGCCTAACCTAACCCCCACCCCTGCAGCCTACCCTAACCCCCACCCCTGCAGCCTACCCTAACCCCCAACCATGCAGCCTAACCTAACCCTCACTCCTGCAGCCTACCCTAACTCCCACTCCTGCAGCCTACCCTAACCCCCAACACTGCAGCCTACCCTAACCCCCACTCCTGCAGCCTACTCTAACCCCCACCCCTGCAGCCTACCCTAACTCCCACGCCTGCAGCCTACCCTAACCCCCAATACTGCAGGCTAACCTAATCCCCACTCCTGCAGCCGACCCTAACCCCCACCCCTGCAGCCTAACCTAACCCCCACCCCTACAGCCTACCCTAACCCCCAACACTGCAGCCTAACCTAACCCTTACCCCTGCAGTCTACCTTAACCCCCACCCCTGCAGCCTACCCTAACCCCCACCCCTGCAGCCTACCCTAAACCCCACCCCTGCAGCCTACCCTAACCCCCACCCCTGCAGCTACCCTAACCCCCACCCCTGCAGCCTAACCTAACCCAAACCCCTGCAGCCTTCCCTAACCCCCACACCTGCAGCCTACCCTAACCCCCACCCCTGCAGTCTACCCTAACCCCCACCCCTGCAGCCTACCCTTACCCAAACCCCTGCAGCCTACCCTAACCCCCACACCTGCAGCCTACCCGAACACCAACCCCTGCAGCCTAACCTAACCCCCACCCCTGCAGCCTACCCTAACCCCCACCCCTGCAGCCTAACCTAACCCCCACCCCTGCAGCCTAACCTAACCCCCACACCTGCAGCCTACCCTAACCCCCACCCCTGCAGCCTACCCTAAACCCCACCCCTGCAGCCTACCCTAACTCCCACCCCCGCAGCTACCCTAACCCCCACCCCTGCAGCCTACCCTTACCCAAACCCCTGCAGCCTACCCTAACCCCCACACCTGCAGCCTACCCGAACACCCACCCCTGCAGTCTACACTAACCCCCACCCCTGCAGCCTAACCTAACCCAAACCCCTGCAGCCTACCCTAACCCCCACACCTGCAGCCTACCCTAACCCCCACCCCTGCAGCCTAACCTAACCCCCACCCCTGCAGCCTAACCTAACCCCCACACCTGCAGCCGACCCTAACCCCCACCCCTGCAGCCTACCCTAACCCCCACCCCTGCAGCCTACCCTAACCCCCACCCCTGCAGCCTACCCTAACCCCCACCCCTGCAGCCTACCTTAACCTCCCCTGCAGCCTACCCTAACCCAAACCCCTGCAGCCTACCCTAACCCCCACCCCTGTAGCCTACCCTAACCCCCACCCCTGCAGCCTACCTTAACCTCCCCCTGCAGCCTAACCTAACCCCCACTCCTGCAGTCTGACAATGTCGACAATTTCACCCTCTGGCATTCTGAGAATGTAGATGTGTCATTTTAACTATGTCAACATCATAACTGTAGACATTGTGCTGTCGGAATTATGAATATCGACTTTGATGGTATACTGTATTTTGCAAACATACAGTACGTGGATTTAGAAATAACTATGTACAAACGAAGTAACTGTGCATAGGTGTCAACTGTCCTTAATTTCCACCAACAGTCACAAATTTTTACTCCAAAAATGGTTGTTTTTTTTTCCGTTCCATTTTTAGCCAGCTAAACAGAGTATACTGAGTCTTGTGTTTGTGTGTCTGTGTCTTTGTCTGTGTTTGGCTTTTTTTCAGAACCAAAATGTCCATGGAAGTTTTTATAAAATGTTGTCAGCTGTGGAGGCAATTTAGGAGACATCCAATCAGCTAACATTGGGGGTTATTCCGAGTTGATCGCTCGCTAGATATTTTTTGCAGCGCTGCGATCAGATAGTCGCCACCCATAGGGGAGTGTATTTTCGCTTTGCAAGTGTGCGATTGCATGTGCAGTTGAGCACTACAAAAAAGTTTTGTGCAGTTTCTGAGTATCTCTGGACTTACTCAGCCGCTGCGATCACTTCAGTATGTCCGGTCCCGGAATTGACATCAGACACCTGCCCTGCAAACACTTGGACATGCCTGCATTTTCCCAAACACTCCCTGAAAATGGTCAGTTGACACCCACAAACGCCCTTGCGATCGGCTGTGTGAATGGATTCTTCGTTAAATTCATCGCCCAGCACCGATCCGCTTTGTACCCGTACGATGCGCCTGCGCATTGCGGTGCATATGCATGAGCAGTTTTGCTGAGTTTTGACCTGATCGCAGTGCGATCAGCTAGCGTGCGATCAGGTCGGAATGACCACCATGCTTCCTTTCTTCTTTCAAGAGATGCCTCCACAAACTAAGGCGTATGGTTACTAAAGTGCATGTTTTTAGAAGTTGAAATGTTGACCATAGCAACCAATTAGATTCTAGCTATTATCTTCTAGAAAGTGTTAGGTAAATGATAAGTAGAATCTGATTGATTGCTATGGGCAACATCTCCACTTCTAAAAAACTGCTCTTTAGTAAATATACCCCTAAGAGTGCACCTTGGTGCATGATGTCATTTAGAAAGTAAATGTATTTTACAAGAATTTGTCAGATTCTCCTGCGCCGCACTGTGCAAAAGTGTAAACATCACATAAAAGCCCAACTTCCTTCCACCTTAGACCCACATCTTTAATTATATTCATACATTTCTTAAGCTGATTCATGAATGTTTGGAAGTAATCATCAAAGTGAAGAACTATGGTGGTCATTCCGAGTTGTTCGCTCGTTGACGATTTTCGCTATGCTGCGATTTGTTGCTAAATGCGCATGCACATGATACGCAGAGCGCATGCGCTAAGTTATTTTACACAAAACTTAGTAGATTTGCTGGTGTTCATGCGGCGCTTTTCAGTCGCACTGCTGATCGGTGAATGATTGACAGGAAAGGGACGTTTCTGGGTGGTAACTGAGCATTTTCCGGGAGTGTGCTAAAAAACGCAGGAGTGTCAGGGAAAAACGCGGGAGTGTCTGGAGAAACGGGGGAGTGGCTGGCCGATCGCAGGGCGTGTTTGTGACGTCAAACCAGGAACTAAACGGACTGAGCTGATCGCAATCTAGGAGTAGGGCTGGAGCTACTCAGAAACTGCAAGAAACTATTTAGTAGCAGTTCTGCTAATCTTTCGTTCGCTATTCTGCTATGCTAAGATACACTCCCAGAGGGCGGCGGCCTAGCGTGTGCAATGCTGCTAAAAGCAGCTAGCGAACGAACAACTCGGAATGAGGGCCAATGGGCACTGCTATTGTTACAGGTGTCACATTTTTACACTTTATGAGTGGGAAGCGTTGTATTACAGTGCTCAGAGGACTCCTATAAAGTTGTATTTATTTATTATTATTTATTTATTTATTAAAAGTTTCTTATATACTGGAACCACAGAGGTGCAAAACGGGTCCTATTATAAGCATAGAGCAACACCCATGGAATATGGGGGGTAATTCAGATTTGATCGCAGCAACAAATTTGTTAGCAGTTGGGCAAAACCATGGGGGTCATTCCGAGTTGATCGTAGCTGTGCTAAATTTAGCACAGCTATGATCGTAAACTCAGACATGCAGGGGGATGCCCAGCACAGGGCTAGCCCACCCCGCATGTCAGTGCCGCCCCCCCCTGCACAAATACAAAAGCATCACACAGAGGCGATGCCTTTGTATTTGAGAAGTAACTTCCGGCCAGCGCAGCTCCTGCGGCTGGCCGGGAGTTGCTTGTTGCTCCCACTGGCCGCAGCGGCTGCGTGAGACGTCATGCAGCCGCCGCGGCCCGCTCCCCCAATGGTCCGGCCACGCCTGCTTTGGCCGGACCGCTCCCCCTAAACGGCGGCTTAACGCCGCCGTTCAGCCCCCTCCCGCCTAGCGACCGCCTCTGTCTCAGAGGCGATCGCTAGGTAACAAAAGCTGACATGTGCCGGCGCACTGCGGTGCCGGTGCATGCGCAGTTCCGACCCGATCGCTGCAACAAACTGCAGCGAGCGATCAGGTCGGAATGACCCTCCATGAGCACTGCAGGAGGGACAGATGTAACGTGCAGAGAGAGTCAGATTTGGGTTAGTCATTTTGTTTCTGTGCAGGGTAAATACTGGCTGCTTTATTTTTACACTGCAATTTAGATTTCAGATTGAACACACCCCACCCAAATCTAACTCTCTCTGCACATGTTATATCTGCCCCCCTGCAGTGCACATGGTTTTGCCCCCTGCAGTGCACATGGGGGTCATTCTGACGCGATCGCATGCTGCAGTTTTTCACAGCCGTGCGATTGGGTCCGGAATGTGCATGCGCTGCGGCGACGGGCAACGCCAGGCAGCGAATGTTCTGATGAAGATTTCGATCGCAGCGGCCATCGCAAGGTGACTGACAGCAGGAAGGCGTTTTCCGGGGTGGTAGGGAAAACGCAGGCGTGTCAAGGCGTTTGCAGGGCGGGTGTCTGACGTCAATTCCGGGACCTGACAGGCAGAAGTGATCGCAGTGGCTGAGTAAGTTCAGAACTACTCAGAAACTGCACAAAATGTTTTTGTACAGCTCCCCTGCACACGCGTTCGCACACTTGCACAGCTAAAATACACTCCCCCATAGGCGGCGACTATCTGATCGCACGGGCTGCAAAAAGTTGCAGCATGTGATCAACTTGGAATGACCCCCATGGTTCTGCCAAACTGCTAACACATTTGCTGCTACGATCAACTTCTTAATTAGGCCCAAGAGCTCTGCAAAATGTAAGGGGTCATTCCGAGTTGTTCGCTCGGTAAAAATCTTCGCATCGCAGCGATTTTCCGCTTAATGCACATGCGCAATGTCCGCACTGCGACTGCGCCAAGTAAATTTGCTATGCACTTAGGAATTTTACTCACGGCATTTTCATCGTTCTGGCGATCGTAATGTGATTGACAGGAAATGGGTGTTACTGGGCGGAAACAGGCCGTTTTATGGGCGTGTGGGAAAAAACGCTACCGTTTCCGGAAAAAACGCAGGAGTGGCCGGAGAAACGGGGGAGTGTCTGGGCGAACGCTGGGTGTGTTTGTGACGTCAAACCAGGAACGACAATCAGTGAAATGATCGCAGATGCCGAGTAAGTCTGGAGCTACTCAGAAACTGCTACGAGGTGTGTAATCGCAATATTGCGAATACTTTGTTCGCAATTTTAAGATGCTAAGATTCACTCCCAGTAGGCGGCGGCTTAGCATGAGCAAATCTGCTAAAATCCACTTGCGAGCGAACAACTCGGAATGACCCCCGTAATCTTTTATTGGAACAGAAATAGACTTGCTACCTTTCTCACAGCAAGGATGCAACCTCTTCATACCTTTATCTTCTTTGCAAACGCCATCATCCTCTTTATGTGTAAATCTAAGTGTACTGGCAGAATTCTAGGTAAATGTAAATGACATTGTATATATTTGGAGCCCCCCCCCCCAACCCCCCCAACATAGCATATTCCCCTTGCTACAAAAGGCTATGATCTAAATTATCTATTTAATGATTGTGGTGTGTTTTTAATTCAATTAGATCAGCCCAAATAACTGCAAAAGTTTGTAAGCATCTTTGTACTGTTCATATCCATGGGGGCCGACGTGGAGTGGAGTGCATGCTGACTCGGGGAGTGACTCTTGCATGTTTGTGCACTGCGAATGTTTCAGAACTAAGGGGGTAATTCAGAGCTGATCGTAGCAGCAAATTTGTTAGCAGTTGGCAAAACCATGGAAGTCATTCCGAGTTGATCGCTCGCTAGCAGTTTTTAGCAGCCGTGCAAACGCTATGCCGCCCTCTGGGAGTGTATTTTAGCTTAGCAGAAGTGCGAACGAAAGGATCGCAGAGCGGCTACAAAGTTATTTTGTGCAGTTTCAGAGTAGCTTCAGACCTACTCAGCGCTTGCGATCACTTCAGTCTGTTCAGTTCCTGTTTTGACGTCACGAACATGGCCTGCGTTCGTACAGCCACGCCTGCGTTTTTCCTGGCACGCCTGCCTTTTTCCACACACTCCCTGAAAACGGTCAGTTGACACCCAGAAATGCCCACTTCATGTCAATCACTCTGCGGTCACCAGTGCGACTGAAAAGCTTTGCTAGACCCTGTGTGAAACTACATTGGCCGTTGTGAAGGTACGTCGCGCGTGCGCATTGTGCCGCATACGCATGTGCAGAAGTACTGATTTTTTGCATCATCGCTGCACAGCGAGCATTTGCACTGCAGGTGGGGCAGATATAACATTTGCAGAGAGAGTTAGATTTGGTGGGTTATATTCTTTCTGTGCAGGGTAAATACTGGCTGCTTAATTTTTACACTGCAATTTAGATTTCAGTTTGAACACACCCCACCCAAATCTAACTCTCTCTGCACATGTTACATCTGCCCCCCCTGCAGTGCACATGGGCCCTCATTCCGAGTTGTTCGCTCGCTAGCTGCTTTTAGCAGCATTGCACACGCTAGGCCGCCGCCATCTGGGAGTGTATCTTAATTTAGCAGAATAGCTTTTCGAAAGATGAGCAGAACTGCTTAAAATAAATTCTTTGCAGTTTCTGAGTAGCTCCAGACCTACTCACAGATTGCGATCAGCTCAGTCCGTTTAGTTCCTGGTTTGACGTCACAACCACGCCCTGCGTTCGGCCAGCCACTCCCCCGTTTCTCCAGACACTCCCGCGTTTTTTAGCACACTCCCGGAAAACGCACAGTTACCACTAGAGATGAGCGCCTGAAATTTTTCGGGTTTTGTGTTTTGGTTTTGGGTTCGGTTCCGCGGCCGTGTTTTGGGTTCGAACGCGTTTTGGCAAAACCTCTCCGAATTTTTTTTGTCGGATTCGGGTGTGTTTTGGATTCGGGTGTTTTTTTCAAAAAACACTAAAAAACAGCTTAAATCATAGAATTTGGGGGTCATTTTGATCCCAAAGTATTATTAACCTCAAAAACCATAATTTACACTCATTTTCAGTCTATTCTGAATACCTCACACCTCACAATATTATTTTTAGTCCTAAAATTTGCACCGAGGTCGCTGTGTGAGTAAGATAAGCGACCCTAGTGGCCGACACAAACACCGGGCCCATCTAGGAGTGGCACTGCAGTGTCACGCAGGATGTCCCTTCCAAAAAACCCTCCCCAAACAGCACATGACGCAAAGAAAAAAAGAGGCGCAATGAGGTAGCTGTGTGAGTAAGATTAGCGACCCTAGTGGCCGACACAAACACCGGGCCCATCTAGGAGTGGCACTGCAGTGTCACGCAGGATGGCCCTTCCAAAAAACCCTCCCCAAACAGCACATGACGCAAAGAAAAAAAGAGGCGCAATGAGGTAGCTGTGTGAGTAAGATTAGCGACCCTAGTGGCCGACACAAACACCGGGCCCATCTAGGAGTGGCACTGCAGTGTCACACAGGATGTCCCTTCCAAAAAACCCTCCCCAAACAGCACATGACGCAAAGAGAAAAAGAGGCGCAATGAGGTAGCTGACTGTGTGAGTAAGATTAGCGACCCTAGTGGCCGACACAAACACCGGGCCCATTTAGGAGTGGCACTGCAGTGTCACGCAGGATGTCCCTTCCAAAAAACCCTCCCCAATCAGCACATGATGCAAAGAAAAAGAAAAGAAAAAAGAGGTGCAAGATGGAATTGTCCTTGGGCCCTCCCACCCACCCTTATGTTGTATAAACAAAACAGGACATGCACACTTTAACCAACCCATCATTTCAGTGACAGGGTCTGCCACACGACTGTGACTGATATGACGGGTTGGTTTGGACCCCCCCCAAAAAAGAAGCAATTAATCTCTCCTTGCACAAACTGGCTCTACAGAGGCAAGATGTCCACCTCATCATCACCCTCCGATATATCACCGTGTACATCCCCCTCCTCACAGATTATCAATTCGTCCCCACTGGAATCCACCATCTCAGCTCCCTGTGTACTTTGTGGAGGCAATTGCTGCTGGTCAATGTCTCCGCGGAGGAATTGATTATAATTCATTTTAATGAACATCATCTTCTCCACATTTTCTGGATGTAACCTCGTACGCCGATTGCTGACAAGGTGAGCGGTGGCACTAAACACTCTTTCGGAGTACACACTTGTGGGAGGGCAATTTAGGTAGAATAAAGCCAGTTTGTGCAAGGGCCTCCAAATTGCCTCTTTTTCCTGCCAGTATAAGTACGGACTGTGTGACGTGCCTACTTGGATGCGGTCACTCATATAATCCTCCACCATTCTATCAATGTTGAGAGAATCATATGCAGTGACAGTAGACGACATGTCCGTAATCGTTGTCAGGTCCTTCAGTCCGGACCAGATGTCAGCATCAGCAGTCGCTCCAGACTGCCCTGCATCACCGCCAGCGGGTGGGCTCGGAATTCTGAGCCTTTTCCTCGCACCCCCAGTTGCGGGAGAATGTGAAGGAGGAGATGTTGACAGGTCGCGTTCCGCTTGACTTGACAATTTTGTCACCAGCAGGTCTTTCAACCCCAGCAGACTTGTGTCTGCCGGAAAGAGAGATCCAAGGTAGGCTTTAAATCTAGGATCGAGCACGGTGGCCAAAATGTAGTGCTCTGATTTCAACAGATTGACCACCCGTGAATCCTTGTTAAGCGAATTAAGGGCTCCATCCACAAGTCCCACATGCCTAGCGGAATCGCTCCGTGTTAGCTCCTCCTTCAATGTCTCCAGCTTCTTCTGCAAAAGCCTGATGAGGGGAATGACCTGACTCAGGCTGGCAGTGTCTGAACTGACTTCACGTGTGGCAAGTTCAAAGGGCATCAGAACCTTGCACAACGTTGAAATCATTCTCCACTGCGCTTGAGACAGGTGCATTCCACCTACTATATCGTGCTCAATTGTATAGGCTTGAATGGCCTTTTGCTGCTCCTCCAACCTCTGAAGCATATAGAGGGTTGAATTCCACCTCGTTACCACTTCTTGCTTCAGATGATGGCAGGGCAGGTTCAGTAGTTTTTGGTGGTGCTCCAGTCATCTGTACGTGGTGCCTGTACGCCGAAAGTGTCCCGCAATTCTTCTGGCCACCGACAGCATCTCTTGCACGCCCCTGTCGTTTTTTAAAAAATTCTGCACCACCAAATTCAAGGTATGTGCAAAACATGGGACGTGCTGGAATTTGCCCATATTTAATGCACACACAATATTGCTGGCGTTGTCCGATGCCACAAATCCACAGGAGAGTCCAATTGGGGTAAGCCATTCCGCGATGATCTTCCTCAGTTGCCGTAAGAGGTTTTCAGCTGTGTGCGTATTCTGGAAAGCGGTGATACAAAGCGTAGCCTGCCTAGGAAAGAGTTGGCGTTTGCGAGATGCTGCTACTGGTGCCGCCGCTGCTGTTCTTGCGGCGGGAGTCCATACATCTACCCAGTGGGCTGTCACAGTCATATAGTCCTGACCCTGCCCTGCTCCACTTGTCCACATGTCCGTGGTTAAGTGGACATTGGGTACAACTGCATTTTTTAGGACACTGGTGAGTCTTTTTCTGACGTCCGTGTACATTCTCGGTATCGCCTGCCTAGAGAAGTGGAACCTAGATGGTATTTGGTAACGGGGGCACACTGCCTCAATAAATTGTCTAGTTCCCTGTGAACTAACGGCGGATACCGGACGCACGTCTAACACCAACATAGTTGTCAAGGCCTCAGTTATCCGCTTTGCAGCCGGATGACTGCTGTGATATTTCATCTTCCTCGCAAAGGACTGTTGAACAGTCAATTGCTTACTGGAAGTAGTACAAGTGGGCTTACGACTTCCCCTCTGGGATGACCATCGACTCCCAGCAGCAACAACAGCAGCGCCAGCAGCAGTAGGCGTTACACGCAAGGATGCATTGGAGGAATCCCAGGCAGGAGAGGAATCGTCAGAATTGCCAGTGACATGGCCTGCAGGACTATTGGCATTCCTGGGGAAGGAGGAAATTGACACTGAGGGAGTTGGTGGGGTGGTTTGCGTGAGCTTGGTTACAAGAGGAAGGGATTTACTGGTCAGTGGACTGCTTCCGCTGTCACCCAAAGTTTTTGAACTTGTCACTGACTTATTATGAATGCGCTGCAGGTGACGTATAAGGGAGGATGTTCCGAGGTGGTTAACGTCCTTACCCCTACTTATTACAGCTTGACAAAGGGAACACACGGCTTGACACCTGTTGTCCGCATTTCTGGTGAAATACCTCCACACCGAAGAGCTGATTTTTTTGGTATTTTCACCTGGCATGTCAACGGCCATATTCCTCCCACGGACAACAGGTGTCTCCCCGGGTGCCTGACTTAAACAAACCACCTCACCATCAGAATCCTCCTGGTCAATTTCCTCCCCAGCGCCAGCAACACCCATATCCTCCTCATCCTGGTGTACTTCAACACTGACATCTTCAATCTGACTATCAGGAACTGGACTGCGGGTGCTCCTTCCAGCACTTGCAGGGGGCGTGCAAATGGTGGAAGGCGCATGCTCTTCACGTCCAGTGTTGGGAAGGTCAGGCATCGCAACCGACACAATTGGACTCTCCTTGTGGATTTGGGATTTCGAAGAATGCACAGTTCTTTGCTGTGCTGCTTTTGCCAGCTTGAGTCTTTTCATTTTTCTAGCGAGAGGCTGAGTGCTTCCATCCTCATGTGAAGCTGAACCACTAGCCATGAACATAGGCCAGGGCCTCAGCCGTTCCTTGCCACTCCGTGTCGTAAATGGCATATTGGCAAGTTTACGCTTCTCCTCCGACAATTTTATTTTAGGTTTTGGAGTCCTTTTTTTTCTGATATTTGGTGTTTTGGATTTGACATGCTCTGTACTATGACATTGGGCATCGGCCTTGGCAGACGACGTTGCTGGCATTTCATCGTCTCGGCCATGACTAGTGGCAGCAGCTTCAGCACGAGGTGGAAGTGGATCTTGATCTTTCCCTAATTTTGGAACCTCAACATTTTTGTTCTCCATATTTTAATAGGCACAACTAAAAGGCACCTCAGGTAAACAATGGAGATGGATACTAGTATACAATTATGGACTGCCTGCCGAGTGCAGACACAGAGGTAGCCACAGCCGTGAACTACCGTACTGTACTGTGTCTGCTGCTAATATAGACTGGTTGATAAAGAGATGTCTATGTAACTATGTATGTATAAAGAAGAAAGAAAAAAAAACCACGGTTAGGTGGTATACAATTATGGACGGACTGCCTGCCGAGTGCAGACACAGAGGTAGCCACAGCCGTGAACTACCGTACTGTACTGTGTCTGCTGCTAATAATATAGACTGGTTGATAAAGAGATGTCGTAGTAGTATGTATGTATAAAGAAGAAAGAAAAAAAAACCACGGTTAGGTGGTATACAATTATGGACGGACTGCCTGCCGAGTGCAGACACAGAGGTAGCCACAGCCGTGAACTACCGTACTGTACTGTGTCTGCTGCTAATATAGACTGGTTGATAAAGAGATGTCTATGTAACTATGTATGTATAAAGAAGAAAGAAAAAAAAACCACGGTTAGGTGGTATACAATTATGGACGGACTGCCTGCCGAGTGCAGACACAGAGGTAGCCACAGCCGTGAACTACCGTACTGTACTGTGTCTGCTGCTAATATAGACTGGTTGATAAAGAGATGTCTATGTAACTATGTATGTATAAAGAAGAAAGAAAAAAAAACCACGGTTAGGTGGTATACAATTATGGACGGACTGCCTGCCGAGTGCAGACACAGAGGTAGCCACAGCCGTGAACTACCGTACTGTACTGTGTCTGCTGCTAATATAGACTGGTTGATAAAGAGATGTCTATGTAACTATGTATGTATAAAGAAGAAAGAAAAAAAACCCACGGTTAGGTGGTATACAATTATGGACGGACTGCCTGCCGAGTGCAGACACAGAGGTAGCCACAGCCGTGAACTACCGTACTGTACTGTGTCTGCTGCTAATATAGACTGGTTGATAAAGAGATGTCGTAGTAGTATGTATGTATAAAGAAGAAAAAAAAACCACGGTTAGGTGGTATACAATTATGGACGGACTGCCTGCCGAGTGCAGACACAGAGGTAGCCACAGCCGTGAACTACCGTACTGTGTCTGCTGCGACTGGATGATAAATGATATAAAAAATATATATATATCACTACTGCAGCCGGACAGGTATATATTATATATTATATAATGACGGACCTGCTGGACACTGTCTGTCAGCAGAATGAGTTTTATTTTTATAGAATAAAAAAAACAACAACACACAAGTGAAGTCACACGACGAGTGTTTAACTTTTTCAGGCAATCACAATATAAGTATACTACTAACTATACTGGTGGTCAGTGTGGTCAGGTCACTGGTCAGTCACACTGGCAGTGGCACTCCTGCAGCAAAAGTGTGCACTGTTTAATTTTAATATAATATTATGTACTCCTGGCTCCTGCTATAACCTATAACTGGCACTGCAGTGCTCCCCAGTCTCCCCCACCCACAATTATAAGCTGTGTGAGCTGAGCAGTCAGACAGATATATAATATATATAGATGATGCAGCACACTGGGCTGAGCCTGAGCAGTGCACACAGATATGGTATGTGACTGAGTCACTGTGTGTATCGCTTTTTTCAGGCAGAGAACGGATATATTAAATAAACTGCACTGTCTGGTGGTCACTCACTATATAATATTATGTACTCCTGGCTCCTGCTATAACCTATAACTGGCACTGCAGTGCTCCCCAGTCTCCCCCACAATTATAAGCTGTGTGAGCTGAGCAGTCAGACAGATATATAATATATATAGATGATGCAGCACACTGGGCTGAGCCTGAGCAGTGCACACAGATATGGTATGTGACTGAGTCACTGTGTGTATCGCTTTTTTCAGGCAGAGAACGGATATATTAAATAAACTGCACTGTCTGGTGGTCACTCACTAGTAAACTCTCTGCACTCTCTACACTTCTACAGTACTCCTCCTAGTCCTAAGCTCCAGTAAATCTCTCTCTCTTATAATCTAAATGGAGAGGACGCCAGCCACGTCCTCTCACTATCAATCTCAATGCACGTGTGAAAATGGCGGCGACGCGCGGCTCCTTATATAGAATCCGAGTCTCGCGAGAATCCGACAGCGTCATGATGACGTTCGGGCGCGCTCGGGTTAACCGAGCAAGGCGGGAGGATCCGAGTCTGCTCGGACCCGTGAAAAAAACCATGAAGTTCGGGCGGGTTCGGATTCAGAGAAACCGAACCCGCTCATCTCTAGTTACCACCCAGAAACGCCCCTTTCCTGTCAATCATTCGCTGATCACCAGAGCGACTGAAAAGCGCCGCAGGATCCACAGCAAAACTGCTAAGTTTTTAGTTAAATAACTAAGCGCATGCGCCCTGCGTACCATGCACATGCGCATTTTGCAACAAATCGCAGCATAGCGAAAATTGGCAACGAGTGAACAACTCGGAATGACCCCCCATGGTTTTGCCCAACTGCTAACAAATTTGCTGCTACAATCAGCTCTGAATTACCCCATAATTGTATAAAGAAGAGGTGATGCACATGTCAGTCACATCTCCACTTGCGATGGAAGGGACATAACTATGCTGTAAGGGTGTAGTATGGTATGCCGGCGGCCGGGATCCCTACCGCCAGCATACCGATAGCTGGGTGAGCGCAAATGAGACCCTTGAGGGCTCGCTGCGCTTGCCACGCTGCGGGCAGGGCGGCGCTCTACGCACACCACGCTATTTATTCTCCATCCAGGGGGGTCGTGGACCTCCAAGAGGGAGAATAGTTGTCGGTATACTGAGCGCCGGGATCCCAATAGCCAGCATACTGAATACCACCCATGCTGTAACAAGGTGTGCTATAGTAGGCAAAGTTCAATGAGGATGTGTCAACACAAGTACAGGTTATACAGAGTGTGACGGAAGTGTAAGCATGCCTTATTTGTCTGGGGCAAGTGTGTGCTGATAAGGATGATAATGATTATACTCAGTGTTTAGATAGGGGCTGATTCTCATTTGGGAGCAAAGCAAAAAATTAAACAAGTCACTTTTCACCTGAACAAACTGTGTTGTACTACAAGGGATTCAATTATTATTATTATTATTATTATTATTATTATTATTATATGCATGCAGGCATTGGCATTTCTGTCATGGGTTCAATGTGTGCGGTGCATAGGGGCCCCTGAGTTCAGGGGGGCCTCACACTGCACTCATGTTGTTTTAATACTTACGTTTTAATACTTACCTCTCCGGAGTCTCGCTACGGGTGCCGCAGATGGGTGCCAGTATGCAGGAAAATAGGGGAATGTATTGCAATGTATTTGCGATGATTCCTCCCATAGACTGAAGTTATTTGGCAAGCAACATATAAGAGGAGATGTATCAAACCTTCTAAACAGGACAGGTGGAGAAAGTGTCTATAGTAACTAGACGGCTTTTTGTTATTATTTATTGAGTACATTCAATAAACTGATAGGTAGAACCTGATTATTATGGGCAACGTCTCCAACTGTCCTCTTTAGAGGATTTGACACATCTCCCCCATAGGGTGGAATGCAATAGACTGCAATCGAGTGCTGTAGCTGTGATTTAGGGGGTTATTCAGATATGAACGCATATGGCTGCATACGCATCCATCGGGGATGCGACCGCAATGTGTATGGCTGCGCAGCATGTGCAATTTGCCGCCACCGGCAAACTGCGCTGTGGGCCGCTATTGTGGTGGGGTATGAATAATCCACTTATCCTTCAGGTTTAAAGCATCAATGTTTTTAAAGGTGAGATCAGCCTTTAAAAAAATTGCCACTTTAAATCTTGCGCTGAATTTGCTGTAACGGTATCAACCTGCAGCCGGTTACATTTGGCACATAAGCGAGGACAGACTCTCTATCATAGTGGTATCCAGTTAGCAGGAGGAGTTAAACTAGAAATGACTTTTGTGTGAGAAGAGTTGTACCACCCTGTACACATAAAATTACGTTTTACAGCCGCAGTTGACCTTTAAAAAGGTAATAATGACATATACACACTCCTAAGTAGAAATTCTCCATTTAATAATGCTTGTAAAGAGAACTCAGAGGAGTTGCAAAATGTGTCCTTTATTTTACACTTTTAGTTATAAGTTACCTATTAACTGTTACAGTAAAAATCACCTGATCTGCTGATATTTAGTGGAAAACCAGTGACAGTGCTTCATTACTCTGCTTATCACCTTCCTCTTACATTTTTCACACAAAAGTGATTTAGAGAATGCCATCCTTTCTCACTTCTTATTAAACTTTGCATGTTCATGCAACATTCCTAACCATTATATACTGTATGTAACAGTCAAAACACAAAATCAGTTAAAATAAGAATTTACTTACCGATAATTCTATTTCTCGGAGTCCGTAGTGGATGCTGGGGTTCCTGAAAGGACCATGGGGAATAGCGGCTCCGCAGGAGACAGGGCACAAAAAAGTAAAGCTTTACTAGGTCAGGTGGTGTGCACTGGCTCCTCCCCCTATGACCCTCCTCCAGACTCCAGTTAGGTACTGTGCCCGGACGAGCATACACAATAAGGGAGGCATTTTGAATCCCGGGTAAGACTCATACCAGCCACACCAATCACACCGTACAACTTGTGATCTAAACCCAGTTAACAGTATGACAACAGAAAGGGCCTCTTAAAGATGGCTCCTTAACAATAACCCGAATTAGTTAACAATAACTATGTACAAGTATTGCAGATAATCCGCACTTGGGATGGGCGCCCAGCATCCACTACGGACTCCGAGAAATAGAATTATCGGTAAGTAAATTCTTATTTTCTCTATCGTCCTAAGTGGATGCTGGGGTTCCTGAAAGGACCATGGGGATTATACCAAAGCTCCCAAACGGGCGGGAGAGTGCGGATGACTCTGCAGCACCGAATGAGAGAACTCCAGGTCCTCCTTTGCCAGGGTATCAAATTTGTAAAATTTTACAAACGTGTTCTCCCCCGACCACGTAGCTGCTCGGCAGAGTTGTAATGCCGAGACCCCTCGGGCAGCCGCCCAAGATGAGCCCACCTTCCTTGTGGAGTGGGCTTTTACAGTTTTAGGCTGTGGCAGGCCTGCCACAGAATGTGCAAGTTGAATTGTGTTACAAATCCAACGAGCAATCGACTGCTTAGAAGCAGGTGCGCCCAACTTGTTGGGTGCATACAATATAAACAGCGAGTCAGATTTTCTGACTCCAGCCGTCCTTGCAATGTATATTTTTAAGGCTCTGACAACGTCCAACAACTTGGAGTCCTCCAAGTCGCTAGTGGCCGCAGGCACCACAATAGGTTGGTTCAGATGAAATGCTGATACCACTTTAGGGAGAAAATGCGGACGAGTCCGCAGTTCTGCCCTATCCGAATGGAAGATTAGATAAGGACTTTTATAAGATAAAGCCGCCAATTCAGATACTCTCCTGGCAGAGGCCAGGGCTAGTAACATAGTCACTTTCAATGTGAGATATTTCAAATCCACCTTTTTCAATGGTTCAAACCAATGGGATTTGAGGAAATCTAAAACTACATTTAGATCCCACGGTGCCACCGGAGGCACCACAGGAGGCTGTATATGCAGTACTCCCTTGACAAAAGTCTGGACCTCAGGGACAGAGGCCAATTCTTTTTGGAAGAATATTGACAGGGCCGAAATTTGAACCTTAATGGATCCCAATTTGAGACCCATAGATAATCCTGATTGCAGGAAATGTAGGAAACGACCCAGTTGGAATTCCTCCGTCGGAACCTTCCGATCCTCGCACCACGCTACATATTTTCGCCAAATGCGGTGATAATGTTTCACGGTGACTTCCTTCCGTGCCTTAATCAAGGTAGGAATGACTTCTTCTGGAATGCCTTTCCCTTTTAGGATCTGGCGTTCAACCGCCATGCCGTCAAACGCAGCCGCGGTAAGTCTTGAAAAAGACAGGGACCCTGCTGTAGCAGGTCCCTTCTCAGAGGTAGAGGCCACGGTTCGTCCGTGAGCATCTCTTGAAGTTCCGGATACCAAGTCCTTCTCGGCCAATCCGGAACCACTAGTATTGTTCTTACTCTTCTTTGCCGTATGATCTTCAATACCTTTGGTATGAGCGGCAGAGGAGGAAACACATACACTGACTGGTACACCCAAGGAGTTACCAGTGCGTCCACAGCTATTGCCTGTGGATCTCTTGACCTGGCGCAATATTTGTCCAGTTTCTTGTTGAGGCGAGACGCCATCATGTCTACAATTGGTCTTTCCCAACGGTCTATTAACATGTTGAAGACTTCTGGATGTAGACCCCACTCTCCCGGATGAAGATCGTGTCTGCTGAGGAAGTCTGCTTCCCAGTTGTCCACGCCCGGGATGAACACTGCTGACAGTGCTATCACGTGATTCTCCGCCCAGCGAAGAATCTTGGCAGCTTCTGCCATTGCACTCCTGCTTCTTGTGCCGCCCTGCCTGTTTACATGGGCGACCGCCGTGATGTTGTCCGACTGAATCAACACCGGCTTTCCTTGCAGGAGAAGTTCCGCCTGGCTTAGAGCATTGTAGATTGCTCTTAGTTCCAGAATGTTTATGTGAAGAGACTTTTCCAGACTCGTCCATACTCCCTGGAAGTTTCTTCCTTGTGTGACTGCTCCCCAGCCTCTCAGGCTGGCGTCCGTGGTCACCAGGATCCAATCCTGAATGCCGAATCTGCGGCCTTCTAATAGGTGAGCCTTCTGCAACCACCACAGAAGTGACACCCTTGTCTTTGGTGACAGGGTTATTCGCAGGTGCATCTGCAGATGCGACCCTGACCATTTGTCCAACAGATCCCTTTGGAATATTCTTGCATGGAATCTGCCGAATGGAATTGCTTCGTAAGAAGCCACCATTTTTCCCAGGACTCTTGTGCATTGATGTACTGACACTTTTCCTGGTTTTAGGAGGTTCCTGACCAGATCGGATAACTCCTTGGCTTTTTCCTCTGGAAGGAAAACCTTTTTCTGAACCGTGTCCAGAATCATTCCTAGGAACAGCAGACGAGTTGTCGGGATTAAATGGGATTTTGGAATATTCAGAATCCACCCGTGTTGTCTTAGCACCTCTTGAGATAGTGCTAAAGCTGTCTCCAGCTGTTCTCTGGACCTTGCCCTTATTAGGAGATCGTCCAAGTATGGGATAACTAATACGCCTTTTCTTCGAAGAAGAATCATCATCTCGGCCATTACCTTGGTAAAGACCCGAGGCGCCGTGGACAATCCGAACGGCAGCGTCTGAAACTGATAGTGACAGTTTTGAACAATGAACCTGAGGTACCCCTGGTGTGCGGGGTAAATCGGAACGTGTAGATACGCATCCTTGATGTCCAAGGATACCATAAAGTCCCCTTCTTCCAGGTTCGCTATCACTGCTCTGAGTGACTCCATCTTGAACTTGAACTTTTTTATGTAGAGGTTCAAGGACTTCAGATTTAGAATAGGCCTTACCGAGCCATCCGGCTTCGGTACCACAAATAGAGTGGAATAATACCCCTTTCCTTGTTGTAATAGGGGTACTTTGACTATCACCTGCTGAGCGTACAGCTTGTGAATGGCTTCCAACACCCTCTCCCTTTCGGAAGAGACGGTTGGTAAGGCAGACTTCAGGAAACGATGAGGAGGATCCGTCTCTAATTCCAACCTGTACCCCTGAGATATTATCTGCAGGATCCAGGGGTCTACCTGCGAGTGAGCCCACTGCGCGCTGTAATTTTTGAGACGGCCCCCCACTGTCCCCGAGTCCGCTTGAGAGGCCCCAGCGTCATGCTGAGGTTTTTGCAGGAGCCGGGGAGGGCTTCTGTTCCTGGGAAGGAGCTGCCTGTTGGTGTCTCTTCCCTCTTCCTCTGCCTCGTGGCAGGTACGACAAGCCCTTTGCTCTCTTATTTTTGTAGGAGCGAAAAGGCTGCGGTTGAAAAGTCGGTGCCTTTCTCTGTTGGGGAGTGACTTGAGGTAAAAAAGTGGATTTCCCGGCAGTAGCCGTGGCCACCAAGTCTGATAGACCAACTCCAAATAACTCCTCCCCTTTATACGGCAAAACCTCCATGTGACGTTTTGAATCCGCATCGCCTGTCCACTGTCGTGTCCATAAGGCTCTTCTGGCTGAAATGGACATAGCACTCACCCGAGATGCCAGTGTGCAAATATCCCTCTATGCATCACGCATATAGATAAATGCATCCTTTATTTGTTCTAACGACAGTAAAACATTGTCCCTATCTAGGGTATCAATATTTTCAATCAGGGATTCTGACCAAACTACTCCAGCACTGCACATCCAGGCAGTTGCTATAGCTGGTCGTAGTATAACACCTGCATGTGTGTATATATTCTTTTGAATAACTTCCATCTTTCTATCTGATGGATCCTTAAGTGCGGCCGTCTCAGGAGAGGGTAACGCCACTTGTTTGGATAAGCGTGTGAGCGCCTTGTCCACCTTAGGGGGTGTTTCCCAGCGCGCCCTAACCTCTGGCGGGAAAGGGTATAATGCCAATAACTTTTTTGAAATTATCAACTTTTTATCAGGAGCAACCCACGCTTCATCACACACGTCATTTAATTCTTCTGATTCAGGAAAAACTGTTTGTAGTTTTTTCACACCATACATAATACCCTGTTTTACGGTATCTGTAGTATCAGCTAAATGTAACGTCTCCTTCATTGCCAAAATCATATAACGTGTGGCCCTACTGGAAAATACGTTTGAATTTCTACCGTCGTCACTGGAATCAGTGCCCGTGTCTGGGTCTGTGTCGACCGACTGAGGCAAAGGGCGTTTTACAGCCCCTGACGGTGTTTGAGGCGCCTGGACAGGCATTAATTGATTGTCCGGCCGCCTCATGTCCTCAACTGACTGTTTAAGGGAAGATAAACCATCACGTAATTCCACAAATAAAGGCATCCATTCTGGTGTCGACCCCCTGGGGGGTGACATCTGCATATTTGGCAATTGCTCCGCCTCCACACCAATATCGTCCTCATACATGTCGACACCACGTACCGACACACACCGCAAACTCACAGGGAATGCTCTAATGAAGACAGGACCCACTAGCCCTTTTGGGGAGACAGAGGGAGAGTCTGCCAGCACACACCACAAAGCGCTATATATACAAGGGATATCCTTATATTAAGTGCTCCCTTATAGCTGCTTTAATATATATATATATAGCCATTAATGTGCCCCCCCTCTCTGTTTTACCCTGTTTCTGTAGTGCAGTGCAGGGGAGAGACCTGGGAGCCGTTCTGACCAGCGGAGCTGTGACAGAAAATGGCGCCGTGTGCTGAGGAGATAGGCCCCGCCCCTTTTTCGGCGGGTTCTTCTCCCGCTATTTTTCCAGTCAGGCAGGGGTTAAATATCTCCATATAGCCCCTATGGGCTATATGTGAGGTATTTTTAGCCTTGTATAAGGTTTATATTTGCCTCTCAGAGCGCCCCCCCCCAGCGCTCTGCACCCTCAGTGACTGCCCAGTGAAGTGTGCTGAGAGGAAAATGGCGCACAGCTGCAGTGCTGTGCGCTACCTTATGAAGACTGAGGAGTCTTCAGCCGCCGGTTTCCGGACCTCTTCACGCTTCAGCATCTGCAAGGGGGTCGGCGGCGCGGCTCCGGGACCGGACTCCACGGCTGGGCCTGTGTTCGATCCCTCTGGAGCTAATGGTGTCCAGTAGCCAAGCAGCAAATCCACTCTGCATGCAGGTGAGTTTACTACTTTCCCCCTAAGTCCCACGTTGCAGTGATCCTGTTGCCAGCAGGACTCACTGTAAAGAAAAAAACCTAAACTAAACTTTCTCTAAGCAGCTCTTTAGGAGAGCCACCTAGATTGCACCCTTCTCGTTCGGGCACAAAATCTAACTGGAGTCTGGAGGAGGGTCATAGGGGGAGGAGCCAGTGCACACCACCTGACCTAGTAAAGCTTTACTTTTTTGTGCCCTGTCTCCTGCGGAGCCGCTATTCCCCATGGTCCTTTCAGGAACCCCAGCATCCACTTAGGACGATAGAGAAAACTGGTTTCAGCACTGCTCTTTCGTCAATTTCATCAGTTTTGGAGGAAGAAAGTGTTTCCTATCTGTTATCTTGTTTCAAGGTTAGGTGTTGCGGGGATGGGGAGACGGGGTTAACAGATGGGCTGGGAGAGAGTCAGGGTCGGACTGGTCCACAGGGGAACAGGGGAAACCACCGGTGGGCCCCACTGCCTGTGGGCCCTCCTCTTCCTTTAGGGATCAGGTTCCAGACTCTATCCTAGTGCACTTGAATTATGCATTATACATATGTTACATTATACTTCACAAGAATATGGTTTATTTTATTTTTTACAAAGGGGCACAAAACATCTACTCTGTAATGGTTAGCTAAACCTCTGTGGTGGCTGGCCACGCCCCAACAGAAACCTGGCCACAATCTTATGAATGGGCCCCTACAAGAGCATTCCCCCAGGGGCCCTTCATGCCCCAGTCCGATACTGGAGAGAGTGGTTGTATGGAGTTCTACAACATCTTTTGTATTCACACAAAACCCCTCTGAACTACAGTATGGTAAAATTCCAGAAACATTATCCACACCTGCCAGTTTTGAATAATATTGAGTTTTTATTGTACCATTTACAGTTATACATTTACACTGTATATGCCTATATAATACTGTCTGACATCACAATTCTCAGGCGCGTCTTGTAAAATACAATATTTTTTTATAAACAACATTTTCTGTTGCCCTAAAGGCCCATATAGACGGGCCGATGCAGGAGAGATGTGTGCTGAGCGAACCACTCAGCACACATCTCTCCCGGCGCTCAGCACAGCGCGATCTGTGCTGAGCGTGCGGGGGTTGACGGGGGGGCCTCTCACTTCACCCAGCGGGTGAAGTGAGCGGCCCGCTAGATTGGCCTGCATGCAGGCCAATCTAGCAGCAGCGATAGCGATGTGCAGGGCTGCGCATCGCTATCGCTGAGGGGGCTACACACGGAGCGATCATGCTGATATTCTAAGCAATCTAGTCAGATTGCTTAGAATATCGCTCCGTGAGTACCCCCCTTAAGACTTACATTTTGTACAGAATTATGTGTGAAAGGCTTCCATCAACAGATCATTTTCTTTCAGGGAGTGCCTTGAGAAGAATTACTGGCAGAGCACAATAGAAAAGTATATATGCTAAACACATTGGCTTATCTATAATGGGTGCAGGGTGTACAATGCACACGAGCCCCTGGGTCCTGGGATAGGGGTTGGGGAGTCCAGCATCGACCGGCGCTGCAGACAGAAATCTTGGTGAAAATGGCGTTGCAGCCATTTTCACAGAGATTTTCACATTGTAGTAGAGAAGTCTCAGAGAGCATGGTGCGGGTGCCATTATTCTGGAGACCTGGGGGTTTATTTACTAATATTAGTGTTTTGTCCGTTTTGAAGGGTGTTTGAACACGAATGGTATCGGGTGCATTTTACTGCAACTTTTTGAATCCTGATACGGTCATTCACTAAGCTGCCGAGTTTTGCTCAATCGTTTTTTCCGATGTCGATGTGATTCGTAATATCAGGCAGTGTTTTACGGGAGTGATGAGTAAAACACTGCCTGAAAAAACACAAGGAAACCCGGCCGGATCTGTGAGATCCGTGCAGGGCTTCATTGTGTACCTTAAAAAATTCATTAAAGTCTTTAAAATTCTTTAAAAAATTGCGTGGGGTCCCCCCTCCTAAGCATAACCAGCCTCGGGCTCTTTGAGCCGGTCCTGGTTTAAAAAAAATGGGGGGAAAAATGACAGGGCTTCCCCCATATTTAATCAACCAGCACCGGGCTCTCCGCCTGGTCCTGGTTCCAAAAATACGGGGGACAAAAAGCGTAGGGGTCCCCCGTATTTCTGAAATCAGCACCGGGCTCCACTAGCTGGGGAGATAATGCCACAGCCGGGGGACACTTTGATATCGGTCCCTGCGGCCGTGCCATTAAAACCCCAACTAGTCACCCCTGGCCGGGGTACCCTGGAGGAGTGGGGACCCCTTCAATCAAGGGGTCCCCCCCCTCCAGCCACCCAAGGGCCAGGGGTGAAGCCCGAGGCTGTCCCCCCCATCCAAGGGCGGCGGATGGGGGGCTGATAGCCAAGTGTGAAAGTGTGAATATTGTTTTTAGTAGCAGTACTACAAGTCCCAGCAAGCCTCCCCCGCAAGCTGCGCATGTTATATCTGCCCCCCCCCCCCCCTGCAGTGCACATGGTTTTGCCCAACTGCTAACAAATTTTCTGCTACGATCAGGTCTGAATTACCTCCATGGTGTTTCCCATTAGAGAAAGATTTTGCTGCTGCGTTCAGGTCTGAACTAGGCCCTATGTACGAACCTGAATCAGGCCCATTGTGTAGAAGGCAAAACAAAGGTGGAACTTGTATTGCCGGACCTACACAAGTCTGCCATATGGCCAGTTCTGGGATTCAAAATGTCTCTGCAATTTTTCTGATATTTACTCAGTACCTCTAAGTTTTTATTTGCACAATAAACTCCAATAGTAAACGATCTGTAAGTATAATTATGTTTCCTCGCAACAGTAAGACACTTCAAATATTTGTTTAAGCAAAGTATAAGATTGGTGTCACATTGTTGCCTTGAGCACTGGTATTTATGACATGTGACTCCACTGTGTAGAAAATACTAGGAAACAAACAGGTGCTCTAAACCAGTTTATATTAGAGATGAGCGGGTTCGGTTCCTCGGAAACCGAACCGCCCCGAACTTCACCCATTTTACACGGGTCCGAGGCATACTCGGATTCTCCCGTATGGCTCGGTTAACCCGAGCGCGCCCGAACGTCATCATCCCGCTGTCGGATTCTCACGAGATTCGGATTCTATATAAGCAGCCGCGCGTCGCCGCCATTTTCACTCGTGCATTGGAAATGTTAGGGAGAGGACGTGGCTGGCGTCCTCTCCGTTTATTCATTGTTGAGTTGATGCAAATATTTGTGTTTGCTTATATCATTGTGGGGACTGGGGAGCAGCTTTATATTAATATAGGAGTACAGTGCAGAGTTTTACCACCAGTTTTATCCGTTCTCTGCCTGAAAAAAACGCTCCTTATCTGTGCTCAGTGTGCTGCATATATCTGTGCTCACACTGCTTTATTGTGGGGACTGGGGAGCAGCTGTATTATATAGCAGGAGTACAGTGCAGAGTTTTGCTGACAGTGACCACCACCAGTATACGTTGTCTGCAGTGGCGTAAGTTCGTCACAGTTGCCCGGAGGCAAGATAAATATTGGTTCCCCCCTATTTCCTATATTAAGATAAATATATGTATGTATGTGTGCGTATACACATATATATATATATGTGTGTGTGTGTGTGTGTGTGTGTGTGTGTGTGTGTGTGTGTGGAGTGTTCTGAAAAAAAATTATATGCTGTATTTATACAATTAATTGTCTTTTATTTTAAATCACACATTTCTTAGCAGTCATACCCAGGATTAGAACCCATGACCTGTTACATTAACATCAGACACTTTACTGATGGAGCTATTTGCTCCTGTAGTGGAAGCATGAGAATTCTAACTACATGAAGTTATGTGTAATTGTCAGAGAAGTATCTTCATATAGTTAAAATTCTCATATTTCCTATACAAGAGCAAACAGTGCTTACAATGTAATAGGTTGTGGTTTCTAATCCTGGGTGTGATACTTGTAAAATGTGTATATTCAGTATAATAAAGAGGGTGTGACTTGTAAGGTACAGGGACCAGTGAGAAAGTCGGCCACTGAAGAGATAGTGGCAGCTATCAATTAACTTAATTCAATGGTGTCACAGAATGGGAGGAGAGGTGCCCCCCTTCAGAGCAGGAGCCCGGCGGCAGATGACTCCGTTGCCTCCCAGAGTTCTGCCTCTGGTTGTCTGCCTGAAAAACACTCCATATCTGTGCTCAGTGTGCTGCTTTATTGTGGGGACTGGGGACCACCAGTATAATATTATATAGGAGGAGTACAGTGCAGAGTTTTGCTGACCAGTGACCACCAGTATTATACGTTCTCTGCCTGCAAAACGCTCCATATCTGTGCTCAGTGTGCTGCATATATCTGTGCTCACACTGCTTTATTGTGGGGACTGGGGACCAGCAGTATTATATAGGAGGAGTACAGTGCAGAGTTTTGCTGACCAGTGACCACCAGTATACGTTGTCTGCCTGAAAAACGCTCCATATCTGTGCTCAGTGTGCTGCATATATCTGTGCTCACACTGCTTTATTGTGGGGACTGGGGACCAGCAGTATTATATAGGAGGAGTACAGTGCAGAGTTTTGCTGACCAGTGACCACCAGTATACGTTGTCTGCCTGAAAAACGCTCCATATCTGTGCTCAGTGTGCTGCATATATCTGTGCTCACACTGCTTTATTGTTGGGACTGGGGACCAGCAGTATTATATAGGAGGAGTACAGTGCAGAGTTTTGCTGACCAGTGACCACCAGTATTATACGTTCTCTCAAATACACAAGATGGGCGGTCTCCAAGCGCTGCTTTTGCAATCCTTCTGTCCTGATGATCCTCAAAGAGATAACAACAATATGGCAACAAATGTTGGACTCTTCAATGTTTTTATTGTTGTACCCTGTTATTTTGCTAGAACTGACCTTTCTTCAAAACAATGCATTCACATAAAGGTTTCTTTCATCACCTCTTCTATGTATCGCAGTAAGTACGTAAAATGTCCAAAAATTGGAACCCAGCTTACCTTATGGATAAGCCCTATGTGCCTCAAAAGGTATCTTTCTCCACAATGGTCTCCTCCACGTTCCCAAAGATAAGTTCCACGTCCTCTTTATATTTAAAAAGATTTATTCTAACCACAAGCATGTGGTAAAAACAATTTAAAAATGAACAAACATAAGGGTACCCACTATAGACAGGCAAGGCCACCTCCACTTACATCCCTTAGATGGATATAGAGATAAAGTGTTATACTTTATCTCTATATCCATCTAAGGGATGTAAGTGGAGGTGGCCTTGCCTGTCTATAGTGGGTACCCTTATGTTTGTTCATTTTTAAATTGTTTTTACCACATGCTTGTGGTTAGAATAAATCTTTTTAAATATAAAGAGGACGTGGAACTTATCTTTGGGAACGTGGAGGAGACCATTGTGGAGAAAGATACCTTTTGAGGCACATAGGGCTTATCCATAAGGTAAGCTGGGTTCCAATTTTTTAACATTTTACGTACTTACTGCGATACATAGAAGAGGTGATGAAAGAAACCTTTATGTGAATGCATTGTTTTGAAGAAAGGTCAGTTCTAGCAAAATAACAGGGTACAACAATAAAAACATTGAAGAGTCCAACATTTGTTGCCATATTGCTGTTATCTCTTTGAGGATCATCAGGACAGAAGGATTGCAAAAGCAGCGCTTGGAGACCGCCCATCTTGTGTATTTGTGTGTTTAAAGAAGTGGTGTTCTTTTGGACGGGTGCCAAGCTGCAGCTAGGGCGCAAGTCATTGTTTTCACTTTTTCTCTCATTATACGTTCTCTGCCTGCAAAACGCTCCATATCTGTGCTCAGTGTGCTGCATATATCTGTGCTCACACTGCTTTATTGTGGGGACTGGGGACCAGCAGTATTATATAGGAGGAGTACAGTGCAAAGTTTTGCTGACCAGTGACCACCAGTATTATACGTTCTCTGCCTGAAAAACGCTCCATATCTGTGCTGCATTGTAGTATATAGTAGGAGTACAGTGCATAATTTTGCTGACCACCAGTATATAATATATAGGAGTACGGTACAGAAGGCCACTGCTCTACCTATCTCTGTGTTGTCAAGTATACTATCCATCCATACCTGTGGTGCATTTCAGTTTTGCACAGTTTGCTGACCACCAGTATATAATATATAGCAGTACGGTACAGTAGGCCACTGCTCTACCTACCTCTGTGTCGTCAAGTATACTATCCATCCATACCTGTGGTGCATTTAAGTTTTGCAGTTTGCTGACCACCAGTATATAATATATAGCAGTACGGTACAGTAGGCCACTGCTCTACCTACCTCTGTGTCGTCAAGTATACTATACATCCATACCTGTGGTGCAATTCAGTTTTGCACAGTTTGCTGACCACCAGTATATAATATATAGCATTACGGTACAGTAGGCCACTGCTCTACCTACCTCTGTGTCGTCAAGTATACTATCCATCCATACCTGTGGTGCATTTAAGTTTTGCACAGTTTGCTGACCACCAGTATATAATATATAGCATTACGGTACAGTAGGCCACTGCTCTACCTACCTCTGTGTCGTCAAGTATACTATCCATCCATACCTGTGGTGCAATTCAGTTTTGCACAGATTGCTGACCACCAGTATATAATATATAGCAGTACGGTACAGTAGGCCACTGCTCTACCTACCTCTGTGTCGTCAAATATACTATCCATCCATACCTGTGGTGCATTTAAGTTTTGCACAGTTTGCTAACCACCAGTATATAATATATAGCAGTACGGTACAGTAGGCCACTGCTCTACCTACCTCTGTGTCGTCAAGTATACTATCCATCCATACCTGTGGTGCATTTAAGTTTTGCACAGTTTGCTGACCACCGGTATATAATATATAGCATTACGGTACAGTAGGCCACTGCTCTACCTACCTCTGTGTCGTCAAGTATACTATCCATCCATACCTGTGGTGCATTTCAGTTTTGCACAGTTTGCTGACCACCAGTATATAATATATAGCATTACGGTACAGTAGGCCACTGCTCTACCTACCTCTGTTTCGTCAAGTATACTATCCATCCATACCTGTGGTGCATTTCAGTTTTGCACAGATTGCTGACCACCAGTATATATTATATAGCAGTACGGTACAGTAGGCCACTGCTCTACCTACCTCTGTGTCGTCAAATATACTATCCATCCATACCTGTGGTGCATTTAAGTTTTGCACAGTTTGCTGACCACCAGTATATAATATATAACAGTACGGTACAGTAGGCCACTGCTCTACCTACCTCTGTGTCGTCAAGTATACTATCCATCCATACCTGTGGTGCATTTAAGTTTTGCACAGTTTGCTGACCACCAGTATATAATATATAGCATTACGGTACAGTAGGCCACTGCTCTACCTACCTCTGTGTCGTCAAGTATACTATCCATCCATACCTGTGGTGCATTTCAGTTTTGCACAGTTTGCTGACCACCAGTATATAATATATAGCATTACGGTGTTGCCTTATAGGTAATTGTCCGCACTTAGTATAATATTAGGCCAATAGATGTTGTCTGAATCAAATTATAATTCATTATAAATAGGCGATGTTACCATAGTGGACAGTATACTGGATATATATAGTAAGGAATAGATATGAAATAAGTTTGAATGTATGAGGTAATGTTTAGCTGATTTAAGAGATTAGGTTTGTATATGTGTTTATATAGATATACTGTATATTTGTGTTTTACTGCAAGATGGTACAACATAGTGTAGGGAACAGGTTTATTCTGCTCTAGCCATAAATAAGCTAAAGAGAGGTCACAGTAAGATCAAGAGTCATTGTAGAGAAAAGGTATTAGGCCATAAATGATAATAGGTGTGTGACAGAGCTCTGTTGGTCATTGGAATTCCCAGGTGTGCTTACAGTAGATCAGAATCAAGGTGCAATACCTATCGCAATTATAAAACTGGTTTGTCTATTGTCCAGTAAAGGTTAAAAGCTAGGGAGCATAAATTAACTACTATGAAAAGAGATCACATCCATTGATAAAACATTGTGTAACCGACCCCAGGAAAACTTGTCAATACAACAGAACTTTGGATGAAAAGACATTCCAGATTTTACAATACTATACTTGCTTAAGGCAGTGTGGACACCACACTTTTATGACACCATGCCTCCGTGAACAGGACACGACAGCCCAGTTCAATGTTTGTTTTATTACACTTTGGAATCTGTCAAAACCTATAATTATGTACTTCATTGGAAACTGTGGGGATATACTAGTTTTGAATTGGTAGAATATAGGATAAAAAGCAGCAGACTTTTTAGTTAGGAGTTAGAGGGAGAAGAAGGAGAAGAAGGAGAAGGAAGGAAGTCAGTCAGGAGGAGAAGTCATGGAGAACATGCAGAAGGAATGATTCTTGGGATGGCAATCTTTAACTTGCAAGTATAAATATGATAGTAATTGAAACTGTTTGTGAAACTTATGTCATGTTGTTTTATGTTATGTAACGAAGGAAGCATAGCATAGCTTAATATAATAATTAGTATATATATCACTACTGTGTATATCTTATTCTGTACGATTTGATCTGCCTGTAAATAAAGAATCATATAAAAAGAGCGGTAATATTCAAGCTTGAACTCTCTTTAAGGAATCTTAACTTCATAATTTCATAAGTCATATATATATATAAGGACTGCATATATTTATCAGCCACTTAGTAAGCCTGACATAATATATTTGCAGATATATATGATAAACGCATATTAATTAAAATATATCCATATATTAAATACCATATATGATATAATAAATATTAATATTCATAAATATGATTCCATAAAGCAATATTGGCGACCATGAAGGGACTTGTTATTACTGAATCTGATTATCTGATTTATAATATTTATGAGGAGTAGCAAATGCTATAAGCTGGCTACCAAATCTGCAGAATCACGGTGGGGATGTATCTATGAAAATTTATTACCATTGTGTAATGTCAATTTTGTATTCTGTATAACCTAGGATAAATGTGTTAGTGCAATATACGTTATTTTAACTAACATAATATCTATTAGGAAGCAGCACCAAGGGCTATAAGCCTGCTGGCAAAGTACAAGATCACAGTGGAATAGGTTACAAATGAGAATAAAGAATTTAAAGGCCTAGAATAGAAAATGTGCACAGTGGAAATGAGTATTTCCAAATAAATGTATAAATGTACCAGGTATTAGAGTTTAACCTTAAGACACCGGTCAATCTTAAGGAGAGGATACCGTCAGTACAAAAACAAGGAATATAAAAATTTAGCATTGTAAATGATTGCAATGTTAAAAATGCAAAAGTTTTCTGTAGCATTAAGAAAAATGCGCAGAACTGCGGCTTTAGAAGCCAAACAGAAATGTAAAGAAGAATCAGGTTCGCGTCTTCGTAAGGCGTGCCTGACCGTTAATGCAAAAATGCATTCATTATTTAAGACCCTTAAACAGAAAAATAAACAGAAAAAGTTTGGTGCAGAAGCAAAAAGCCTGGCAGATTGTAAGCAAACTGTCATGACCTCTCAGGAGGAGATAAAAGAAAGTACAAGGGAGAACATTGTAGATGTAGGTGAGACTCAGGACAGCATTGTCCATGTGCAGCACACAGAGTCTGCTATGGTCACACAGACCACAAGCAGAACAGCCTCTGTGGTAAATGAAGAAAGTAGCAATGTGCAGGATGTGTCTATCATCAGACAGCACATTAATGTAAAGGAGGTAGCAGCAATAGGAGATGTCCCCTATACTGTGTCTAGTAAGGGGGAAGATCATTGTAATTCAGATTATGAGTATTCTGCTGAATACACTCTCAGAGTTCCCAATGTAAATGAAGAATTTGTTATGCCCTTAGGCAAAGGTGAATTGTCAGCAGACTTAAACACTGATAGCTGCAGTACAGTGCACACAGGGGTGGAGAAGTTCTCCATGGTGAAAAATCCAATGGTAACCAGAGTTGAAAACCCTGAAATGTATTCACCTGGGAACATGTTTAAAGGGAAAATCCATGAAATTAATTCAGGAATGCATGTTTACAAACAAAGTTCCCAAACTTTTGTAACCCCCACACAACACTCAGAGACATCTAGTGATGGTGCAAATGTTTGCAGGCTCTCAGAGAGACCGCATGCAGAATGTCATTCTGCAAACCACACACCAATTAACAATGACAAAAAGGATCACCAGGATGAAAATGTTTTTATGCACTGGTGCCATAATCATTTTATTACAGGTGTGGAAAGACAGAAAGCCCTGGGACCTGCAATACATATTTGGCAAAGTCTAACAAGTTTCTCTCCCCACAAGAATATTTTTCAGGAAATACAAGATGCTTCAAGACCAAGAAGCCATGCCAAGCAGCAAACGCTATGGTTGGAGACAGTCTGGGACCAGGCTGCATCACAAGGGAGTATGGTCACAAGTGAATACGGTAGTATCATTCCTTTACTTGTTAGATCCAATGTAGCCATTGTTTGCTTTGATGTTCCAACAGCCACAGTTTCCAAATTAAACCTGCATCATATCTGCAGCGACAATTGTGCTGCCATTGACACACAAGGTGACAGGAAAGATTGGCACAGGCCAGAAACAATTGTTTGTTTGTTATTCAATCTTTAAAGACACATTTGTAAATTCTGTACCTGATAACATGCAGCAGATAGGACAGAATGCATAGCAAGCTATGTTAAATCACTGTATAAATATCTGTGATATTCATTGTATGTCTTTTTGTTTGATTCATAGTAATCCTGGCAACCTGTATACAGAATGGTGCAAGACTCCAAAAAGACTCCAATTTACAAGCGAAAAGGTCTTCATTAACCCTTTCATCGCTGCTATCCAGCAAATTCTACATAGCATCCCTAAAGACTGATATATGGACAAATCCTCAAGGAGTTTTCCAGTTTCACAAGAAAGGGGAAGGTTTTCATTAACCCTTTCATCACAAGTAATCATTACTTGTCTTTCAAACTACATGTACACCCCCACAACAGTGTACAGCACATCTCATCACTGTGATTATACAGAACTGTCTCATCCCTTCATATACCTTAATCAAATATATATGTAAACATTTGTCTGATGTATATATGTATATATGTATATCTATGTATATATATATATATATATATGTGTATGTGTATGTATGTGTATATATATATATATATATATATATATATTTTATATCATTGTATTATATACCTTGTAAATATTTTATGTTTTTTTTTTATATTACACAGTAGATACTACCTATGCTTCCTTCGTAAAAGCTTCAAAAGTAATTAAATATCTAATACTGGATGGAATTAGATTTAGTCAAAGCCATTCCTAAATGATATTTAATATCTGTTTGAAGCAAAATTGTATTCATTTATTGTATTGATAGGATGTTACTATATACACATCAAAAGCATTTTAAATAATTATTAGTCAAAATATAGGTAGGATAGAAAATGCCTTTATATGGGTTAAACTGGTATAGGGTTATTTAAGATTGAGATGTATAAATAGGTTCAAGGTAGAATAAGGAGACTTAAGACTGCATGGTAATTTATTCAGTGAGGAAATACAGAACAGAGTAGGTGTACTACTCACAGCCATTTGTGGTACTATTGCCCGAAGACAATTAAGACCTACTATTAACAAGCAAGGAAAGAAAGAAAGAAAGAAAGAAAGAAAGAAAGAAAGAAAGAAAGAAAGAAAGAAAGAAAGAAAGAAAGAAAGAAAGAAAGAGAAAAAAAAAAGACTGTTTCATATATGCCTGTTCTATTCAAAATCACAACCTGTTTGTGCAAAAGCAATATGGACACTTGTCACAACTGCGGCATTGGAAAAACATTTAAAGGACGCACAAGGCTAAAGACCATTACTGAGGGTCATCACAAGTACTGAATGTTCAAGACACAGCACTCGACGTACACAGCCCTCTGCCTCAAACAGCGAAATGGCAAGCAAAGGAGCAGCTGCTATGAAGAATTCCACTTCAACTGCATCCATAATGCAAACGCAAGGCGTCTCCAATTGCAAGCAAACCACGCAGATGACAGTCTTATCCCAGTAAATTGCTACAGCCAAGAACAGCAAAAATGTCCAAACGTACTGATCCAGATACAGGAAAAAAAAAAAAGGTCTACAATTGGGCTATGGTATTCCAAATGTCTGTAGAAATTAGTTTTCCTCATGAATACTGAATAAAAACCTCAGTCTTGTCTGCTTTAGTTAAAAAGTAGAATAAGGTTAGGTAAGCTAAGAATTTTTAGAGATTTTTAAAATCATAATGGTTATTATTATTACACTTATGGTATATATTATGGTTACAACGAAAGTTATGTTTGAAGGAATATTTTGAAATGTATTTGGAAGCAATTACGCTAGTTTAATGTGTGGCCAATCAAAATAATTTCTCATGGCCACAAGGGGGCGACTGTTGCCTTATAGGTAATTGTCCGCACTTAGTATAATATTAGGCCAATAGATGTTGTCTGAATCAAATTATAATTCATTATAAATAGGCGATGTTACCATAGTGGACAGTATACTGGATATATATAGTAAGGAATAGATATGAAATAAGTTTGAATGTATGAGGTAATGTTTAGCTGATTTAAGAGATTAGGTTTGTATATGTGTTTATATAGATATACTGTATATTTGTGTTTTACTGCAAGATGGTACAACATAGTGTAGGGAACAGGTTTATTCTGCTCTAGCCATAAATAAGCTAAAGAGAGGTCACAGTAAGATCAAGAGTCATTGTAGAGAAAAGGTATTAGGCCATAAATGATAATAGGTGTGTGACAGAGCTCTGTTGGTCATTGGAATTCCCAGGTGTGCTTACAGTAGATCAGAATCAAGGTGCAATACCTATCGCAATTATAAAACTGGTTTGTCTATTGTCCAGTAAAGGTTAAAAGCTAGGGAGCATAAATTAACTACTATGAAAAGAGATCACATCCATTGATAAAACATTGTGTAACCGACCCCAGGAAAACTTGTCAATACAACAGAACTTTGGATGAAAAGACATTCCAGATTTTACAATACTATACTTGCTTAAGGCAGTGTGGACACCACACTTTTATGACACCATGCCTCCGTGAACAGGACACGACAGCCCAGTTCAATGTTTGTTTTATTACACTTTGGAATCTGTCAAAACCTATAATTATGTACTTCATTGGAAACTGTGGGGATATACTAGTTTTGAATTGGTAGAATATAGGATAAAAAGCAGCAGACTTTTTAGTTAGGAGTTAGAGGGAGAAGAAGGAGAAGAAGGAGAAGGAAGGAAGTCAGTCAGGAGGAGAAGTCATGGAGAACATGCAGAAGGAATGATTCTTGGGATGGCAATCTTTAACTTGCAAGTATAAATATGATAGTAATTGAAACTGTTTGTGAAACTTATGTCATGTTGTTTTATGTTATGTAACGAAGGAAGCATAGCATAGCTTAATATAATAATTAGTATATATATCACTACTGTGTATATCTTATTCTGTACGATTTGATCTGCCTGTAAATAAAGAATCATATAAAAAGAGCAGTAATATTCAAGCTTGAACTCTCTTTAAGGAATCTTAACTTCATAATTTCATAAGTCATATATATATAAGGACTGCATATATTTATCAGCCACTTAGTAAGCCTGACATAATATATTTGCAGATATATATGATAAACGCATATTAATTAAAATATATCCATATATTAAATACCATATATGATATAATAAATATTAATATTCATAAATATGATTCCATAAAGCAATAACGGTACAGTAGGCCACTGCTCTACCTACCTCTGTGTCGTCAAGTATACTATCCATCCATACCTGTGGTGCATTTCAGTTTTGCACAGATTGCTGACCACCAGTATATATTATATAGCAGTACGGTACAGTAGGCCACTGCTCTACCTACCTCTGTGTCGTCAAATATACTATCCATCCATACCTGTGGTGCATTTAAGTTTTGCACAGTTTGCTGACCACCAGTATATAATATATAACAGTACGGTACAGTAGGCCACTGCTCTACCTACCTCTGTGTCGTCAAGTATACTATCCATCCATACCTGTGGTGCATTTAAGTTTTGCACAGTTTGCTGACCACCAGTATATAATATATAGCATTACGGTACAGTAGGCCACTGCTCTACCTACCTCTGTGTCGTCAAGTATACTATCCATCCATACCTGTGGTGCATTTCAGTTTTGCACAGTTTGCTGACCACCAGTATATAATATATAGCATTACGGTACAGTAGGCCACTGCTCTACCTACCTCTGTGTCGTCAAGTATACTATCCATCCATACCTGTGGTACATTTCAGTTGTGCGCAATATATATAGTAGTAGGCCATTGCTATTGATACTGGCATATAACTCCACGCATTAAAAAATGGAGAACAAAAAGGGTAAAATAGGGAAAGATCAAGATCCACTTCCACCTCGTGCTGAAGCTGCTGCCACTAGTCATGGCCGAGACGATGAAATGCCATCAACGTCATCTGCCAAGGACGATGCCCAATATCATAGTAGAGAGCATGTAAAATCCAAAACACAAAAGTTCAGTAAAATGACCCAAAAATCAAAATGAAAAGCGTCTGAGGAGAAGCGTAAACTTGCCAATATGTCATTTACGACACGGAGTGGCAAGGAACGGCTGAGGCCCTGGCCTATGTTCATGGCTAGTGGTTCAGCTTCACATGAGGATGGAAGCACTCATCCTCTCGCTAGAAAAATGAAAAGACTTAAGCTGGCAAAAGCACAGCAAAGAACTGTGCGTTCTTTTAAATCACAAATCCCCAAGGAGAGTCCAATTGTGTCGGCTGCGATGCCTGACCTTCCCAACACTGGACGGGAAGAGGTCGTGCCTTCCACCATTTGCACGCCCCCTGCAAGTGCTGGAAGGAGCACCCGCAGTCCAGTTCCTGATAGTCAAATTGAAGATGTCACTGTTGAAGTACACCAGGATGAGGATATGGGTGTTGCTGGCGCTGAGGAAGAAATTGACAAAGAGGATTCTGATGGTGAGGTGGTTTGTTTAAGTCAGGCACCCGGGGAGACACCTGTTGTCCGTGGGACGAATATGGCCATTGACATGCCTGGTCAAATTACAAAAAAAAAATCACCTCTTCGGTGTGGAATTATTTTAACACAAATGCGGACAACAGGTGTCAAACCGTGTGTTGCCTTTGTCATGCTGTAATAAGTAGGGGTAAGGATGTTAACCACCTAGGAACATCCTCCCTTATACGTCACCTGCAGCGCATTCATCATAAGTCAGTGACAAATTCAAAAACTTTGGATGACAGCAGAAGCAGTCCACTGACCACTAAATCCCTTCCTCTTGTAACCAAGCTCCTGCAAACCACACCACCAACTCCCTCAGTGTCAATTTCCTCCTTACACAGGAAAGCCAATAGTCCTGCAGGCCATGTCACTGGCAAGTCTGACGAGTCCTCTCCTGCCTGGGATTCCTCCGATGCATCCTTGAGTGTAACGCCTACTGCTGCTGACGCTGCTGTTGTTGCTGCTGGGAGTCGATCGTCATCCCAGAGGGGAAGTCGGAAGACCACTTGTACTACTTCCAGTAAGCAATTGACTGTCCAACAGTCCTTTGCGAGGAAGATGAAATATCACAGCAGTCATCCTGCTGCAAAGCGGATAACTCAGGCCTTGGCAGCCTGGGCGGTGAGAAACGTGTTTCCGTATCCACCGTTAATTCACAGGCAACTACAGACTTGATTGAGATACTGTGTCCCCGGTACCAAATACCATCTAGGTTCCATTTCTCTAGGCAGGCGATACCGAAAATGTACACAGACCTCAGAAAAAGAGTCACCAGTGTCCTAAAAAATGCAGTTGTACCCAACGTCCACTTAACCACGGACATGTGGACAAGTGGAGCAGGGCAGACTCAGGACTATATGACTGTGACAGCCCACTGGGTAGATGTATTGCCTCCCGCAGCAAGAACAGCAGTGGCGGCACCAGTAGCAGCATCTCGCAAACGCCAACTCGTTCCTAGGCAGGCTACGCTTTGTATCACTGCTTTCCATAAGAGGCACACAGCTGACAACCTCTTACGGAAACTGAGGAACATCATCGCAGAATGGCTTACCCCAAATGGACTTTCCTGGGGATTTGTGACATCGGACAACGCCAGCAATATTGTGCGTGCATTACATCTGGGCAAATTCCAGCACGTCCCATGTTTTGCACATACATTGAATTTGGTGGTGCAGAATTATTTATAAAACGGCAGGGGCGTGCAAGAGATGCTGTCGGTGGCCCGAAGAATTGCGGGCCACTTTTGGCATTCAGCCACCGCGTGCCGAAGACTGGAGCACCAGCAAACAGTCCTGAACCTGCCCTGCCATCATCTGAAGCAAGAGGTGGTAACGAGGTGGAATTCAACCCTCTATATGCTTCAGAGGATGGAGGAGCAGCAAAAGGCCATTCAAGCCTATACATCTGCCTACGATATAGGCAAAGGAGGGGGAATGCACCTGACTCAAGCGCAGTGGAGAATGATTTCAACGTTGTGCAAGGTTCTGCAACCCTTTGAACTTGCCACACGTGAAGTCAGTTCAGACACTGCCAGCCTGAGTCAGGTCATTCCCCTCATCAGGCTTTTGCAGAAGAAGCTGGAGACATTGAAGGAGGAGCTAAAACAGAGCGATTCCGCTAGGCATGTGGGACTTGTGGATGGAGCCCTTAATTCGCTTACCCAGGATTCACGGGTGGTCAATCTGTTGAAATCAGAGCACTACATTTTGGCCACCATGCTCGATCCTAGATTTAAAACCTATGTTGTATCTCTCTTTCCGGCAGACACAAGTCAGCAGAGGTTCAAAGACCTGCTGGTGAGAAAATTGTCAAGTCAAGCGGAACGTGACCCGTCAACAGCTGCTCCTTCACATTCTCCCGCAACTGGGGGTACGAGGAAAAGGCTAAGAATTCCGAGCCCACCCGCTGGCGGTGATGCAGGGCAGTCTGGAGCGAGTGCTGACATCTGGTCCGGACTGAAGGACCTGCCAACGATTACTGACATGTCGTTTACTGTCGCTGCATATGATTCTCTCACCATTGAAAGAATGGTGGAAGATTATATGAGTGACCGCATCCAAGTAGGCACGTCAGACAGTCCGTACGTATACTGGCAGGAAAAAGAGGCAATTTGGAGGCCCTTGCAGAAACTGGCTTTATTTTACCTAAGTTGCCCACCCTCCAGTGTGTACTCCGAAAGAGTGTTTAGTGCAGCCGCTCACCTTGTCAGCAATCGGCGTAGGAGGTTACTTCCAGAAAATGTGGAGAAGATGATGTTCATCAAAATGAATTATAATCAATTCCTCCGTGGAGACATTCACCAGCAATTGCCTCCAAAAAATACACAGGGACGTGAGGTGGTGGATTCCAGTGGGGACGAATTAATAATCTGTGAGGAGGGGGATGTACACAGTGAAAGGGGTGAGGAATCGGACGATGAGGAGGAGGTGGACATCTTCCCTCTGTAGAGCCAGTTTGTGCAAGGAGAGATTGATTGCTTCTTTTTTGGTGGGGGCCCAAACCAACCAGTCATTTCAGTCACAGTTGTGTGGCAGACCCTGTCGCTGAAATGATGGGTTTGTTAAAGTGTGCATGTCCTGTTTATACAACATAAGGGTGGGTGGGAGGGCCCAAGGACAATTCCATCTTGCACCTCTTTTTTCTTTCATTTTTCTTTGCATCATGTGCTGTTTGGGGACTATTTTTTTGAAGTGCCATCCTGCCTGACACTGCAGTGCCACTCCTAGATGGGCCAGGTGTTTGTGTCGGCCACTTGTGTCGCTTAGCTTAGCCATCCAGCGCCCGCAGTGCACCTCTTTTTTTCTTTGCATCATGTGCTGTTTGGGGACTATTTTTTAAATCGACCATCCTGTCTGACACTGCAGTGCCACTCCTAGATGGGCCAGGTGTTTGTGTCGGCCACTTGGGTCGCTTAGCTTAGTCATCCAACGACCACGGTGCAAATTTTAGGACTAAAAATAATATTGTGAGGTGTGAGGTGTTCAGAATAGACTGGAAATGAGTGGAAATTATGAGGTTAATAATACTATGGGATCAAAATGACCCCCAAATTCTATGATTTAAGCTTTTTTTGAGGGTTTTTTGTAAAAAAACACCCGAATCCAAAACACACCCGAATCCGACAAAAAATTTTCAGGGAGGTTTTGCCAAAACGCGTCCAAATCCAAAACACGGCCGCGGAACCGAATCCAAAACCAAAACACAAAACCCGAAAAATGTCCGGTGCACATCACTAGTTTATATTATAACCACATATATAGTAGATTCAAAGAACTTACTTGTACCTACAAAATACAGTATCGCAGCACTGCTCAAACTGTGTCATGACATTTTAGTGAGTCACGAGTTGGTCTCTGGTGTGCAGAGGCGTAACTAGGGTAGGGCGAGTGGGGCACGTGCCCTGGGCACCTTGGCAGGCCCAGGAGAGGGGGGCGCCACCGGCTGCCAGGGCATCATGCCCCACTCGCCCCCGTCATGCCAAAATGTGAGGGGAGGAGAGCGCAGCGTCTCTCCCTCCCCTCACCGCCGCTACCAGCACTAGCAGCGCTTCCAGCAGCGCTGCGTGTGTCCGGTCTCCGGCGGCGTTAGCCAATCAGAGCTTGCGGACCGGCTTTTTTTGGTGTTTTTCTTCTTTTTTTTGGGGGGGGGGAAGGCCCGATTTTTCATCTTGCCCTGGGCTCCAAAAACCCTAGTTACGCCTCTGCTGGTGTGTCATACACAAAGACATTAAGACAACAAAACAAAATTGCCAGGTCCCGCAGGGTGCACTCTGGCTAGTTCGCAGAGCAGGAGGAGGAGAGTGCGCTTTATCGTTCTCCTCCCCAGCTCCTGGATGTGCTATGGCCAATCAGCAGAGCAAGGGGAGAAGAGTGTGTTTTCCTGCTCTCTCCCTACTCTCAGAATAGGATTTTGAGCAAAAGGATTTTTTCCCTGTTCCAACAGCCAAGTTCCAGGGCAGTTTCAAACAGTCCATAAATATTATTTGGCTGATTCTTACAATGCCAGGGGTGCAAATAATTTTTATTATTATTAATATTATTATTATTATTATTATTATTATTATTATTATTATTATTATTATTTATTTATTTATTTATTTATTTATTGCATGCATGGTAAATACTGGCTACTCTTGGATGCAGCCCCGTACCTCTCAACTTTGAGTCCATGCAAAATGGGACTTATTAGTGGGTATGGCCTAGAAGCTAGTGGGTGTGGCCTATGGGGAATGCTGCATTCACAAGCCACTTCCCAATTTTTGTCACTACCCCCTGTCCCTCTCTCTCACTGAATAGATGTTGTGTGTGCGTGTGCAGTGCACCCTGACTAGATGTGTGTGTGCGCACAGTATCTATTTACTATTGCTCTGCTAAGCAGAGCAGCAAGTGAGAGGGGGCCTTTCAACTCCCCCTTTCCCACTGCTAAATACTCTGACCCACGGGTGGAACAGCAGGACAGTGCCCAATAAATGGGACTTTCCTGCTAAAATCGGGACAGTTGGGAGGTATGGAGCCCACAAGTGCTGGATAGCTTTATTTTAACACTGCAAATTAGATTTCATTTGTACATGCCTCTTTTAATTCTTAATCTTTCTGCTCATTTTAATGGGCCTGTTTTCAGGGGATATCCACAAATTTACAGTACCACCTAAATGTCTCTAGAGTCTAGGGGGTATTGCAGCAGATATCTACTGGGGAAGGTTCGCCCCGCTGACGGCATACTGGTGGCCGGGATGCTGCCACCGGTATATCATACTGATCCATCTACTGTGGTCCTCAGTTCAGGGCAGTCAAGAGCTGGGATGGGCCCAGGTACTTTTCAAGGGGTGTGGCCTAATCACAGGAGGCGTGGTCATGCACCCTTAGATAAAAATACTGAAAAAAATAGTATTTTAAGCACCTCCATGGCCACACTCCAGCCCAGCACACAGCAGCTTTTGCTGGGCTGAGGAAAAGAGCTACAGCTGCTGCTGCTAGGTAAGGAGGAGGCCTGGACCCCTACTGGACCCTCACTGGGCCCCTCCATCAGACCTGGGTCCAGGTAATTTGTACCCTCTCCTCCCCTCTCTCGGCATCACTGCCTCAGTTTTCACTCGCAAAAGCATGCCTGCAGTCCATGCAGCCCCCTAACCTTCCTTAGGACACTTTGGGCAGTGCTGCATTTGCCAGCGTCAGTGGTCCCACCCCCTCTGCCAACCCTCATGACGTAATCAGCCAGGGAGGAAAGCCACACATCAAAGGGAAGTATTTTAATCCACAAAATATACTTTTAAGTGGCAAAGCCATGCATGTGCAGGTGTGGCATGCCCTGTTGGTAGGCCCCAAGAAGATGCTATTCTAATGCAAAGTAATGCAGGAGGACCCACGTCTATACAGTATTAGTGTGTGGCTCTTGGCGTGCCTGTATGGTTTTTATCCTCTTCCCTCCTCTCTGCACCACTAAATGTTACTAGCACTTAACAGTCAGGCCCCAATTAGCGATTGACTGTTCAGGCTTTTAGTCCACTGCACCAGTGGACAGACCTGCATGCATTTGTATGCAAGCAGAATTGGCATATTAGTTACATGCAGCAACTGAGAATGTTGTTTTTTTTTATATTTGTCCTCTATGTAAATGGACCCTTCAGAATTTATTTAAGCCTAGTTGTGAAGTATTCTGCTATATGGAGAATGGCTAATCATAGATAACACAATTCAAGCCATAAGTTAGATATAGATTGACATAGGGGCTGATGCCCAGATGCTTACAAATCTGTCTGGGAATGTCTAGGCGAATCCTGAATTTTGTAGAGTTTTCACTGTTTTTTGGACCGAATAGGCCACCCTCCTAGATCCCTAATGAAGTGAGCGGACCCTTCAAGGCGGGATTCGCTACACAATAATATGAATATCCGCACTGAACAGTGTATTGCGATGCAATGGTGATGTGAATAGTGTCGTCATGCCGCCCCTCTTGCCACTTGGACGCAATGTCCAGAAGATCCCAGAGAGACGTTAAAAAAGCTGGTCAAATAATGTGTGGAGTTTTTATTGCCTTTGCACATATTTGTGCAGGTTTCCTTTCACACTCCAAAGACATACTGGCAGGTTACTTGGATTCTTGTTAACTGAGTCATTGTGTGTCTGTGTGCTGAGGAATATAGATCGTAAACTCCAATGAGGCAGGGACTGATGTTATTAAATACTCTCTGTAAAGGGCTATGTAGTGTGTGTGTGTGTGTGTGTGTGTGTGTGTGTGTGTGTGTGTGTGTGTGTGAGTGTGTGTGTGAATGTGTGTGAATATATGTGTGTGAGCTATATAAACTGTTAATAATAATAATATAGTTATGATGAGTGTTGCTCATGTGCTTTTAGTCTTCCCTTCCGCTTGAAAACATTGGATTTTTTTCTTCTTCTTTTTTCATAACCAAATCCAACCAATGAAAGTGTTAACATTATTGAGCTGAACACAGTCTGTTAAATGCATTGCTAAATAAGGAATGCTGGCATGCCCTCCCCTGTGTCTTTTTGGCAATGAGATCTGACCAACAGTGTCAGGGAGTTAAGCAATATTCCCAGACAAAGACATACAGACACACATTTTATCTTGGCTGGGTTCTGTTGTGACATTATAGGGGAAGAGTGAAGAGAATGATTAACCAAGTTAATGCTGATGCACACACAATGGAGATATTTGACCATGAACTAAGCCCACAGGAGGACCTGGCATAAAACACTGGATCTTTTAGCTCTGCAATGTATTACATCAGACTGTAAAGGGCCGAACACACAGGGAGATTTCTCCCAGAGATGTGGGCTGAGCGAACTATCATAGACCGCTCAGCACACATCTCTCCACCACTCAGCACACATCTCTCCCCCGCTCAGCACACAGCGCGATGTGTGCTGAGCGAGGGGGGAATGCTCATTTCACCCAGCAGTGAAATGAGCGATCTAACTAGATTTGTCCTGCATACAGGCCAATCTAGTACCGTCAATAGCGATGCTATGGGTCAAACACACGGAGAGATCCATGCTTAATTTTTAAGCAATCTCTGTGTACCCCCCTTAAGAAGCTAGCTGGCCGAAGTCAATAACTCTAACCTAAATGATAGCAATACAGTGATTTGTCAAATAGTAAGGGTGTTCTGCTCAGGTTGCTAACTTTATATTACACATACACTCTGGTATAAGGATCAAAGGGGGTCATTCTGACCTGATCGCACGCTGCTATTCATCACAGAGCAGCGATAAGGTCAGAACTGCGCATGCGCCGACACAGCAGTGAACCAGTGCATGCCAGACAGCCGACAGCTGTCATAGCCCAGCGATCGCCTCTGCCTGATTTATTGGCAGAGGTGGTCGCTGGGCTGGAGGGGGCGGCACGGCGACATTTGGCCGCCGTCTTGTGGGCGCGGTCCAGCCAATGCAGGTGTGGCCGGACCGTGCAGGGGGGGCGGGCCGCAGTGGCTGCGTGACGTCACACGCAGCCACTGCGACCATCACAGCGACGAGTTACTCACGGCCAGCACGCAGGAGCTGCGCTGGCTGGGAGTTACTCTTCAAGTACAAAAGCATCATCGATGTGCGATGCTTTTGTACTTGTGCAGTGGATCCGGGCCTGACATGCGGGGTAGACTAGCCCTGTGCTGGGCGGCCCCCCGCATGTCAGTGTGCTTGATCGTAGCTGTGCAAAATTTAGCACAGCTACAGTTCAATCAGGTCTGAATCACCCCTGCAGTTATGTTGTATGGAGCACCAGCAAAAACGCCACTCCTAATTTACTGCATGCAACATCAGCCTAATAAATTGCTCCAGATGTAATTGTGTTTCATATATCCTGTAAAGATATCTCCAGAATTTGTTATTTTTTACAGTACATTGTAACAATACTAAAAACATGTTGTGGGAACTGCTGTTTGACGCTATGATGCTGAGTTGGGTGTACACGTGTTTTCTAAGCAAATATTACAATGGTGTAGTCACAAAAAAAGGACATGCCTATGGCTATCTACAGAGTCGGGTGCACCTTACACTTGTGTCTCCTTCTGTTTAGAGAATCAGGATGGAAGAGGAAAAGGGTGGTCATGCGTAAGATGTGTAGAGTAAAGTCATCTGAACCAGATATTATTATAATCCTTTATTCATATGGCGCTACAGAGGTTCCACAGAGCCTAACAAAGTACATAAACAAATGAGTATAGAAGACAGCAGAGACTTATATTACAAGTCAATGCAGGACAAGTACATGGTTTATAAACAGTGCTGCATCAGTAGTCATGGCACCCAAATAAGCAGCAGTGGCAGAAAGCAATGGTTAGGTGCCGGTCAGGGGTCAAGGAGAGAGGTGGAAGGGGGAAAGACCAGATTAGGTCCCTGACATCATCTCCAGATACAGGAGAAAAAGAAGTCAAAGTTGGTGAGATGGATGGGGAAGGGTAGGCTGGGAAAGGAGGTGATGATGGGGAGGGGTGCTGAGGGTCTGGTGGGATGTGATGTCCTGAAGTATGGAGACAATTTTAGATGTGATGTAGGTGGCAAAGTCAAGGGCAGAGAGTGAAGAGGGAAGGTGAGGAGGGTGGACAGAGGAGGAAGTCAAAGTGGCAAACAGACTCCGGGAGTTTGAGGACTCGTAGGAGATGAGGTTTTTGAGTTAGCACTGTAGGATAAGAGCATAAATTTTAAAATAGAGGAAGATGGCCTTAGAGTGTGATTTCCTCCACTTTCGCTCAGCGATACGTGAACACTTTCGCAGGCATCTGGTGCATTTGTAATGCCAGGGTTGAGATGTGGATCTGAAAGAATGATTAGTGGTCGCTGGAACAATAGAGTCAAAACTAGAAGTAAGGGAGGCATTGTATAGGAAAATAACTTGTTCAGAGCAAGAAGGATAAGGGTACAGTGTTGACAGCCTGGATGTTACACTTAGTGATGGTAGCCTTAGGAGGCAGAGAAGAAGTGTATCACAATGGTGGGTGAAGACCAGATCAAGTGAGTGCCCACTCACATGGGAGGATGATGAGGTTCATTGGGAGAGACCAAACGATTACGGTGGTCATTCTGAGTTGATCGCTCGTTATTTTTTTTCACAATGGAGCGATTAGTCGCTAATGCGCATGCGCAATGTCCGCAGTGCGACTGCGCCAAGTAAATTTGCTATACAGTTAGGTATTTTACTCACGGCATTATGAGGTTTTTTCTTCGTTCTGGTGATCGTATTGTGATTGACAGGAAGTGGGTGTTTCTGGGCGGAAACTGGTCGTTTTATGGGTGTGTGTGAAAAAACGCTGCCGTTTCTGGGAAAAACGCGGGAGTGTCTGAAGAAACGGGGGAGTGTCTGGGTGAACGCTGGGAGTGTTTGTGACGTCAAACCAGGAACGAAACTGACTGAACTGATTTGCGGAAAATCGCTGCGATGCGATGAAAAAGAACGAGCGAACAACTCGGAATGAGGGCCTATGTGAGGTGATATCGATTGGGATGTTGAAGTGACCTAAAATTATGAAGGAAAGATCCGAAGAGAGGAAGTAAGGGAGCCAGGAAGCAAAGTTGTCTAGGAATTTAGAGTGAGGACCAGGAGGGATGTTAATTGACAGCTACTTGAAGGTGAACAGTTTGAAAGAGGTATAGTATTATACTTATTATACTTTATTCATATTGCTCCACAAGGGTTCCACAGCACCTTAACAAAGTACATAAACAAATGAGAAGAACAAGAAAACCGTGATTTACAGTACAAGACAATGCTGGACAAGTACATTGTATACACTGCATCAGTGGTCATAACACTCAAGTAGGCAGCAGGGTTGTAGAAACCAAGCAGGGCTTTTCCTTCCCTTACTTATGGTACATAAGTAAGGGAAGGAAAAGCACATGAGGAAAGAGGGCCCTGCTCATCGCAGCTTACATTCTGAAGGGGAGGGGCAGACACAGTTGGGGTAAACAGTGAGTATGCATGAACCTTAAATGTAGAGAATGTAAAGGACAGTTGTAAGGGTATGAGCTAGTAGGAGTAACCAGAGGATATAAGGACCCCAACATCACCACCATGGCTAGGAGATTTAGGGAGTTGGAGATGAAAAGGTCATGGGTGGGGACAAGTTTATTACATACAGATCTGGAACAGTAGAGAAGGACCTAGTTATTGAAAGAGATGTGAATGAGATTATTAGGGTTGCTGTAGCGTTGAGGTGAGATTAATTTTGAAAGCAAAGATGAAGAGAGTGTAGTGAAGGTGCGTGTTCCTGAGATAAGAAGGGATGAGAAGGAGGGAGTTGAGTGTGATGTGGATGGAGGTGAGATGAACTGATAGGAAGAGCAGGGCTTAGTGGTGGGGTAGTATGGCCATGGTTGGGGAGTAGCAAATGAAAGTAGAGTAACAGGAGAAGAGGGGGAGGGATGCAGGGGGTGGAAGGCAGACAGTAGAGTGGAGAGGGAGGAAGGAGGCAGTTAGGGAGACTAGTGGGGAGAATAAAGGTGGAATTGAAGCAGAATAAAGGATTAGGTAGACATGGGTTATGGTTGAAGTTGAAGAGAACATGGTCATGTTGTGGAAGTTATAAATAGGGGGAGGAAAACTGGAACGAGGAGTGGAGGTTGTATGAGAAAGACAGTGCAGTAGATTTGCTGTAATGCAGATGAAAGTACAGTGTTTGTAACTGTGTATGCAAAATGACAATAGTTTATTATTATGTGAAATAAATGTGGAGATTTTTTGGGTACAAAAATTGAATATTAAAGTAGACCATGGGGTATCTTTACTAAGGTCCCGATTTTGACCGAGATGCCGTTTTTTCTTCAAAGTGTCATCTCGGTAATTTACTAAGCAAAAATCACGGCAGTGATGAGGGCATTCGTAATATTTTGGAAGTCCTAGGAAAAAAATCACGAATCAATACACCATCGGTCAAATACGCCTGCAATTTGGTAGAAATCGGGAATTTACTAAAAAGTGCAAAACACAAACACTGCCGACAATTGCCAAACACTGCCGTGATGAAATACAAATCGTGAAAAAGTGCTAAAAAAAAACAGACCTGCTTTTTTATCCCGTGTTTGTATAGGCATGCACGGATCCATGAGATCCGTGCATGTTTTTCAGTGGGAAGGGGTGGGAAATGTTATTATTTTTCCAAAAAAAAATGCGTGGGGTCCCCCCTCCTAAACCAAACCAGCCTCGGGCTCTTTGAGCCGGCCCTGGTTGCAAAAATATGGGGAAAAAATTGACAGGGGTTCCCCCATATTTAAGCAACCAGCACCGGGCTCTGCGCCTGGTCCTGGTTCCAAAAATACGGGGGACAAAAAGCGTAGGGGTCCCCCGTATTTTTGAAACCCACACCGGGCTCCACTAGCTGGACAGATAATGCCACAGCCGGGGGTCACTTTTATACAGTGCCTTGCGGCCGTGGCATCAAATATCCAACTAGTCACCCCTGGCCGGGGTACCCTGGGGGAGTGGGGACCCCTTCAATCAAGGGGTCCCCCCCCACAGCCACCCAAGGGCAAGGGGTGAAGCCCGAGGCTGTCCCCCCCATACAATGGGCTGCGGATGGGGGGCTGATAGCCTTTGTTGAAAGTAATGAATATTGTTTTTAGTAGCAGTACTACAAGTCCCAGCAAGCCTCCCCCGCAAGCTGGTACTTGGAGAACCACAAGTACCAGCATGCGGCGGAAAACCGGGCCCGCTGGTACCTGTAGTACTACTACTAAAAAAATACCCCAATAAAGACATTACACACACACCTTGAAAGTATAACTTTAATGCATACATACACACCACCATATACACATACTTACCTTATGTTCACACGAGGGTCGGTCCTCTTCTCCAGTAGAATCCATGGTGTACCTGTTGAAAAAATCCTACTCACCAAATCCAGTGTAGAGGGCTCCTCGGATAATCCATTTGTAATCCACGTACTTGTAAAAATAAAAAAACGGGACACCCGACCACGAACTGAAAGGGGACCCATGTTTTCACATGGGACCCCTTTCCCCCGAATGCCAGAAACCCCCTCTGACTGATGTCTAAGTGGGTTTCTTCAGCCAATCAGGGAGCGCCACGTTGTGGCACCCTCCTGATCCTGATCGGCTGTGTGCTCCTGTACTGTCTGACAGGCGGCACACGGCAGTGTTACAATGAAGACAATATAGAACAAGTACAGGGTAACTAAGCATAACTACATCAGTAGACGACACTGAGATTAGTATCAAGGTGGCCGAAATCTGCAGGATTTGGGCAGTTGCGGATTATTAAAGTAAGAAAAGAATAAGCACATGAGGGAAGAGGGCCCTACTCGTGAGAGCTTACATTCTAAAGGGGAAAGGTAGACACGCAGGGTTGACACAGATGGGGTAGACCGAGCATGGGACAGAGGATTAGGATGAAATTTGGCTGGGTTTGGTAAAGGAGTGGGTCTTAAGAGCCCGTTTGAAGTTCTGTAGAGAGATGGAGAGTCTGAGGGGGAGAGGTAAAGAATTCCAGAGTAAGGGAGCTGCACGTGAAAAATCTTGAAGATACTGTAGGAGTGGGAGGAAGTAATCAAGACAGGAGAGGCAGCGTACATTAGCAGAGCGAAGAGGTTGGATGGGAGAGTAAAGGGAGATAAGGTCAGAGATGTAAATGGGAGAGGAGTGGGTGAGTGCTTTGTACGTGAGTTTTTTTAAAATCAGACTGCAGATAATCATCAGTTTCATAAGAGCTGGCAGGCACTAGGATCTGCCACAGCTCTAGTAACCATGCAGACATTCACTAAGTTGGGGTGCAGGGGCAGCCCGCATCTATCTTGGTGCAGATGATGCCGGGCGCCCGTTCCCAAGTCCTGGCTCTTTCAGTGACGTCCTGCTCCCATCTCCTTTACTGACCTCCACAGTGGGCTCCCCCAGCTGTAAGGAAAGACATCATCTCCACTGTGGAGCTGTGGCGGCAGACACATAAGGGTGAGTGCTGCATATGAGTTGATAGGGAGGGAGGCAGTGACAGGGTACTGCCCCCACAAGAGTGTGGTGGTGTTTGTTTAATGCACATGGGGCGTTACTAACTTACTACTGTGTGGGCAATATGTGTATGGGCACTACTACTACTACTACTACTACTACTACTGTGTGGGCACTATTTACGAGGCACTACTACTACTGTGTGGGCAATATGTGTATGGGCCACTACTACTACTACTGTGTGGGCAATATGTGTATGGGGCACTACTCCTACTACTGTGTGGGCAATATGTGTATGGGGCACTACTACTGTGTGGGCAATATGTGTATGGGGCACTACTACTACTACTGTGTGGGCAATATGTGTATGGGCACTACTACTACTACTGTGTGGGCACTATGTACGAGGCACTACTACTGAGTGGGCAATATGTGTATGGGGCACTATTTCTACTACTGTGTGGGCAATATGTGTACAGTCACTACTACGACTGTGTGGGCACTGTGTATGGGTACTACTACTACTGTGTGGACAATACTGTATGTGTACAGTCACTACTACGACTGTGTGGGCATTGTGTATGGGTACTACTACTACTGTGTGGACAATATGTGTACGGGCACTACTACGACTGTGTGGGCACTATATGTATGGGTACTACTACTACTGTGTGGGCAATATGTGTACGGGCACTAGTACTGTGTGTGCACTATGTGTACAGGGAACTATGGTGTGGCGTTATGTGAATAAGGAGCAATATGGGATGGTGTGATGTGAATAAGGAGCATTATGGTATGCGGTAATGGGAATAAAGAGCATTATGGTGTGGTGTAATGGGAATAAGGAGCATTATGGTGTGGTGTAATGGAAATAAGGAGCATTATGGTGTGGTGCAATGGGAATAAGGAGCATTATGGCGTGGTGTAATGAGAATAAGGAGAATTATGGCGTGGTGTAATGGGAATAAGGAGCATTATGGTTTGGTGTACTGTGAACAAGGAGCAATTACAGGGTGGTGTAATATGAATAAGAAACAATACGGGGTGGTCTAATGTGTGACATACTATGTGACATAATGGGGAAGGGTACTGGGTCAGAGGTTGAACTAGCACTAGTGCTAGTGGGCACCAGCCAAAATCTTGCCTAGGGCATCAAATTGGTTAGGGCCAGCTCTGGCGCAGGTCATTTATGCACAATGCTCCTGCGGGTGGCTACATTCACTGCATGGAGCGGAGGATGTAATGTGCGGTCTTTCACTTGAACGCACATCGCTCCTCCGCTCCTTATGTAGAGGAGAAGCGATGTGCAGTCAGGTGAAAGACCGCACATAACATCCTCTGCTCCGTGCAGTGAATGAAGCCACCCGCAGGAGCATTGTGCATAATGCTTAGCCCCGCCTACTCCCTGGTGGTCCCGAACTCCCGGCCGGCAGCCAGCCTCACCTAAAAAGCAACGTATTGCTGCTATGCTCCGGTCCCAAGCTCCTTCTCCGCCAACCGCAGCGCATTTCATTAACAATGAGGCATTCACTATGAGGGGGTGAAATTTAGTGATTCAGCAATTTAGGGGCGCCGAAATGAGAGTATATCTTGCCCCCCCCAACCTAAAAACATTCTGACGCCCCTGGCTGAGACCATGCTTAAATGTCATTTTTTGTAGATAATAAATTATTATAGGTTCAGTATGAGCAAGATGCAACTCTGTGACAAACTCCTCCTGCTCAGATAATGAAAATTCTGAAACTCACCTACTGTTTGTTTTTTCTTAACACAAACCACAGCTCATTAGTTGTCCATTCTAACCACATGACTGGTCAAACAGCAATACTCTCCAGCAAACATAACATTGCTGAATGTAACAGCAGTTGTCCCTTATTGACACTTTCATGACAGACTAGACTAGCATGATAGACGCTTAGATTAGATAGAAGGAGAACAGAAACGTTGTGTGAGTCACTTCTTCCAACAATCCGATCGATATTTCTATATTAGATACATGCTATCTCTGTTTAAATATTTGTGATAGAATCTAAATTTACAGCTAGTGATAAGTTTCTGAGTGATGTAAGTCTTGAAATATGAACAGACACACACTGTGTTGGGCACCAATTTTAAATACAGGTTTAGTATCCCATATCCAAATATTCCGAAATACGGAATTTTTTATGTGAGACTGAGATAGTGAAACCTTTGTTTTCTGATGGCTCAATGTACACAAACTTTGTTTAATGCACAAAGTTATTAAAAATATTGGCTAGAATGACCTTCAGGCTGTGTGTATAAGGTGTATATGAAACATAAATGCATTCTGTGCTTAGGCTTGGTTCCTATCGCCATGATATATCATTATGGTATGCAATTATTCCAAAATACGGAAAAATCCGATATCTAAAATACTTCTGGTTCCAAGCATTTTGGATATGGGATACTCAACTTGTATTATTATTTTTATACCTTTATATACAGTAGTATCAGCATATCGGGGGTCATTCCGAGTTGATCGCTCGCTAGCTGTTTTTAGCAGCCGTGCAAACGCTAAGTCGCCGCCTTCTGGGAGTGTATCTTAGCTTAGCAGAAGTGAGAACGAATGCATCGCAGAACGGCTCCAAAAATTTTTTGTGCACTTTCAGAGTAGCAGTAATCAGCGCTTGCGATTACTTCAGACCATTCGGTTCCGGATTTGACGTCACAAGCACGGCCTGCGTTCGCCCAGCCACGCCTGCGATTATCCAGGCACGCCTGCGTTTTTTCAAACACTCCTTGAAAACGGTCAGTTGACACCCAGAAACGCCCACTTCATGTCAATCACTCTGCGGCGGCCATTGCGACTGAAAACTTCGCTAGACCTTGTCTGAAATTACATCGGACGTTGTGAAAGTACGTCACGCGTGTGCACTGCGCCGCATATGCATGTGCAGAAGTGCCGTTTTTTTACTTCATCGCAGCTCAGCGAACATTTTCAGCTAGCAATCAACTCGGAATGTCCCCCATTCTGCAGAGTTTTACAATTAGGAATAAATATGGTAGTAAATCAAGGTGAGGGGAGGAGATTAAGCAGACAAAAAGGTAAGATTGCTCACCATTTACCAGTGTACTGTCTGTAGGAAAATTGGATATTTATATATAAGATAAAATTGGGGAAAAGGAAAAAATGCTTTTTAGAGTAATGTACATAGCAATGATGGTTTGGGTGCACAGTGAGGGTCATTCAGGTGCGGTTGTTCTTCTCACTCCTGTTGCAATGCTTTGCCGTATTCAATGTGATTCTATGCTAATATGGGCAGAAGCTAATTTGTGCATGGCATCACATGATTGCAGAAACATCGCTAAAATCATTGCACATCAGGTCGTCATGCAGAGCCTGAGTGCCTCTGTAAATGCATAGGCTGAGCTGCTCTTCCGGGACGCACAGGCCTCTCCAGTAGCAAGTGTGATTGTAGAAAATAATTGGATCCAAACGGCCATACCTAGGCCCACCATCAAGGGGGGATGGTAGGTACTCCAGTCCTGGGTCCGGACTGAGATGGGGCCTGGGTGGTTGTAGTCAGGATCAGGGGACCAGGTCAGCTGCCTGCCTGCGCATCAGCAGGCAGTCATGGAGGGACAGATCTGCGGTCATATTCTCATTACAGAGCTGACCATGTACCAATCAGGCGCTGCCGAGTGGCAGTTCCTTATTGGCTACCTGTCTGTGAGCTCTGATTGGCTCATGGCCGGATCTGTACTAAGAATATGGCTGTGGCTCTGTCCCTCCATGGCTGCCTGTTAATGCGCAGGCAGGCAGCTGACCTGGCCCCCTGATCCTGACTACAACCAAACTTAACCAAAAAGTTAAGTTTGGAGAATAAAGGATAAGTTTGGGGAATGAAGGAGGGGGTGAAAAAGTGTGTGGGGTGGTGGTGGGGCCCCTGCCTTGTGAGGACCAGTGCCGGGCCCCACCATTTATGATGGCAGCCCTGGCCATACCTTGCTTGAGTTTGCATGATCACTTCTCTTTACCACCTCCAAATGCTGACTTCCTGTCACTCACTTTGCGACTAAGGGGGTAATTCAGACCTGATCACTGCTGTGTATTTTCACACAGCGGGCGATCAGGCCCAAATTGCACCTGCGTATGCGCAGGTGCGTTGCACAGGTACAAAGCAGATCGCCGTTCAGCGATGTGTTTGTGCGACGGATTCGTTCACACGGGCAATCGCAAGGAGATTGACAGGAAGAGGGCATTTGTGGGTGTTAACTGACCATTTTCAGGGAGTGTCTGGAAAAACGCAGGCGTGTCCATGCGTTTGCAGGGAGGGTTCGTGACGTAAATTCCCGTGTTATATAAAATAACAGCCATGTTTGACCGATGGTGTATTGATTTGTATTTTTGTGGACAGCTGTGTATCTCAATACAAATAGCTCCAACACTGCCGAGATTTGTGTTTAGTAAATTCCTGAAATGACACTTAGAAAAAACAAACAAACTAGAATTGATTCAGGAGCTTAGTAAATTTCCACCTATTTATTTTACAGTATTAAGATGTTCATTGGGTCTGGTTTCCAAATAACATGCTGAAAAAACAAGGAAACCCCTTAGCCCAGAGGTTCCCAAACGCGGTCCTCAAGGCACCCCAATTGTCCAGGATTTAGGCTCAGCACAGATGGTTAAATCAAATTGACTGAGGTGCTAATTACTGTAAGTCACCTGTGGCCAAGCATGGATACGTTTAAAACCTGGACTGTTGGGGTGCCTTGAGGATCGCATTTGGGAACCTCTGCCTTAGCCAATGATGGAAATTTCTAAAAGAATTCTCCCCGATACCTCCCACCTTCTTTGCCTTCTCAAAGCCCTGTCTCATTTCGTCTGTAAGGGTGAAAACATCCACATACTTCCCTTTCTTAATTTTCTTTTTCATCCTTTTCCTCAAACCCCTGGTAACAGCAGTGTTAGCACAATGAACTATTTCTGAAAACAATGGAGGTTCTGAAGGAGCCACAACCTACTTCAAATCCTTACGCTTGCCCACATTTTTAACCACTTCTTACGCTATTAGCTTAACCAACTGACGCGGGCACTTAGGTGAATCTGAACCATTGATCGCTACCCACTGATGAATTTCAAGAAGATCAAGCCGAGGATATAGATGAAACTGCATGCTCACCAGATCCTGATGGTCTAGGGATTTCTTTTTTTTTTTTTTTTATTTATATTTTTTTATTGAGACATCATGGATAATCACAACACAGATTATGATGTACAGAAATCATATAGTAATAATAAACAAGGATTAAACAAGATAATATGAAACCGCACATCGATCTTTCTTTTGTTTCCAATAATAAAGACTTTAGCTTTACAAGAGTGCAACATTCATTACGCTGACGCTATTATACATAGTATGGGCAACCCAGGGGGAAGCCGCCACCACCGCCCGGTCCTAGATCAATGAAATAGGTTGGTCCTGTGCAGCCAATCTCGTCAGGTACCATGTTGTGTTCTTGAGGCTGTTGTGAATGTGTAAGCGTGTATTAAGGGGTAAATTGGAGATATAGGATTCCCAAAGCTTAAAGAACCGTTCCACAAATTTACCTTTATCTACAATAGCCTCCACCCAGTCCATCCTAAAAATGTGATTTAGCTTATTTAAAAATAGTGGTATCTGTGGTGGTGTGCTGTTTATCCATCCCTGTAGTATCGTCTTTTTCCCTGCCGCACTTAAGGCTATCAGTATTTTTTTACATTCCGATGGCATGCGGAGAGCAGGATCAATGATACCCAAAACTGCCCATTCAGGGGTAAAGGGCACATAGGTTATTAGGTTAGCCTCCGCATATCTCCTAATTAAATGCCAGAAATATTGCACAATCGGGCATGCCCACAGACAGTGAAAGGTATCAGCCTCTCTCTGGTGACATTTTGGGCAAGAGTGCGATTCAGTCGCTCCCATGTGGAAGCGCCGTAATTGGGACAGGTAGGTATTGTGATATACATTAAGGAACAATTCAGTGTACATGCTTGCAGGGAGGACTTTTCGGGAGTAAAGTAATGTTTTTTCCATAGTTGGTATGGTCAGGGCAGGAAAGTGAGCCAACCAGGAGGACATACCACCTGTCACAGTAGCATGATCCAATATTTTTCTCAAAAAAGTATAGTGAATGGAAATGGCCTTGTGACTTGGTACAGGGTGTATTAGGAGGCTATCCAAAGGGTTGGTCCAATCCCCATCCGCAAAGTGTGCTAGAACATGCCTGACATAGAATTGTGTTTGTAGAAATGGAAGGGGAGACGAGGCAATCACAGCATGCCTCGTTGAAACCTCTGAAAGGGTGAGCAGACGGTGGTCTTCCACTGATACCAATGAGCGAATTGACATTATACCATCCTCCCTCCACAATTTGAAGGGATGGGCAGCCATGCCGTCCAAAAAGTTAGGGTTTTTAATTAGGGGTAAGTGTAGGGATTGATAGGGGTTCAATTTCGCGTCATGTCGTAGTATGTGCCACATCTTCCTAGTGGACCATAAAAGGGGGTTAGACCGAATATGATCAGGTATTTCCCAGTCGTGTTGGTGGAGGACACTTGTCAAAGCTACAGTCGGTAGGAAGCACTACTCCAATGATGTGTTCGTGTAAGTAGAGCTGCCTTGCAGCCAGTCCCTTAAATGTCTCAAAAGAGCGGCATGATTATAAACCACTACGTCTGGAAAATTGATACCTCCGTTGGATTTAGGTTGAGCAAGTTTTCGCAAAGCAATACGTGCTCGGCCACCCTTCCATATGAAAGTTCTAATAAGTCTATTAATCTGTTGTGAGTCCTGTTTAGTCAACAGAATGGGGAGCGTTTGTAGGGGGTATAGTATGCGGGGTATAGCCACCATTTTTAAGAGGTTAGCCCTACCAAGATATGACAATGGGAGCCGCTCCCACCTCTTAATGTCATCAGTCAGGGTATGTATGGCCTTGTGTACATTGAGTTTGTATAGTTCCGAGATATAACGTGGCACCATGACACCCAAGTATATAATATATGTGGACACCCAGTGTAAGGGGAAGCGTGTGGCCCAAGTCGGGCACATCACAGTGCCACTCAACAGTAGAGCTTTAGATTTGTCCATATTAATACTGAAACCCGAAATACGGCCAAATAATTGAATCTTGTTTAAGATCTGAGCTAGGGAATGTTCGGGGTCTGATACATAAAGAAGGATGTCATCAGCGAAAGCTGAAAGTTTAATTTCCTGACCGCCCGCTTTTATACCTCTAAAGACAGACCAGTCCTGTAGTGTCCTAAGCAACGGGTCGAGGGCCAAATTAAATAGCAGGGGCGATAAAGGGCATCCCTGACGGGTTCCTCGTTCCCAAAAAAATCGTTGACCTCTAATCCCATTAATTAAAAGAGAGGCAGATGGAGCAGTATAGAGGTATCGTATATAGTTAATAAAGCTCCCGTCAAACCCTCTTCTCTCCAATATGGTAAACAGATGTGGCCATAATACCATATCAAAGGCCTTGTTAGCGTCGAGGCTAAGAAGCATATTTGAGTCTGTGCATGGAGACTGGGACGCCGCCACTGCCGCCAGAGCTGTGCGGATAGCCTTAACCGCATGTCTACCTGTTACAAAACCCATTTGTGTCGTGGTGAGGATATCAGGGAGAATAGATTGGAGCCGTGTCGCCATTATCTTGGCTAGAAGTTTGTACTCCACATTTAGGAGACTAATTGGTCTGTAGGAGGAAAGGAAATTAGTGTCCCTACCCGGTTTAGGGATAAGTGTAATAAAGGCTTCATTAAAAAGCGGGGATGGAGAGCTCCTCTCATGTATTGCATGAAACAGTTCCAATAATGAGGGGACAATGTGGGTCTGCAACATGCGGTAATAATCACCCGAAAAGCCATCCGGGCCTGGAGATTTGCCGTGGGGCAAGTTGGAGATAGCAGTGTTAATTTCCTCCGCCGTTATTTGACCCACAAGAGCTTCTCTCTGGTCTGTGGTCAGGGGGGGCAAAACTGCATCCGTGAGCAACTGTGTTTGTATATCTGTGTCTATGTGAGTTGACTGAAACAGGGACTGGAAATAAGACTGAAATTGTTCTACTATTTCCTGAGATTTAGTGATTACCCGTCCAGTTCTGGGGTGGTGTATAGTGGTTAGAACATGTCGTGTCTGAGGAGGTCTAGAAATGACCGCCAATAATCTACCCGCCTTATTGCCCCATCTATAAAATAAATTTTTGGTGAAATCTAAGGAATGCCTGGCCTGAGTAGCTAAATAGGTTTCCAGCAGGCGTCTAGCCTGCCTGTATTCGTCAAGAGTAGTCTCTGTTGGGTTAGAAGTATACAGTCGGAAGTCCCTGGTCATGGTTGTTTTTAACGTAGTATATTCCAATTTGGAATCTCTTTTTTTCCGGGCGACATAACTGATAATGTGACCCCTCATCACGGCCTTTGAGGCATTCCAAAAGATTTCGGGTTTGTCCCAGTAGTCTATATTGTCATCTATGTAATTGGTCCAATGATTTGTTAGGTATAGTCAGGGCCGGCGCTACCACTAGGCAGCTTTAGGCAGCTGCCTATGGGCGCCGGCACTTTAAGGGCGGTGCTGAGTAAAAAAAAAAAAATGTAAGGCCACCGCGTTCCGGCTCACCTCTTGCTCCTTCACTGCTGCGTCGCTCACTGACTCCCCCTCCCTTCTCATACCCACCCCGATGTCCGGGGGCGGCACATTCACCCAGGGAGGAAAGGACTTCTTATCCGTCACCACCCGCCCCCGCTATTGCCGCCCGTTACTATAGCGCCGCACCGCGCTGGCGCACTATGCTGCCTCCGTCATGTGTGTTCTGCTGCTGGGAGCCGGGAGCGTGACCGCAGCGCTCCCGGAGCTGTACACAGGCAAGCGGGCTCGGCTCCTCTTCACTTCACACGGAGATAGGCAGAGTTGCGCAGCGGCTGATCCAGGAGTCCAGGACAGTATAAGTCTGAAGAGTCTGTCCTGGACTCCTGGATCAGCCGCTGCGCAACTCTGCCTATCCCCGTCATTCTCCCTTTCTCTCTGCCTATCCCCGTGACCCCGTCAATCTCCCGCATTGCATTCTACGTCTCCTCCCGCTTATCTTATAACCCCCCATGACCGCATAATGTTTTGGTGGGCTGCGGGGTCCAGAAGCATTTGAGCACTGCAAATAATACCAGATCGCCCAGCTTGTGACACCACGGAGCTGCCTCCCCACCTGAAGGTACTGTCTGTATGTGTAACTGCTCTCCAGAGCACCTCTCTGAAATCTCACTCCCTTGCGCTCTCCCCCCCCCCATATGCCTCTTTCTCCTCATACCAAGCCCCCCTCTTCTCTCCCTCTTAATGCCCCATCTCTCCATGCCTTTCTCTCTGTATGCCTCTCTCTCCATGCCCCCTTGTTATCTCCCCACATGTCCCCCCTCTAGAATACCGTGTCGTACAATGTGAATTTCGGCTCATTCAGTGTGCTACAATGTGAATGTCGGCTCATTCAGTGTCCTACAATGTGTATTTCGGCTCATTCAGTGTCCTACAATGTATATTTCGGCTCATTCAGTGTGCTACAATGTCAATTTCGGCTCATTCAGTGTGCTACAATGTGAATTTCGGCTCATTCAGTGTGCTACAATGTAAATTTCGGCTCATTCAGTGTGCTACAATGTGAATGTCGGCTCATTCAGTGTGCTACAATGTGAATGTCGGCTCATTCAGTGTCCTACAATGTGTATTTCGGCTCATTCAGTGTCCTACAATGTGTATTTCGGCTCATTCAGTGTGCTACAATGTGAATTTCGGCTCATTCAGTGTGCTACAATGTGAATTTCGGCTCATTCAGTGTGCTACAATGTAAATTTCGGCTCATTCAGTGTGCTACAATGTGAATGTCGGCTCATTCAGTGTGCTACAATGTGAATGTCGGCTCATTCAGTGTGCTACAAGGTGAATTTCGGCTCATTCAGTGTGCTACAGTGTGAATGTCGGCTCATTCAGTGTGCTATAATGTGAATTTTGGCTCATTCAGTGTGCTACAGTGTGAATTTCTGCTCATTCAGTGTGCTACAATGTGAATGTCGGCTCATTCAGTGTGCTACAAGGTGAATTTCGGCTCATTCAGTGTGCTACAGTGTGAATTTCGGCTCATTCAGTGTGCTACAGTGTGAATTTCGGCTCATTCAGTGTGCTACAGTGTAAATTTCGGCTCATTCAGTGTGCTACAATGTGAATGTCGGCTCATTCAGTGTGCTACAAGGTGAATTTCGGCTCATTCAGTGTGCTACAGTGTGAATGTCGGCTCATTCAGTGTGCTATAATGTGAATTTTGGCTCATTCAGTGTGCTACAGTGTGAATTTCTGCTCATTCAGTTTGCTACAATGTGAATGTCGGCTCATTCAGTGTGCTACAAGGTGAATTTCGGCTCATTCAGTGTGCTACAGTGTGAATTTCGGCTCATTCAGTGTGCTACAGTGTGAATTTCGGCTCATTTAGTGTGCTACAATGTGAATTTTGGCTCATTCAGTGTGCTACAGTGTGAATTTCGGCTCATTCAGTGTGCTACAATGTGAATGTCGGCTCATTCAGTGTGCTACAAGGTGAATTTCGGCTCATTCAGTGTGCTATAATGTGTATTTCGGCTTAGTCAGTGTGCTACAAGGTGAATTTCGGCTCATACAGTGTGCTACAGTGTGAATTTCGGCTCATTCAGTGTGCTACAATGTGTATTTCGGCTTAGTCAGTGTGCTACAAGGTGAATTTCGGCTCATTCAGTGTGCTACAAGGTGAATTTCAGCTCATTCAGTGTGCTACAAGGTGAATTTCAGCTCATTCAGTGTGCTACAATGTGAATTTCAGCTCATTCAGTGTGCTACAAGGTGAATTTCAGCTCATTCAGTGTGCTACAATGTGAATTTCGGCTCATTCAGTGTGCTAAAATTTGAAAGGGGCACCAGTACTAGAGAGTATAAGGGGTATTACTACACTGAGGGACATGCCCCGTTTAGTGGCCACGGCCCCTTTTCCGGAGCGCGCGCGCATGATTTCACCCTTCGCTTTTTTTTTGTGGGGGGGGCGCCATTAATGATATAGCCCTGGGCTCCAAAATCCCTAGTTACGCCTCTGATATATATATATATATATATATATATGTATTTTTTTTTGGGGGGGGGGGGGGGGGTTTGCTGATGATTTGCCTAGGGTGCTGGGAAACCTTGCACCGGCCCTGGGTATAGTTTGAAGTCTTCCGAGTCTGCCAGGTATTGTGGGGATCGCCAAATGCAATCCGTTGAATGCATGTGGGGATGGGTCAGCGCTAACGTGACGGGGGCATAATCAGAGATCAATATATCAAGTATATCCACCACAGCGATCTGAGGCATTAGGTCATCGGCAATGAAGAACCTGTCAATACGAGATAGAGTTCCGTGTGCCAACGATAAATGGGTATGCGTCCTGTTAGTTGGGTGCAGCAATCTCCAAGGGTCAGAGAGGTCTAGGGAATCTCGGAATGTCAGCAGGTGTCTGCTCTGAGAATCAGTGGTTCTCGACATAGTCGGTGATCTGTCAACTGTAGGATCATCCACCATGTTATAATCTCCACCCACTATTAGGGAGTAGTTAGTTCTGCTAAGAAGAAAGTGGGCAAAGTCCTGAATAAATGTGTTGGTATTAACATTCGGGGCGTATAAGTTGACAAGGGTATATTTGGCATGAAAAAGCTCTATGTCCATAATGATATATCTGCCTTCGGGATCAATGATTTCTGTCAAAATAGTAGCAGGGAGGTTTTTTTGAAAAAGTATGGCTACCCCTCTGGCTTTTGTGCGAAAAGGGGCAGTGACACAAGAACCAAGCCATGGTGCTTTTAATACATTTTCCTCACCCGCCCGCCAGTGCGTTTCCTGTAAGAAAATCACATCTGGGTGGAGGCGTTTAAGGTGCGTGACCACACGTCGTCTCTTGACTGGGGAATTAAGTCCCCCTACATTCCAAGACACGAACTGTATCGGTTTAGGGGATATCACCTCAGAAGAGGTAGAAACTATCGACGGCATGGCTACCCAATCCCCACAGGGGGGCGAGAAACTTGACAGGTAGGCAATAGATTCAGGCGGACAGCGGCGACTCCCCCCCAACCCAAGGTCGCTTAGCTAGCAGTGACTTCAACAGCGCCAACATCAGCGCAATATGAGAAATATAGCACAGTCTTAAGATTTGAAATAACATTAGTGATCCATAATGACTCATAACTCTATTTTCTAACATTTTCCTAACAACCAAAAACATGGTGAGCACCAGCTAGGTCTAGTGGTGCGCACACAAAATATTAACAAAACAGTTACTAAAATAGTAAAAATGGATGCTTATAACGAATTATAGTAAAAACTATAAAATAAGAGAGAAGACAAAAAACAAAAATAAAAAGAAACACGTAATAGGCAAACACACATCCGCCCGAGGCGAGAGTACCTTAAACAGTTAACCCATGGCTTCAAGTGACGGATACTTTAAATAGCAGGCGACTTCGAAGGGGATCTGCGAGTCAAGAAGTGAGTTCTCGCCACTTCCGGGTCTGTGTAAAACAGTTGAGTACCATTTTCTGAGACCCGCAATTTGGCTGGGTATAACAAGGCAAATCTGATATTGTTACTATGTAAATGAGAGCAGACGGCAGAGAATTCCTTTCGTTCCTGAGCCACTGCAGTCGAGAAATCCTGGAATATCAGGATCTTGTGACCCTTGACCAACAATTCTCTAGTTTTACGATAAGCTGTAAGGACCTGTTCTTTAGCCCTATAGTCTAGGTAGCGAGCTATGACCGGGCGGGAGCGCTGCCGCGTCCCATCTTGCAGCATCCCCAGTCTATGAACTCTTTCGAGATGGAGGATTTCCATATCCTCCATGATCCCCAATGAGTTTGGGAGGTCAATAGATAGATAGGAGGAGAGGGCCTGGCCCGTTAAGGACTCCGGAATGCCTATAAATCGAAGGTTATTTATCATAGATCTATTCTCCAGGTCCTCAACCTTATCCTGCAGTTGTTGTATATGTTTATGTTGGGATGATATCCCCTCCTGACAGGATTGGACCGAGTCCTCAGTGTCCCCCAATCTCGTTTCCAATGCAGTAAGACGCGTCGCATGAGAGTCTAAGCGAGCCAAACCCGTTTCTAATCGGGCCTGTAGATTGTCAAATCGCTTATCAAGCAAGGGTATAAGAAAATCAGAAATCTCTTTTGCTGTCAGAGGGGGAGTTTTATCACTGGGTAAGTTGGGTGATTCCGACCCATTGTCCAATCGGGGATGGTGGATCTGATTTGTGGGGGGCTTCTTTTCCCTTCCCTGTTTTGTTTGAGGCGCCGGATTGTTTCGGAGGCATGGTTTTGTCGAGGTATTTGTCCATACCCCAGAGAGTAAAATGCGGAACAATCAGCGTCTCCCACAAACAACTTTCCCCCAGTTAAAGACAGCAACGAAAAAACAGGTGATTACATATAAAGCTCGGGCGGATGTGTTAAACCATCTCTTATTGTCTAAAGCATATCACAACCTACGAGAAGGCCCATACAACAGCCCCGGCAATAAACTATGGTAATGCTCGGCTGTGGTAGAAACATATATCTAGAAACAATATATTATGTCAAGCAATACAGATTAGAGATTCTGAGCAAAAATAACAAACGTCACATAATGATATATAAGAAAAATAACAAACGGTACATAAAGGTTGTCTCAAGAGCCAGCAGAGCAGGTTATATATCTGAAGCGATCAAATAAACATAGAAAAAGAATACAATCTCTCTAGAAGTCTCCCAACAGAAAATCACTCAGTGGCACTATTCCCTCAGTTGCAGCAGTATGCAAGCTGCATGACCCCTTACGTAGACGTGGCACAGGCGGCTAATAGGGTCTGAGCCCGATAAGCAGACACACAGTGGAGAAGATCCGAACCTCGCAGCCAAACAGCGGGCAATCGGGGCTCCCCTCTGATTGTGGGGCGTCCATGAGTAGCACCAGCCGGTGCAATGCGTTGCCCCCTAATATAACAGCCGTCTCACGGTAGTCGCAGCAGTACAATCCATAAGGAGTGTAAACACACCCCTATGAGGTCCTGTTAATGTCCCAAGCAGCGGCCAACAGTCCCACGCATTAGAAGGAGGTACCCCAGCACACTCGCAGTGCGGCTTATTGCTTCCACAACAAGAGAAAAGAGAAGGGGATCAAGTAAGGGTAATTGTGTTCGGGAAAGGGGGGGGGTGTATTGCAAGAGAGGGAAGAGGAGCACACAAGAGGGGGGACGGTATCAAGTAAGGGGTAATAAAAGAGAGAGAAATGGGGGTTGTTAGTAAAAAGTGGAGGGGGGGGGACAAACAGGGTTAGTACCTGGAGTGATTAAGGGGCTGCAGATCGCCCGGCAAAGTCAGCCCCCGCAGCAGCTTTCATACACCAAAGGTCCCAGAAGATCAGCCTTCAGACTCCCTGGATGCCAGCAGCAGGGACGGGCACACAGTCAGACTTGACGGTCACTCTTCAGCGGCACAGGTGAGGACGAGCCTCGGCGGACTTAGCAGGGTCAACGGGGGAGAGGTCAGCAGAGGCAGGTCGTCCCAGGCGTCTCGAGCCGGCCAGCCATCCACACAGGCAGCGGGGGACAGTGTACGTCTCGCCCCAGCCGCCGCCGGGGAGAGACGGGAAAGCAGCTCCGCGTCAGTATCTCCCGCCCGGCAAGCTGCGGCGCCGCTGGTCTCAGTAAACTCCGCTGCGGTGTCACGGCCGAGAGGTCCTCCGTCCTGCGGATCAGGCCTCCAGATCACAGCGCCAGGAATCCTTCTGCGGCGATCTGTGCTCCCATGGCGGGGACGTCACCACCCGAAGCACACGTATGGGCGTCCAGAGCTCCGGCAACCCGGAGAGAGTAAGTCTATAGACGGGGGGGGGGGGGGGGGGGGGGCGGGGCGGAAGGGGACGCTGGAGACCAAGCAGTAAAAGCTCTGTGGCATCAGTCCCGTCCCTCCCGAGTTTCGCGCCAAGTGTAGGCGGCCATCCACACCATTAATATAAACGGCCAGACTTCGGTGGAAAAGAGGTCTAGAGGGGCAAGTGTGGTATCAAATTGTTCCTCTACTCACAAGGGACACACTCCCACAAAGCAGGTATCCCCAAGGTGAAAATAGGAGAAGGATTCGGATAGATTGCTGTAGCCCCTACACAGACAGGAATTAAAAAGCGGCCATGCTAGATGCCCCGCCCACCGTAAGTCCGGTCCAGGGATTTCTGATGTATCCTCTGCTGTAGCCACTGCTGAAACTGAAGCCTCCTCTGATGGCACCACTTGCTTGTTTCCCGACTGTCCAGTTTTCTTGCCATTTCCAAAGGCTCCGCTTGTGCCACTTATGTGTTGGCTAAGACTTCAGGGTTAGAAACATTAGATGTTAGCTCTGAAGAAATGACTGCTGTCTAAACAGCCACAACTGGAATGGGTTGCGGATCAATATTTGCGGCAATCGGGGAAGGCAGGGGTAATACAGGGGCAGATAATACCCCTTGTTAAGATGTATAGCTGGATAGGGGGGTGCATAAGCAAATTGCCAGGTCGAGTGTAAGGGGGAAACCATGGACCAGGTGATCTATAACTGCCCTGCCACTGATATGCATACTGCCCTGGCGACTGCAGTGCTGGAGAATAAGAGGTCTATTTACTAAGCCTTGGATGGAGGTAAAGTCACTGGAGAAAAAGTACCGCCAATCGTCTCCTAACTGCATGTCACAGGCTGTGTTTGGAAAATGATAGTTAGGAGCCGATTGACTGGTACTTTATCTCCAGCGACTTTATCTCCATCCAAGGCTTAGTAAATAGACCCCTAAGTCTGTTGCCAATAAGACGCTTGATTGAAATCTGAGATTTGGTGCTTGTTAGGTTGAAATGGCCCTGGAATAGAAGCAGTGTTGGGCTGTTGGACTGACCCACAGGGGTGCAGGGGAAACCACCGGTTGGCTCTACTGCCTGGGGACCCACCTCCTCCTCTAGTGATCAGGTTGCAGACTGTGCACTTGAATTGTACATTATACATATTATCTACAGTGCATTGCAGTTATTAATCTTGTACATTATCATGCATGAACTAGCAGTATTTACTATATATATTTATCATGGGACTCATACCATGGTTAGCCAAGCCTCTGTGGCAGCTGGCCACACCCCTAAGTATGAGCCTCTACAGCTGCATTCCCCCGGTGGGCCCTCCACGATCCAGTCCGACACTGAATAGAACACAAATTAGGTGTTTGACAAAAGTTTTGCGCTATCCCTGAAGACCATACTGATTGTACTACCTGCGGAGTGGAAACCAGCGAAGACAAAATCAATGTGACAGAAGGCGACATCAGCATTTGGAAGTATTGTTGCCTTGTGCTGCTAGTTGCTGTAAAACCCAGGCACACCGGCAGAAAAACTACAAGCCGCTACAGCCCTGAATGAATTTACAGAAGGAGGCTGCGCTTGCACAGAAAAAGCTGCAGACATTGAGCTGTGAGAATTTATTACTTGCATTAAATTTGACTGCAGGTGGATCCGTTCTCTCCTCTAAAATGGCACCTGCTACCTGCTGTGCAGCCTGAGGGACTGTATGCCTATCTAAAATGGTGGCCGCAGAGCTGGCTGTGTCTGGGACTTAGTAACCTAAACATCTCATCTGTTTAGGCTAATGCTGCCCCTTATGTCTGTCTCCATATGTCCCCCTCAGGCTCTTCCCCTGCAGGAGTAAATGTAGGCGCTGATACTAGGCCAGGTGCGAGCCCAGTGACCTCTGCACAGAGGCCCAGGAGCTCGCCAGCCAACCTCCTGATGCCCCCCTCACCACACGCAGCCAGGGATGCTTTGTTCCCGGCACTCGCATCATCGTTCAGCGCACCTGTGACCTCCATGCATCCCCCGCTACTTGCAGCATCACCGGATGCGCTTGGTGAGCCTGAAACCAGGAGCCTTGACAGAGCCACCAGGGAAAACTGCATAGCAGCACCTCCATGCAGCACCTTACCAGGAGCCATTAAGCCCACACTGGGGTGGCGGTAATCGGCAGCCGCCAGTGGACGGGCTCGCCTCAGCCAGCCACCAAGGGAAGGGGGGAGCAGACCTCTTTGGACAAGGCATGAGGCAGGCAAATGGGGGGAAAAAATAAAATAAATGGGTGACGGAAGAAGAAAATTAAATGATAAAATAGGAATGGCAGGGGCTATGGTAAGGGTGAAAGAAGCTAAATTAAGAGAGAAAAATAATTATTTAATAGGTAGACAGAAGAAAACAACAGGGGAGGATTGTGAGGTAATGAAACTCTGACACAAAGACTACTCAGAATGACCTTCAACCGAAAAAGAGGCTGTATGATTATTCAAATCTCCCTTATATATACCCTAAACATTAACAACCTTAAATGAAGTGAAAGGTTAAACGCTAGCCAATAAAAACCACAACAAAATTACAATCTGCCTAGCAACAGTGAAACCCTTAGCCAATCCCCAAAATTAGGACCCTTATATGGTTTCGAGCCTATGCAGCTCTTGTCTAACCTTGTGTTCCAAATTCCGGGTCGTATAACTGTAGGCCAGTGGTTCCCAAACTGTGTGCCTAGGCACCCTGGGGTGCCTCAGGACACTAGCAGGGGTGCCTTGGATTGGTGGTCCAGGACCAATTCAAACTATTTTTTGGTCAAAGTAATAGACAAAACCAGTGTTTGTGGCTGCTAATTATAAAATATGAGGACAAACAGAAGCAAATATTGTCCCACACCACACTAAAGAAACTAAGGATGACACATAAACATAATTTACTTATTGTTTTCAAAAATGCTCAATAAGAAACTTGGGAACCACTGCTGTAGGCTGCCTGTCAGAGTACAGCAGCCAATCCCTCTGAATTATGAGGTCACACAATAATATTAATAATAATAATAATAATAATAATAATAATTTTATTTACATAGCGCTCTTTCCCCAAACAGGACTCAAGGCGCTTTACAGACATCAAAACAATTAACATAATACAGAAGATTAATACAGCAATACACAGGCCACACAGACATAAAAATTAAAACCAAGAATGTATAGAGTAATCATAATGCAGGATTGGTGTAGGCATTTTGGGTAATAACTTCCATGGGCTGTGTATTCCACCCTCACAGGGTACCAGGTGCGGCAGCCATCTTGGACGCACTGCGTAGGATTACCCTGGGTGGAATAGTCCACCCCTAGAAGAGATGACACAAAATGGGTGTGAATGCAGCGTCCTAATGTTCACAGTAGGCTACCAACAAAACTATCAGGTCCATGTATTTTCATCCCATCCACAAGCGACCCAGATGAGGCAGCCATGTTGGGAGGTAAGCCATACATGGGAGAACGGGCACTTGTGTAGTCGTATGATATAACCTGTATGATCAATCCACGTGAGGCAGATCCTGCCCGCAGAGGAATCATCAGAGGCCCCCATTTGGGGTACACAGTGTTAGATGCTGCTGGCAGGTTGTGAAATCAGTGGAGGTACACCTCACAGGAATACCACATGTTGGGTTGGAAGTATGCAGTAAAAATGGGTTTTTTTTTTTTTTTTTTAAAGAAAGCACATGGTGAGATCACCTTTGCAGGTAAACAATGAAGGTGTTAAAGTGAGTATGGGGAGATATTAGTGGAGATGGGGGAGTAGTGGCGGAACTGTGGGAGGCAGTGGAGTCGGCTGCCGCCGGGCTCTTGACTGCAAGGGGGCACATCTCCTCCACTGTCTCCCGCTGCCTGAGGATCGCTCGCTGCTATTGCAGACGGAGGAGCTGTGTCAGTGACACGGAAGCTGCCTCCTGTGTATACAGAGAGCTGGCACTGGCTGCAGCTAGGGGGAGCTCCAGAGCGTAGCTCCTCTCGGGCCCTTCTAGTTAAGCAAGCCAGCCGAGGGAAGCTCAGAGCTCTCTGCTCCTCCGTCAGCCTGATGATAGCCAAAGGTAGGCACGGGGGTGGGGGTTAATAAATGTTGGAGGCACTGTGTTTTGTGTGTGCTTGTTTTTAAGTGAGGTGTGTGTGTGTGTGTGTGTGTGTGGTTTTTAAGGAAAGTTGTGCGTTCAAGTAAAAGAGGCATGTGTGTGATATGTGTGCGTAAGTGAGTGGCATGTGTGTGAGAGGCATGTGTGTGTGTAAGTGACAATGCTAAATTCCTTTGTCGTATAACAACCCTTTATGAAGCTAAGAACACTGTACGCTGTTTGCTTAAGAAGTACCGTAATGGTACGCTATTGGCGTAGCGATCGCTCAGCCGTAGGCGAGACGCTCAAGCGTCACGTTCGCTCACGGCCCAGTGATCACAGGACACGTTATTGGCTATGACTAGAGTAATGATTCGCTATGGCGTAGCGGACGCTCGAGACCACGAGGAGATCACCAGCGGCGCAGACGCTCACAACGCTATACCTTAATGTTTAAACCTTATACCAAAGAAACACAAAGAATACCTTAATGTGAGTACAGGGTGTAAGTGCAACCTTGTGTAACCTGACTAACTACAAAGCTGCTTGAGCGTCACCGACGCTCAAGTGAACACTTAACACTATAGAAAATACACAGATACTGGTTTAGGTTCCAAAGCCTATTAACTGTATTATATCTAATATACTTGTAAAAGGGGATAACAGTACAAATGATACACTACAATATAACAGAGACTTCCTAACCACAGAACTAAACAATAAATACAAAAAGACAATACTACACTGACCTAAATGCAATACAATTCAATACTATCTAATACAATACAATACTAGCCTAGTCTAGGGGATATATGAGAGAACAGAACAGAGAGAGAGAGAGAGAGAGAGAGAGAGAGAGAGAGAAATTGGCTCACAGAAAGACAATGATTACGGAGAGAAACTTACGCACAAAGGGTATGATCGCCTGCGCCTCGATATCCAGCTCCCGGCTATCAGCAGATAACCGTTGATGAGAGAGTGAGAGCTGGATGTGGTCGGCTTGCCTATTTATGCCCCACACACAATGCAATCTCATGGTCCTACAATCCCATTGTCCATTGGCCGAAGGAATTCGGCCCTGTATCATAACAAAAGGTCATAGGGTGATTCATACAGGTGGGCTGTGACGATTTCCAACAGCTCAGGTGGGTGGGAAACTGGGTTTCCCGCCGCATACCTGAGTATGTGTAATTAATAGAAATGGACATAAACTTCTTATGTCCATAACTATTCGCACGAGCGATTAATACGCTCCAAACCAACACCGGAATATTGCTAATTAAATACTCTTCCGATGGGTACCAAACACTGCTGTATGATTCCTGTTAGACCCTTCGTACGATATAAAGAGGGATTCCTCAGCTCTGGGACATTGTATTTTAACCAAACTTTCAGAATCTATCAAAGGGACCGTGATCTATAAACTACATTAATTGTGAACATTTGTAACGAATGAGTCGCACGCTACGACTACATAAACTCTACCGTAAATACGCATACCGCGCCTGCGAGTGCACGTTATTGCGGGTATGCGCATCCACGGGAGAGCGTACGCACGCGCAGCGCGGACCAGTGTGCGGTGCAAATATGGCAACGTGCATTGAGACATTTTTCTGACTTTGACATAAGTGAGAAGCATGTGTGTGTAAGTGAGAGGCATGTGTGTGTGTGAGAGGCATGTGTGTGTGTGTGTGTGTGTGTGTGTGTGTGAGAGGCATGTGTATGTAAGTGAGAGGCATGTGTGTGTGTGTGTGTGTGTGTGTGTGTGAGAGAGAGGCATGTGTGTGAGAGGTGTGTTTGTGTGTAAGTGAGAGGTATGTGTGTGAGAGGCAAGGATTAAAGGAGGCATTTGAGCATTTCTACAGGACTATGTACAGAGCACACACCTGGTCTGGGTACACGCTACCGTATAAATATATGGAGGGGTGTCCGTTCTGAATGTGTGTGTGTGAGAGAGGTATGTGTGTGTGTAAGTGAAAGGCGTGTGTGTGTGTGTGTGTGTGTGTGTAAGTGAAAGGCATGTGTGTGTGTTTAAGTGAAAGCGGCGTGTGTGTTTTTAAATGAAGGAGGCGTGTGTGTGTGAACGCGGCGTGTGTGTTTTTAAGTGAAGGAGGCCAGGTGTGTGTGTGTGTGTGTGTGTGTGTGTGTGTGTGAAAGAGGCGTGTATGTGTTTAAGTGAATGAGTCGTTGTGTGTTTGTTTTTAATATATATCTAGTGTTCACGATAGGTGTCTTTCACAGGGCGCTGCGCCCTGCCCCTTTTTTAGACAGCTGAATCCCGCCCTGCCCGTTTTTGTGCGCCCTGCCACCCCGCCGTTTGCTGCCTGCTGGACCCCGCCATGCCGCTGGACCCAGCCGTGCGCCGCCGGACCCGGTAAGCACATGAGAGTCCCCCTGGGCTAAATTAACCTTGTAAGTACCTTGCAGCTGTAAACTTCAATCGCAGTGCTCTCTACCTGGTGCAATGTGTCTCAGTGCTCTCTACCTGGTGCAATGTGTCTCGGTGCTCTCTACCTGGTGCAGTGTGTCTCAGTGCTCTCTGTCTGGTGCAGTGTGCCTCAGTGCTCTCTGTCTGGTGCAGTGTGCCTCAGTGCTCTCTGTCTGGTGCAGTGTGTCTCAGTGCTCTCTACCTGGTGCAGTGTGCCTCAGTGCTCTCTGTCTGGTGCAGTGTGCCTCAGTGCTCTGTCTGGTGCAGTGTGCCTCAGTGCTCTCTGTCTGGTGCAGTGTGTCTCAGTGCTCTGCCTGGTGCAATGTGTATAACGTGCTCTATCTGGCGCAATATGTATAACGTGCTCTACCTGTCGCAGTGTGTATAGGAGGTTCTACCTGGTGTAATGTGTCTCAGTGCTCTCTACCTGGTGCAATGTGTCTCAGTGCTCTCTACCTGGTGCAATGTGTCTCAGTGCTCTCTACCTGGTGCACTGTGTCTCAGTGCTCTCTACCTGGTGCAGTGTGCCTCAGTGCTCTCTACCTGGTGCAGTGTGTCTCAGTGCTCTCTACCTGGTGCAGTGTGCCTCAGTGCTCTCTACCTGGTGCAGTGTGTCTCAGTGCTCTGCCTGGTGCAATGTGTATAACGTGCTCTATCTGGCGCAATATGTATAACGTGCTCTACCTGTCGCAGTGTGTATAGGAGGTTCTACCTGGTGCAATGTGTATTAGGTGCACTACAGTGTGCTGTAATGTAAATTGCCACTATTATGTGGCCATGCCCCTTCCCCACAAAACAACGCCCCTAAATTTTTGATGCGCGCCTTTGGCGCGCACTGTCCATGTTTTTGCCTATAGGTATGGGAGCACCAAGCATTATAGTATGTACCTAAGTTTGCCCATCTAATTTAAAAATGTGCCCTCCCGCATGAAAAAGTGCCCTCCCGAATGGAAAAATGTGCCCTCCCCGTGATCAGCACCCTGCCCTAAAAAAAATCCTAGAGTGAACACTAATTATATCGGCACACCGCTGCGCCAAAGCATCTCCATCGAGACCTGCTGGCGGGTGAGCACTGTAGGTGTACTATAATGGTATGCTGGTGTCTGTTTTATTGTAATGACTGACTTGGAGTGCGTCCACTTTCTATGTGTATCTATATTACTATTGGGAAAGGTACCTGAGCACGCTGCTACTGTTCACCCTTAGTGCCGGATAGCTACATATGGTATGTGTGTGTATATGTAGGGGGGCACCAACATTTATCATGCCTCCGAGCGACTGGGACGAACTTACGCCACTGTGGGGGAGGTATGTGGACTAAAGTGATGGTAATATTATTATTACTATATCCATCTTAAAATACTTTTTAATATTAAATTAATCTCTATTTTATGTTTTTAATATGGTAAAGGGGAAAAAACAGGAAAGGCAGAGTATTGAGGGGTCACCAATCTCTTACTTTGTCAGGGGCACTCAGACCCCCAGATACACCCTTGATTAGGGGCCCAAACAAAAGAAGCACTCCAGTCCCAAAAGTGACAGTTCCTGTCGCTGAATTGCTTGGTTTGTTAAACTGTGCACGTCCTTTTTAATAGCCAACATAAAAGTGGGTGGGAGGGCCCAAGGACAGTTCAGTCTTGCACCACCAACTATCTTGCCTCTTGACTCCTAGTATGACTTTACGCCCATGATCAGTGATATATGTGGATGGATTTCAAGCAACACAGTAGATTATATAACTTGTAACAAGGTTTATTAAGTAACTGGAACTTGCAGGGTTAATACAATATGTACAGATCCATGGCAACAGTAACTATGGGGTGTATTCAATAGCTGTCTGAAGCTGCCGTTTTGTCGGAAAGATGGCAGCTTCCGACAGATTTTGGTCGGAAGGGGTTCCGACCTATTCAAAATGTGCAGTTTTTTTCCGACAAGTTGGGAATTCCCGACTTGTCAGAAAACACGTGGATCAGCGGAATAGCCGCCAATCCGTGTGCTTCTATCGGAAATGGGTCTAAATCCGACAGGTTTTGGCCCCTTTTCCGACAAACTCGATCCGACTTGAAAATAAGTCGGATTGAGGTGAGGAGACGGAGAAGGGGTTCAGGGCGGGGGGTAATTCAGACCTGATCGCTCGCTAGCTGTTTTTTGCAGTCCTGGGTTCACATAGTCGATTGCATGTGCAGCCGAGCAGTACAAAAACACTTTGAGCAGTTTCTGAGGGACCAGAATTGATGTCAGACACCCGCCCTGCAAACGCTTGGGAATGCCTGCATTTTTCCAACCACTCCCAGAAAATGGTCAGTTGACACCCACAAATGCCTTCTTCCTGTTAATCACCTTGCGATCGCCCGTGCGAATGGATTCTTCACAAAAAGCCATTGCAGAGCAATGAACAGCTTTGTACTTGTGCGACGCACCTGCGCATTGCGAGCAGGTCTGAATTACCCCCGGGGAGCGGTGCAGCAGGCTACGGAGATCGGGGATGAGAGGTACATTGACGGTCGTCCCCGGGCCAGGCACCTCTCTTCCTGCAGCGCCTCCCCCTGCCGCAGACATGTCCCCCCTGTCGCGAGCTCCTCCCACCGCCCGCCGATTTCAACTCCCCGCCCACCACTCTCTGCTCCCCCCGCCGGTCGCCAGTCTCTGCTCCCCCCGCCGGCTGCCGATCACAGCTCCCCCTGCCGCCGCTATCAGCGCACCCGGCAGCTGCTGACAGTTAGCGGCAGGACAGGACACTGGGAACGGGCAAATCCGACAGTCGGATTTGGCCGTTCATTGAATAGCCTTTGTTGGATCCATTCCGACAACTGCATGTTTGAATGGATCCGACACTTATTGAATACACATCTATAACAGGTCACCTGCACATGGTATAACTGATCATATGTGTGCAGTAGCTTAAACGTGATGACATAGGGGGTAATTCAGACTGGATCACTGCAGCAACATCGATCGCAGTCTGAATCTTTTTATGGAGTGTGCACGCGCAGTGGCCGCACTGCACGTGCGCACTCCGTGATCCCAGTGAGATGCTATCAGCATCTCTGGGCTGCAATTGCCTTTCCTGATTGACAGGAAGAGGCAGTCGCGGGGCAGGAGGGGGCGTGCCGCGGTTGGTGGGTCGCGGTCCAGACAACGGTGGCGTGTCCAGACCGTTAGGGGAGGCGGGCTGTGGCAGCTGCATGACGTCACATGCAACAGCTGCAACCCAGGAAGCGGGTAGGTAAGAGGTAAGAAGTGTCGGAGAAGGCGCCAGGTAAATAGCAATGAGCGGGTTCGGTTCCTCTGAATCCGAACCCCCCCGAACTTCACCCAATTTACACGGTTCCGAGGCAGACTCGGATCCTCCCGCCTTGCTCGGTTAACCCGAGCGCGCCCGAACGTCATCATCCCGCTGTCGGATTCTTGCGAGATTCGTATTCTATATAAGGAGCCGCGCGTCGCCGCCATTTTCACTCGTGCATTGGAACTGATAGGGAGAGGACGTGCAGCGTTCTCTCAGTTGTGTTCAGTGTGCTGCAAATATCTGTGCTCAGTGTGCTGCAAATATCTGTGCTCACAAATATCTGTGCTCAGTGTGCTGAAAATATCTAGGTTCTCTGCCTGAAAAACGCTCCATATCTGTGCTGCATTGTAGTATATAGTAGGGGGACAGTGCAGAATTTTGCTGACCAGTGACCAGACCACCAGTATTATATCAGTACGGTACAGTAGGCCACTGCTCTACCTACCTCTGCGTCGTCAAGTATACTATCCAGCCATACCTGTGGTGCATTTTAGTTGTGCGCAGTATATATAGTATGAGGACAGTGCAGAATTTTGCTGACCACCAGTATATAATATATAGCAGTACGGTACAGTAGGCCACTGCTCTACCTCTGTTTCGTCAAGTATACTACAAAAGTTCAGTAAAATGACCCAAAAATCAAAATTAAAAGCGTCTGATGAGAAGCGTAAACTTGCCAATATGCCATTTACGACACGGAGTGGCAAGGAACGGCTGAGGCCCTGGCCTATGTTCATGGCTAGTGGTTCAGATTCACATGAGGATGGAAGCACTCATCCTCTCGCTAGAAAACTGCAGTGCCACTCCTAGATGGGCCAGGTGTTTGTGTCGGCCACTTGGGTCGCTTAGCTTAGTCACACAGTTACCTTATTGTACCTCTTTTTTTCTTTGCATTATGTGTTGTTTGGGGACTATTTTTTAAATCTGCCATCCTGTCTAACACTGCAGTGCCACTCCTAGATGGGCCAGGTGTTTGTGTCGGCCACTTGGGTCGCTTAGCTTAGCCATCCAGCGACCTTGGTGCACCTCTTTTATTCTTTGCATCATGTGCTGTTTGGGGACTATTTTTTAAATCTGCCATCCTGTCCGACACTGCAGTGCCACTCCTAGATGGGCCAGGTGTTTGTGTCGGCCACTTGGGTCGCTTAGCTTAGCCATCCAGTGACCTTGGTGCACGTCTTTTTTTCTTTGCATCATGTGCTGTTTGGGGACTATTTTTTAAATCTGCATCCTGTCTGACACTGCAGTACCACTCCTAGATGGGCCAGGTGTTTGTGTTGGCCACTTGGGTCGCTTAGCTTAGCCATCCAGCGACCTCGGTGCAAATTTTAGGACTAAAAATAATATTGTGAGGTGTGAGGTGTTCAGAATAGACTGGAAATGAGTGAACATTATGGTTATTGAGGTTAATAATACTATGGGATCAAAATGACCCCCAAATTCTATGATTTAAGCTGTTTTTTAGGGTTTTTTGTAAAAAACACCCGAATCTGACAAAAAAGTTTCAGGGAGGTTTTGCCAAAACGCGTCAGAATCCAAAACACGGCCGCGGAACCGAATCCAAAACCAAAACACAAAACCCGAAAAATTTCCGGTGCACATCACTACAGGTAAACCTGGACCCCTCCAAGAAACCTAGGCCCAGGAATTTAATACCTGTCCCTCTTGGGCTCCTGCCAACATGCAAGGTCAGCAAATCAGTAAATACAGCCTCCTCATCATGTTGGATAGTGCCATGTCCCCAGGGGTTAAAGTGGGCCAGAACAGGGCAAAACTGTGTTCCGTCAGTTGTATATTCTGGCCCACCTTGCCCAGCCTGCACAGCAGTACTGCCTGGTGAAGTAGGAAGGTGACCTACTGTGCACTGCACCACTCAAAACAATAGATGTGTCTTGTGGCAGGCGGGTGGTACTACAGAAACATGACCCACCTTTCCCCTTCTATAGCAGGCTCGGAATAAGACAGAAGGTGCTCGCCCAGCCCCTACCTCCTCATTCATTAGCATCTTTAAAGCCAAAATTTTAATCAGCGAGTGGAGGAGCTGGAGGGAGGAGGCCAGTATAAAATCAATACATTAATAAAGGGGGGGGGGGGGGGGTGACGCTGATGAGATCAAGGGGGACATGTACTCAGCAGAGATAAAAGTGGAGAAGTGAGCCAATTGAGAAATTACCCATGGCAACCAATCAGCATTGCCGTAACATTTATAATTTGCATACTTTAAAAGTATACAGAGCAGCTGATTGGTTGCCATGGGCAACTTCTTCACTGGCTCACTTCTCCACTTTTATCACTGCTTAATACATGTCCCCCATAAGGTGGGAGCTGGAGAGAGGCAGAGGGGATGGAACTGAAGAGATGCAGGAGGGAGAGATGGTGCTGGAAAGACGCATGGGAATGACACTGGAGAAATGTAGGAGGATGGTGTCTCCAGGATTTTAGATCAGGGAAGACCACATTTTACCCATCCCCAAAAGTGTTGGGGTAATGCAGGGCAAATGACGCTGGTGAGACATAAGGGGGAGCTGGAGAGATGCTGGGAGGCATGGGACTGGAGATACGCATGAAGGGATGGCGCTGGAGAGATGCTGGGAGGGATGGCAATGGAGACAGGCAGGAAGGGGTGATACTGAAGAGATACAGGGGGGATGGTGCTGGGGAGACGAAGGTGGATGATGCATGAGTGACATAGGAGTACAATGTCTCCAGGATGTTTGATCAGGGAAGTTCACATTTTACCCTGCCCCAAATCTACTATTACTTTGGATTAACTGGTTGAACCTTTGAAGATCACATATTATTCTTACGCAAACAGTTGGCTTACGTACCAGAGATCTCCTATATGCATACTGAAAACCGGCTCAAGACACTGCCTGCCAAGAGAGGCACAATTTCTTCAGAGGGCCTCCGTTCCCAAGAAACCTCCATATAGGTAAGAAAAGACTTGCAGGATTTCAAAGTTTTTAAGGGACAAAAATTTTTTTTTTTGCTCTGAACATCATCAATCCTTTTTGCGCCTCTAGGAGGGGCAAGACACCAACTCCGCCTAGCAATGGGGACGGTGAGAATGAGTTCCACCACTTTTCCAGGCCCACTTTAAGCCCTGCATGTCCCATGTGGGTATTCCTAGTGTTTCTAGGTGTTAGGTTACCCCATATTCCATTCGACTAAAAACACACATGCACACAACAGTTAGTAATTCTTAGTTACTTTTTCTTACTGTGTTTTGAGACAAACACTAGCTACCACCCCATCTTTCTTCTTCCTTTCACCTCCAAATTATTTGAGCGATTTGTCTACAGCCGTCTCACCAGCTATCTCTCTGACAACTCCATCCTTGATCCTCTCCAATCTGGCTTTCACCCACTTCAGTAGATTCAAACTACCCTGGTCAAAGTTGACAATGACCTGCTTTTGGCAGAATTCAGGGGTCACTTTTCTCTGCTCATGCTCTTGGACCTCTCTGCTGCCTTTGACACCATGATCATTCGATTCTCCTCTATACCCTCCTGTCCATTGCCCTTCCTGGCACCCTCTATGTGTCTGACTCCGGCTCCACCCCACCCCTTTCCATCCTTCCCATTGGTGTCCCCCAGGGTTCTGCCCTTAGATTCCTGCTCTTCTCCCTGTACACTGCTTCCTTGTGTGAACTCATAAGATCCTTTGGTCTAAAATACCACCTCTATGTGGATGACATGCAACTATACCTTTCATCGCCTGATCTCTTCCCCTCCATCCTCTCTCAAGTATCCAGCTGCCTCTCAGCCATCTCCTACTGACTGTCTGAGCACTCCCTGAAGCTCAACATGGACAAAACAAAACTCAGACTTTTCCCCATCCAGAGTACAATATCTCTATCACTGTTGACAACACCATCATCTCCACTGTACCCCACATCTGTTGCCTGGGTGTCACTCTTGACTCCTCCCTCTCCTTCGTCCCCACGTTCAATCTCTAGCTCAATATTGTCAGTTCCAGTTGTGTAACATCGCTCGCATCAGGCTGTTCCTCTCCCAGAGTGCGACCAAACTTATTTCTCAACTTGACAACTGCAACCTCCTCTTTACTGGCCTCTTACTTTCCTAACTCGCTCCCCTCAAATCTGTTCTCAGTGCTGCAGCTAGACTCATCTTCCTCTCCCCCAACTCCACATATGACACCCCTTCGCCAAAACTTGCACTGGCTCCCCTTCCCCTACAGAGTACTCTTCAAACTCCTCACCCTCACTTACAAGGCCCTCTTCAACTCCACTGCTTCCTACATCTCCAACCTCAGCTCTTGACATACTTCCTCCTACTCCTCGGGTCGGAAAATGACCACTGCGTGGTCACTGCATCTCACGCTCCATTGAAGATTTTGCCTGTGTTACCCCCTTCACTAGAATGAATTCTCTCACTCTATCAGACCCCCCCCCGACCTTGCAAAGCTTCAAAAGGGCACTGAAAACCCACCTGTTCATCAAAGCATACCCTTCCACCACACAACCAGTTTCGAGATCACTCTCCCCACCACCTGCCTCATGCCCTGACCATCTCTACCCTGCTTACTTCCTGCCCCCCGGCTTGCTTGTGCCTCATGTCACCTGTCTGCCTTCCCTCTCCTGCTAGATTGTAAGCTCCTTAGAGCAGGGACCCCTTCCCTCCTGTTCTTGCAACCCTCTTCTCTCACACATCAACTACAACCCTTCCCTACCCAGTGGCCGTCTAACCTACATCTTCTCTCACTCACGATTACTCCTTCGCTTACATTACAATCCAGTTGTATTGTGATTTGTGGTGTGTTAACAGTGGCGGATCTTGCCACGGGCAAGCAGGACTTTTGCCCGGGGCGCCGCCTTCCGGAGGGCGCCGGCGCCATCCGGAGGGCGCCGCACCATGGCAAGATCCTCCACTGTCAGTGTGCGCCCCAGCAGTGTCCCCCCGTTGTGCCCCCCCTCCCGCTGTGAGAAGGGAACCAGACGCTATGCGTCTGGTTTCCCTTCGTGGCGCTGGTCCTCCCCCGCTCTGAAGGGAATCAGACGCTAAGCGTCTAGTTTCCCTTCATGGAGAGGACCTTTGGTGTGCGGTGCGCGATGACGTCATCGCGCACCGCACAGCATTGTGGCACAGACGCTAGGGGTCATAATTGACCTCTAGCGCTTATGCTGTGCTATGGGAGAGACGTCATGACTGACGTCTCTCCCATAGATCTGAGGAGAAGAGCGGCGCCGGTCTGCAGGGTCTGGAAACAGGAGCGGGGTACAGTAAGTATACTTTTTTTTTTTTTTTCCTTTCAGCGGCGCTACAAATGGGGGGCGTGACTGACCACGCCCCCACATTAAGCCACGCCCCTAACTTTTGCCCGGGGCGCCGCAAGGGCAAGAACCGGCCCTGTGTGTTAATTGTTACTTGTACTCCATTTAGTTTTAGTTACTGTAATGTGATACGTGTTTACCCTGTATTGTTCTAAAGTGTGTTGTATGTTTGTTGCTGCAAACTGCTTGTTGCCCCTTATAAATAAAATATAATAGTAATAACCTGCAAGAACATTAGACATCTGAGTAGCCTTCAGGTTACTCAGGATAAATAATGTAATCAGCCAGCAGAGGCCAAGGTCCTAATTCAGACCTGATCGCTGGGCTGCTAATTTTGCTGTCCTGCAATCAGATAGTTGCCGCCCAAGGGGAGTGTATATATGCTCGTGCAAGTGTGCGATCGAATGTGTACGCTGTGCTTCAAATATCCCTCAGTCAGCGGACAGCTGCAAATCCGTTCGCATCTCACTCACCATGAAATGTTTTTTTCCACTGTGTGCAGTCTGTGCGCAGCCCAGGACTTACTCCTACAGTGCGATGAGAACAGGCTGATCAGGTCCGGAGCTGACGTCACACATCCTCCCTGAAAACTCTTTGGAATGCCTGTGCTTTCCCTGACACTCCCAGAACCGGTCAGTTAAAACCCACAACTGGTAACCGGTCAGTTACCACCCACAAATGGCCTCTTCATGTCAATCAGCTTGCGAATGGCTGTGCCATTGAAATTTTCGCACCAGTTTGTTGCTGTTTGGCGACGTATGTTAGTGTTTGGCGACGCGTATGTGCATTGCGGTGCATATGCATGCGCAGTCAATCGATAATCGACAGCGATCCGGTCTGAATTGGACCCCAAGAAATCTGCATCTATGTCTGTCCAAGCTTTAATAAATTTCACCTTTTGTCTCCAAGACCCCATACCTAGGCTTTGTCACTGGTTCCTATTGAATGTAATTAGGCCCCCAAACGCCCTTTGGCAATTTTAACTTCCCATATTTCAGGACCTGAGAGTGGTTGGGTAGTATCTCAAATAGGGGCTAGAAAAAGCATTGCCCATTTAAATTCCAGGCATTCTATAAACACAATCGGGAGTTCTGGATTTGGACATATGGTCTAATTATTGAGAAGGCACACACACACTGATTGATATCGGGAGATTTTTGTTACTGCCTGACAGATAAGATGATCGAAGAGTGTTGTATGTGTGGGCTAGATTTGTTCGAGTTGTCGGAGAAATGCCGAAATGATCTTTCATACAAACTATACAATAAATTAAGCTGCGTACACATTAGGTGATGTGTACCCAGCATGGCAGTGACGTGACCCGGCGAGGGTGCAGGCAAGATCGTACACATGGGTAAATGCCATGTGAAGGAATATATTCATTCCTATCTTGTGCTGTATATGCATAAAATACAAAACATAGATGTAATTTCAATTAATGATACACAAACTATTTTCTCACAGTCATGTCCATGCCATATGCCACCAGTGGCAAACGCAGGATTTGCATGGGGGGGTTTCCAGAACTGGGCGGAGCCAATCACGGGGGTGGGGACTGAGGTGACCCAGTATATGCTGGGTCCGTAAAACTAGTGTGTCTGTGTGTGTGTATATATATATATATATATATATATATATATCTACACATATATATGCTTGTGCCATTATGCCACAGTTTACACCGCACCACTGGCTGTTGGAGTGATGCAGGTCGTTGATTAAGTGGATGCATTAAAATCATTTATACTAAAGTCCTGGAGTGCCATGTCCTGTCTTGGACATTTGTTTGTTCTGACTCTTCTACATATATATGTACGTAGGCAAGACCATACGCAATGCCAGGGAGCGATTTGCCCTGCACAGGTCCGCATTAAAAGCAGCACTTTTATCCAAGAAATCGGAACAACCCGTGGCCAGACACTATGTCGAGAAGCAACATACGTTGAAAGATTTACAGTTCCAAATTATTGACCATATCCCCATTAATCCAAGAGGCGGAGACAGAGCAGCCACCCTACTTAGACGGGAAGCAACGTGGATGTATAGATTGGACACTGTGAGGCCGAAAGGTCTTAACGACAGAATCCAATGGAGTGTCTTCTGAGTAATATCTATTAGCACTTGTCTCCACCATTTGACTATGGGGACGGTTGTATTGTTGACATTTCTGATCATGTACCAGACCCATCAGCCCTCACACTTTATGACTTATGCGTGCCGCTTAATATGTATTTCTCTCACTGGTATAGTATTGTATAATTTAGGTGTTTATCATTAATGACTCTTTGATCCATTATGAGATTGCTAGTGCTAGACTACCAGGTGATCTTTTAATCCAGTTTATCATGTCTGTTTTTGGTATGCTGTATGTTACGACAGCACACTGTAACAGTTTCTTCCTATCTTATGTAATTGTCATTTCACTCTCAATCACCCTCAGCCTGAAGTCACGCTTCCTCCGCAACCCCAGCACCCGCACTTGCCGTAGGCATCCATGGCAACCAAGGAGCGTCTGGTTGCCAAGGCAACGTGACGGCCCGGGACACGCTGGAGGTCACGTGACCAGGGCATTGACACGTCACCACATCCAGGGCGGAAGCTCCAGGCTCCCCAGGACGCTGCACACCTTCCCACACGTGGGTCCTCCTCACCATAAAGGTAAATGTTTTGCACTGTTTTCACACTTTGTATTTGGCTCACCTTGAAAAAGGGGCTTGCGTGCCCCGAAACGTTGGAGTTACCAGCCATGAATTAAAAGCACCAGCACTTTATTCACGCTGTGTCAGTCTCTGAGTGCCGCTGTTTGTTACACAGTTTGCTACCTGCATTAATTCCTCCAGATGGCACCTGAGCAACATATCCATCGCTAGGAGAGTGCCGATCCGACAATTGCAAGTATATATATATATATATATATATATCTACACACACACACATATATATATATATATATATATATATATATACACATACACACACACATACATATACACAGGTGGTCTTCAGTATGCCGGCGGTCGGGCTCCCGGCGACCAGCATACCGGCGCCGGGAGCCTGACCGCCGGCATACCGACACTTATTCTCCCTCGTGGGGGTCCACGACCCCCCTGGAGGGAGAATAGAATAGTGTGGCGCGCGTAGCGTGGCGAGCGCAGCGAGCCCGCAAGGGGCTCATTTGCGCTCGCCACACTGTTGGTAAGCCGGCGGCCGGCCTCCCGGCGCCGGTATGCTGGTCGCCGGGAGGCCGGCCGCCGGGAGATCGTAGTGAACCCATATACACATATACATAGCATATTAAACATGCATACATATATATATATATATATATATATATATACACACACATACAGTACACATATATATACACATGTATATATATATCATATGTGTGTGTGTGTGTGTTTATATGTATGTATGTATGTATATACATGTGTATATATGTAGGCACATGGATATATATGTACTATAATTAAAATAAAGTAAACTTTTATTGCACTTGCAAGTGCCACCAGGAAGACAGCAGGCTGCAGAGGACGCTAGACAGTCATTAATAATACTCATGCAGCAACAACAACAAAAAAAAATATATATATTTTTTTTAAGTGGAGGGGGTTTCTGGGTACTCGGAACCCCCCCCCTGGGTGCGCCACTGGCCACATAGACGCCTTTGTGGACAGGGCACATGCAATCTCATAGAGGCCAACAGATCTCAAGCTCTAATTGCAATTTCTTCCTTTTGTGTGAACAAGACTCCAATGAAGTGTAGACATGATTGCAAACATTTTGAAATATCCCCCAGGAACATTATCATTCCATCTTTGTTGAATGTTATATCAGTAAATCTGTTTTTCATTTTAAATGCCCCTTTGTTATAAGTATCTTCTGAAGCCTAGATAATAACAATGGATTGTCCAAACTGCATTTAAAAAGCCTTAAACCAGGAATGTTATTGTGCAGTTTAGTCAATACTGAGAGGCAAAGATCATAAATTTCCAGGGACAAGTCTTTTAAACCTGCATCTGTCCCTGAGAATGAAGGACAGAGGGCAACAATGGTGTAAGCTAATGAGAATATACATAATATATTGGCCCTCATTCCGAGTCGTTCGCTCTGTATTTTTCTTCGCATCGCAGTGAAATTCCGCATAGTGCGCATGCGCAATATTCGCACTGCGACTGCGCCAAGTATCTTTGCTATGAAGATAGTATTTTTACTCACGGCTTTTTCCTCGCTCCGGCGATCGTAATGTGATTGACAGGAAATGGGTGTTACTGGGCGGAAACACGGCGTTTTATGGGCGTGTGGCTGAAAACGCTACCGTTTCCGGAAAAAACGCAGGAGTGGCCGGAGAAACGGGGGAGTGGTTGGGCGAACGCTGGGTGTGTTTGTGACGTCAAACCAGGAACGACAAGCACTGAACTGATCGCACAGGCAGAGTAAGTGTGGAGCTACTCTAAAACTGCTAAGTAGTTTGTGATCGCAATATTGCGAATACATCGGTCGCAATTTTAAGATGCTAAGATACACTCCCAGTAGGCGTAGGCTTAGCGTGTGTAACTCTGCTAAATTCGCCTTGCGACCGATCAACTCGGAATGAGGGCCATTGTACAGTATCATGTTTGTGGTTATTATCTTTTTAAGTAAAGTATGCAAAGTTGCAAACAAGGAGAGAAACTATCTCGAAACCACTTACACTCCTTTCTACATTGTTTTTCTCACATCAGATTATCTAGATTCCAACCTTATTACCAAAGCCATAGAAAACAGAAAGATATGCACACAAAAAGAACAAAGCAATACATTTGTATCATAACATTGAAACAGAACCTTCATTTCTCTCATGTAGCTGACAGTCAGAAAGGCATATTTATCTCAACAGCAAGATCCTCTCTATGGTAACGCATACCAAGCGAACACTGGGAACCAGAGGTCGCAGGGAGGATCAGGGGTGGGACAGATTTTGGAATTTGCTTTTTTTTTTTTTTAGTATAATGCATATATCAAAATCTGTGTACTGAGGGTTGTAGTTAAGTAACTATTGAGAAGCAGTTGGACATTAAACAAGAGTACTAATTAATGTAAAAATCATTAATACATATCACTATAAAATATTGTACAGTATGAGATCATTTTGTCTGCTTCATTTCCCCGATTGGATTCTATTAAGCAAGATTTCCTTCATAAAATGCGCTAGATAAAAACTAATGAAGACAAACTTTAGCTATTACCATGATATTGATCACTTTTGTTATGCAAAAAAAGAACCCCTGCAACCACAAGTGGTGACAGCAAGTAAAGGCCATCACATCCTGCAGTACTATTATTTATTATTTATTTATTAACAGTTTCTTATATAGAGCTGCATATTCCTTTACAATTAGAACAACAGTAATAGAACAAAACTGGGTAAAAAATAGACAGACATAGAGGTAGGAAGGTAGGACTAGATAGAGAGAATCCCTAAATCCAGCAAAAATTTAATTTTTTGCTAGATTTAGGGATTTTCAGCCTAGGATAAATAGAACCCTAATATACCTACCAAACAAGGGGCCTAATTCAGACCTAATCGCAGCAGCAAAATTGTTCTCTAACGGGCAAAACCATGTGCACTGCAGGGGGGGGGGGCAAATATAACATGTGCAGAGAGAGTTAGATTTGGGTGGGGTGTGTTTAAACTGAAATCCAAATTGGAGTGTAAAAATAAAGCAGCCAGTATTTACCCTACACAGAAACAAAATAACTAGAGATGAGCGGGTTCGGTTTTACTCGGATTTACCCGAATCTCCTTGTTGGCTCACGGACGTCACGTGTTTTGGTTAGCCAATAAAAAGAATCCAGAAAAAAATAAGATTTTACTTACCGGTAAATCTATTTCTCGTAGTCCGTAGTGGATGCTGGGGACTCCGTAAGGACCATGGGGATAGACGGGCTCCGCAGAAGACATGGGCACTTTAAGAAAGAATTTAGGTTCTGGTGTGCTTTGGCTCCTCCCTCTATGCCCCTCCTCCAGACCTCAGTTAGAGAAACTGTGCCCAGAAGAGCTGACAGTACAAGGAAAGGATTTTGGTAATCCAGGGCAAGATTCATACCAGCCACACCAATCACACCGTATAACATGAGTTTATAACAACCAGTCAACAGTATGACAACAACAGAGCATCAGGTCCAACCCTGATGCAACCATAACATAACCCTTATTGAAGCAATAACTATATACAAGCATTGCAGAAGAAGTCCGCACTTGGGACGGGTGCCCAGCATCCACTACGGACTACGAGAAATAGATTTACCGGTAAGTAAAATCTTATTTTTCTCTAACGTCCTAGTGGATGCTGGGGACTCCGTAAGTACCATAGGGATTATACCAAAGCTCCCAAACGGGCGGGAGAGTGCGGATGACTCTGCAGCACCGATTGAGCAAACACAAGGTCCTCCTCAGCCAGGGTATCAAACTTGTAGAACTTTGCCAAAGTGTTTGAACCTGACCAAGTAGCCGCTCGGCAAAGCTGTAATGCCGAGACCCCTCGGGCAGCCGCCCAAGAAGAGCCCACCTTCCTAGTGGGATGGGCCTTAACTGATTTTTGGCAGCGGCAATCCAGCCGCAGAATGAGCCTGCTGAATCGTGTTACAGATCCAGCAAGCACCAAGCTTGTTGGAAGCATACAGGAGAAACAAAGACTCTGTTTTCCTGACCCTAGCCGTTCTGGCTACATAAACCTTCAAAGCCCTGACCACATCAAGCAACTCAGAATCCTCCAAGTCAGTAGTATCCACAGGCACCACAATAGGTTGGTTTATATGAAAGGATGAAACCACTTTCGGCAGAAATTATGGACGGGTCCGCAATTTTGCTCTATCCGCATGGAAAACCAGATAGGGGCTTTTATGTGACAAAGCCGCCAACTCTGACACACGCCTAGCCGAAGCCAAGGCTAATAGCATGACCACCTTCCACGTGAGATATTTAAACTCCACCGTTTTGAGTGGTCCAAACCAGTGGGATTTCAGGAAACTCAACACCACGTTAAGATCCCAAGGTGCCACTGGAGGCACAAAAGTTGGCTAAATATGCAGCACTCCCTTTACAAACGTCTGAACTTCAAGTAGAGAAGCCAGATCTTTTTGAAAGAAAATGGATAGGGCCGAAATCTGGACCTTAATGGAACCCAATTTTAGGCCCAAATTCACTCCTGACTGCAGGAAGTGAAGGAACGGCCCAGCTGGAATTCCTCCGTAGGGGCATTCCTGGCCTCAAACCAAGCAACATATTTTCGCCATATACGGTGATAATGTTGAGCTGTTACGTCCTTCCTAGCCTTTATCAGCGTAGGAATGACCTCTTTCGGAATGCCTTTCTCTGCTAGAATCCGGCGTTCAACCGCCATGCCGTCAAACGCAGCCGCAGCAAGTCTTGGAACAGACAGGGCCCCTGTTGCAACAAGTCCTGTCTTAGAGGAAGAGGCCACGGGTCCTCTGTGTGCATTTCTTGCAGATCTGGATACCAAGTCCTTCGTGGCCAATCTGGAACAATGAGTATTGTTCTCACTCCTCTTTTTCTTATTATCCTCAGCACCTTGGGTATGAGAGGAAGAGGAGGGAATACATAGACCGACTGGAACACCCACGGTGTCACCAGGGCGTCTACAGCTATCGCCTGAAGGTCTCTTGACCTGGCGCAATACCTCTGTAGCTTTTTGTTGAAGCAGGATGCCATCATGTCCACCTGTGGCAGTCCCCACCGACTTGTAATCTGTGCGAAGACTTCCTGATGAAGTCCCCACTCTCCTGGGTGGAGGTCGTGTCTGCTGAGGAAGTCTGCTTCCCAGTTGTCCACTCCCGGGATGAACACTGCTGACAGTGCGCTTACGTGAGTCTCCGCCCAGCGAAGAATTCTGGTGGCTTCCGCCATCGCCACTCTGCTCCTTGTGCCGCCTTGTCGGTTTACATGAGCCACTGCGGTAATGTTGTCTGACTGAATCAGAACCGGTTGGTCGCGAAGCAAGTTCTCCGCTTGACGCAGGGCGTTGTATACGGCCCTTAGTTCCAGGATGTTGATGTGAAGGCAAGTCTCTTGACTTGACCACAGACCTTGGAAATCTCTTCCCTGTGTGACTGCTCCCCACCCTCGGAGGCTTGCATCCGTGGTCACCAGGACCCAGTCCTGAATGCCGAATCTGCGGCCCTCTAGAAGGTGAGCGCTCTGCAGCCACCACAGAAGAGACACCCTGGCCCTGGGGGATAGGGTGATTAACCGATGCATCTGAAGATGTGATCCGGACCACTTGTCCAGTAAGTCCTATTGAAAGGTCCTCGCATGGAACCTGCCGAAGGGAATGGCCTCTATGATGCCACCATCTTTCCCAGGACTCGAGTGCAGTGATGGGGATCCGGTCTGAAGATCGACAGTGTCTAGGTCGACAATGTTTAGGTCGACCACTATAGGTCGACAGTCACTAGGTCGACATGTATGGAAGGTCGACAGGGTTTCTAGGTCGACATGTGCTAGGTCGACAGGTCTAAAGGTCGACATGAGTTTTTCACATTTTTTTGGGGGGGGGTTTCTTTCATACTTAACGATCCATGTGGACTACGATTGGAACGGTAAAGTGTGCCGAGCGAAGCGGTAGTGGAGCGAAGGCACCATGCCCGAAGCATGGCGAGCGAAGCGAGCCCTGCGAGGGGACGCGGTGCACTAATTTGGGATCCCGGTCACTTTACGAAGAAAACGACACCAAAAAAAACAAAAACCTCATGTCGACCGTTAGACCTGTCGACCTAGCACATGTCGACCTAGAAACCCTGTCGACCTTCCATCCATGTCGACCTAGTGACTGTCGACCTATAGTGGTCGACCTAAACATTGTCGACCTAGACACTGTCGATAAAACAAACCACACCCCAGTGATGCACTGACACCTGTTTTGGTTTTAATAGGTTCCTGACCAGTGTCATGAGTTCCTGAGCTTTCTCTATCGGGAGATAAACCCTTTTTTGGTCTGTGTCTAGAATCATGCCCAGGAAAGGCAGACTAGTCGTAGGAACCAACTGCGACTTTGGAATATTTAGAATCCAGCCGTGTTGCCGTAACCCTTCCAGAGACAGTGCTACGCTGATCAGCAACTGCTCTCTTGATCTCGCTTTTATGAGGAGATCGTCCAAGTATGGGATAATTATGACCCCTTGCTTCCTCAGGAGTACCATCCTTTCCGCCATTACCTTGGTAAATATTCTCGGTGCCGTGGAGAGACCAAACAGCAACGTCTGAAATTGGTAATGACAATCCTGTACCACAAATCTGAGGTACGCCTGATGAGGTGGATAAATGGGGACATGAAGGTCTGCATCCTTTATGTCCAGAGACACCATAAAATCCCCCCCTTCCAGGCTTGCGATGACCGCTCTCAGCGATTTCATCTTGAACTTGAACCTTTTCAGGTATATGTTCAGGGATTTTAAATTCAATATGGGTCTGACCGAACCGTCCGGTTTCGGGACTACAAACATGGTCGAATAATAACCCCTTCCCTGTTAAAGGAGGGGAACCTTGACCACCACCTGTTGAAGATACAATTTGTGAATTGCAGTTAACACTATTTCCCTCTCGTGGGGGGAAGCTGGTCGGGCCGATTTGAGGTATCGGTGAGGGGGCATCTCTTCGACTTCCAGCTTGTATCCCTGAGACACAATTTTTATTGCCCAGGGATCCACCTGGGAGTGAACCCACTTGTGGCTGAAATTTCGAAGACGTGCCCCCACCAGGCCTAGTTCCGCCTGTGGAGCCCCAGCGTCCTGCGGTGGATTTTGTAGAGGCCGGGGAGGACTTCTGTTCCTGGGAACTAGCTGCGTTGTGCAGCTTCTTTCCTCTGCCCCTACCTCTGGCACGAAAGGACGCACCTCGGACTTTCTTGCTTTGTGATCGAAAGGACTGCATTTGATAATGTCGTGCTTTCTTAGGCTGTGCGGGAATATAAGGCAAAAGATCAGAATTACCAGCTATAGCTGTGGAGACCAGGTCCGAGAGCCCTTCTCCACACAATTCCTCAGCCTTGTAAGGTAAACCTTGCATATGCCTCTTTTAGTCGGCATCACCTGTGCATGTTCCACAGGACACGTCTAGCAGAAATCGACATAGCGTTGACTCTAGAACCCAGTAGACTAATGTCTCTTTGGGCATATTTTATATATATATATATATATAAGACAGCATCTTTTATATATATATATATATATATACATATGTATACACATACTAGGGTCTCCATGTCCACGCTGCTAAAGCGCTATAAGCCCATGCCGACACAATCGCCGGTCTGAGTAGTGTAACAGCATGTGTGTAAATGGACTTCAAAGTACTTTTACTGCATGCTATCTGCAGGATCCCTGAGGATAGCTGTTAAGTCAGCGCTACCTTTTGGGTAAACTTGACATGCTTTGTCCACCCTAATGGAAGATTCCCATCGTATCCTGGCCCTAGTAGGGAAAGGATACTCCCTGAGAATTCTTTGTGGGAAGCTGCAGCTTCTTGTCTGGAGATTCCCGCTCTTTTTCTTCTTGAGAGGAGGGAAATTTGCCTCAGCTTTCTTCCCCTTAAACATGTGTACCCTTGTGTCAGGGACAGATGAGTCATCAGTGATATGCAAAACATCTTTCATTACAATAATCATATATTGAATTCTTTCCTGCCATTTTGGCTGTAACTTTGCATTATCGTAGTCGACACTGGAGTCAGACTCCGTGTCAATATCAGTGTCTATTATTTTGGATAGTGAGCGTTATGAGACTCTGAATGTCTCTGCGACATAGGGACAGACATGGGTAGATTCCCTGTCTGTTCTCAATCTTTTGTGCAATAAATTTTCCTCAGCACTTAATTTCACATATCCAATCAGGTGTCGGCGTTGTCGACGGAGACACCACACACACACACATTTGCTCCATCACCTCCTTAGGAGAGCCTTTTACCTCAGACATGTCGACACACACGTACCGACACACCACACACTCAGGGAATGCTCATCTGAAGACAATTCCCCCACAAGGCCCTTTGGAGAGACAGAGAGAGAGTATGCCAGCACACACCCCAGCGCTATATGATCCAGGAAAAAACACAGCAATTTAATGTTTACCCAGTAGCGCTGTTATTATCTGCGCCAAATTATGTGCCCCCCCTCTTCTTTAAAACGCTCTCTTCTACCGTGGTATAAGCAGGGGAGAGACCGGGGAGCTTCCTCTCAGCGGTGCTGTGGAGAAAAAACATGACGCTGGTGAGTGCTGAGGAAGAAGCCCCGCCCCCTCGACGGCGGGCTTCTGTCCCGCTTAAATATAAATTTTCTTGGCGGGGGCTCATACATATATACAGTGCCCACTGCCCAACTGTATATTTGTTTACTTTTGCCAAAAGGAGGTCCAAATGCTGCCCAGGGCGCCCCCCCCCCCCCCCCTGCGCCCTGCACCCTTACAGTGACCGGAGTATGTAAGGTGTGTGGGAGCAATGGCGCACAGCTGCAGTGCTGTGCGTTACCTCAGTGAAGAACGGAGTCTTCTGCCGCCGATTTCAAAATCTTCTTGCTTCTCATACTCACCCGGCTTCTGTCTTCCGGCTCTTCAAGTACCATTGAGACACAGAAGGAATAGTGTGAATACGGCTAGGCCAGCGGTGGCCAACCTGTGGCTCTTGAGCCACATGTGGCTCTTTCTTTACTCAAATGTGGCTCCCAACACTCAAAGTCACGTGACCACAACAGATACAGAAACCGCTGCACTCTGCGAGGGGGGCGGCGGCGCGGCTCTGGGATCGGACGGCGAGGGTGAGATCCTGTGTACGATCCCTCTGGAGCTAATGGTGTCCAGTAGCCTAAGAAGCAGGACCTAGCTTCAGAGAGTAGGGCTGCTTTTCTCCCCTCAGTCCCACGATGCAGGGAGTCTGTTGCCAGCGGAGCTCCCTGAAAATAAAAAACCCAACAAAATACTTTCTCTCAGCAAACTCAGGAGAGCTCACTGAAAAGCACCCAGCTCGCTCTGGGCACAGTATCAAACTGGGGTCTGGAGGAGGGGCATAGAGGGAGGAGCCAGAGCACACCAGAACCTAAATTCTTTCTTAAAGTGCCCATGTCTCCTGCGGAGCCCGTCTATCCCCATGGTCCTTACGGAGTCCCCAGCATCCACTAGGACGTTAGAGAAATGTTTGTTTATAGCTCTCTTCTAATAGCGATGCAAAAGTTATTCTGCACAATTTATCAGAGTAGATAAGGAAATCACAATGGCTTAAAAGGACTGTGGAGTAAGCCTAGTATAATCCCTTGGGAACTGCTGATGCAAAACTTTTGACTTGTAATTTGTTAACTTTCCAGGGAGCCATAAAAGGGAAATGCTGATTTACTGGGGAAACTCTGAGCCGGCCACACCAAATCATTTCCTTAAAGTGGTAGAAACGCCCCTGGACATAGTGCAATATTTATTCCTATGCGAGTGTGGAACTGGACAGCAGTGGGGTGTAGATGGGCTGAAGCTGCATAAAGTATATGACTGCATAAAGTATATGAAAAATACAAAGAATATATTAGAAATATCTTCTTTGTATTATTATAATCAGTTTTATAGTCAAAACTCTGGAGTAAAAAGTCTATGGCAGGTGAGGCAGTGACTCCCTGGCTATCTTTTCTGCACATCTCTGATCAAAACTCACCAAATTTCCAGCAGGATATACTGCTGCACCTGTGAATAATGCCCACATGAACTCTTTGGCTCATATATTGTGTGTAAATATGACTCTGGTTCTAGCCAGTGCCTGCTTAGCCAGTTACCTCACTGAAAGTCCCGCCAAAGTCCTGGGTCTGTCCCAGAATTTGGAACACAGTTCCAAGCCAGGCCGGACCCAATACTTACATTGTTCCCACTGCGGCGGAATATCCTGGATTGGCACCATTCACACTGCACACGGGTGCGGTGTCCTTTGGCCAGCACTTGCAGACGACATCATCTCCAAGTGCCGGGAAATCTGTCAGATTGGTACCCTGGGGCATGGCCATGGTCCTGTTAGGGTCTAACATAGCAAGCTTCCCGGGTTGGATTCCTGGATAACTGGACCTCAGGTTTTTTTTTTGGATCCTTTTCCACTGAGCAAAACTCAGGTTGATACACGTTCATGTGCAAAAACCCGAGCCTTTGAAGGCAGTGGAAAAGGATTATTGACAAGCAAAACTTTCTTGGGTACCTACTTGGACCGGAAATCCACCATAAGAGTCCAGGCTTGTTGGTATCTGCCTTAGATGTGTCTCCTCACCAACGCATTTCGGCTTATAGTAGCACACCTTGATAAAGGCTTCTATAAGCCGAAACGCGTTGGAAGGAGACACATCTAAGGCAGATACCAACAAGCCAGGACCCTTGCGGTGGGTTTCCGGTCCAGCGAGGTACCCAATAAAGTTTTTGTTTGTCAAACGTGATTTGGTGTGTACTATACATCGCAAATTATGGTATGCTGCATGACGTGAATTTTAATCAAAATTTTAATCAATTAAAAAACGTTATTACACTATTGCCACCTACTATTTTTCCCTACATGTAATATAAGAATGGGAGAAGTCTTATACCAAAAGGGAAATACTTCAAGTACCATTGAGACACAGAAGGACTATTAGAGATAAGAAGGAGGACTTAGATGTAATCATGCCGCTGTATAAGGCATTGGTACGTCCGCACCTGGAATATTGTGTTCAGTTTTGGGCACCATTGTATAAAAAAGACATCAGTGAACTCGAAAGTGTTCAAAGGTGAGCTACTAAATTGATTATAGGCCTAGAAGGACTGGACTATAAGGAAAGACTTGCTAGGCTGAATATGTATACACTAGAAAAGAGGCGCCTAATATGTAAAGGGACATCACAAAGAGTTATCAGAGGAATTATTTATTAAAAGAACACAGTTTAGGACACGTGGGCACTCACTGCGACTGGAGGAGAGAAAGTTCCGAACACAACGGAGGAAAGGGTTCTTCACTGTTAGGGCAATCAGGATGTGGAATTCCCTGCCAGGGAAGGTGGTAATGGCGGACTCTGTAATTGGATTTAAAAAAGGAATGGATAAATTTCTGAATGAAAAAGCTATCCAAGGTTATATTACTTAAAATATCAACGTGGTTATTCCAGGGGTAACATGAGTTATAGTAGCTAACTAGTCATAAAACATTATTTAGCAACTATGTAGAATCATCACAACTTAAAACAGGTTGAACACGATGGGCAATTTGCCTCTGTTCAACCTCAAATACTATGTTACTATGTTACTATGACTGATTATCATTATATGTGATCTTGGACAGGATACTATTATCCATTTATTATATCAATATACACAGGATTCCATCATCTGGTTATTATACCAATATATACAGAATACCATCTTACTCTGTCTATACCCTTTTTTGCATTTGCGCCGGTCTACTGTCGAGTGTTATATTGCACATGTGTGTTGCTGCTAATGATGACCACAGGCACATTGCTCCCCTTTAATTTGCTGGTAATTGCTGCTATATACATGGGGAGAAGCGGTATCAGTGAACATACAGTAATGTGCGCTGATACCCCTTATCCCCCATAACTATAATTATAATGATCTTGGGCCTCAGTCTGTATCACATAAATGAGAGGAAAATTACCTAGCCCCATCAATTTCACTTAGATAGTTGAAAATACAAATCACACACAGTCCTTGAGCTCAAGGTCAAAACATGGGACTCCCTGGACTAGCATAACTAAACTGCCTCAGAACACTATCCATGTGTACATCTATTGGGAATAGTAAACTGTGGTCAGCAAAGCGGAGCCAGCCACCATGCCCGATGCGAGCCAACGAGGGTACACATTTTAGTATTCTGAATAAGTTTAATGATGTTCTGAATAGTGATGAGCAGGTTCGGTTTCTCGGAAACCGAACCCCCCCTAACTTCACCCTTTTTACACGGGTCCGAGCCATACTCGGTTTCTCCCGTATGGCTCGGTTAACCCGAGCGAGCCCGAACGTCATCATCCCGCTGTCGGATTCTCGCGAGATTCGGATTCTATATAAGCACCCGCGCGTCGCCACCATTTTCACTCGTGCATTGGAAATGTTAGGGAGAGAACGTGGCTGGCGTCCTCTCCATTTATTTATTGTTGAGTTGATGCAAATATTTGTGCTTGCTTATATCATTGTGGGGACTGGGGAGCAGCTTTATATTAATATAGGAGGAGTACAGTGCAGAGTTTTGCTGATCAGTGACCACCAGTTTTATCCGTTCTCTGCCTGAAAAAAACACTCCATATCTGTGCTCAGTGTGCTGCATATATCTGTGCTCACACTGCTTAATTGTGGGGACTGGGGAGCAGCTGTATTATATAGCAGGAGTACAGTGCAGAGTTTTGCTGACAGTGACCACCAGTATACGTTGTCTGCCTGAAAAACACTCCATATCTGTGCTCAGTGTGCTGCTTTATTGTGGGGACTGGAGAGTCGGGACCACCAGTATAATATTATATAGGAGGAGTACAGTGCAGAGTTTTGCTGACACAGTGACCACCAGTATATATAGCAGTACGGTACGGAAGGCCACTGCTGTACCTACCTCTGTGTCGTCATTAAGTATACTATCCATCTACATTCTAATTCTATACCTGTGGTGCATTTTAGTTTTGCAGTTTGCTGACACAGTGACCACCAGTATATATAGCAGTACGGTACGGAAGGCCACTGCTGTACCTACCTCTGTGTCGTCATTAAGTATACTATCCATCTACATTCTATACCTGTGGTGCATTTCAGTTGTGCAGTTTGCTGACACAGTGACCACCAGTATATATAGCAGTACGGTACAGAAGGCCACTGCTGTACCTACCTCTGTGTCGTCATTAAGTATACTATCCATCTACATTCTATACCTGTGGTGCATTTTAGTTTTGCAGTTTGCTGACACAGTGACCACCAGTATATATAGCAGTACGGTACGGAAGGCCACTGCTGTTCCTACCTCTGTGTCGTCATTAAGTATACTATCCATCTACATTCTATACCTGTGGTGCATTTCAGTTGTGCAGTTTGCTGACACAGTGACCACCAGTATATATAGCAGTACGGTACGGAAGGCCACTGCTGTACCTACCGCTGTGTCATCATTAAGTATACTATCCATCTACATTCTATACCTGTGGTGCATTTTAGTTTTGCAGTTTGCTGACACAGTGACCACCAGTATATATAGCAGTACGGTACGGAAGGCTACTGCTGTACCTACCTCTGTGTCGTCATTAAGTATACTATCCATCTACATTCTATACCTGTGGTGCATTTTAGTTTTGCAGTTTGCTGACACAGTGACCACCAGTATATATAGCAGTACGGTACGGAAGGCCACTGCTGTACCTACCTCTGTGTCGTCATTAAGTATACTATCCATCTACATTCTATACCTCTGGTGCATTTTAGTTTTGCAGTTTGCTGACACAGTGACCACCAGTATATATAGCAGTACGGTATGGAAGGCCACTGCTGTACCTACCTCTGTGTCATCAAGTATACTATCCATCTACATTCTATACCTGTGGTGCATTTTAGTTTTGCAGTTTGCTGACACAGTGACCACCAGTATATATAGCAGTACGGTACGGAAGGCCACTGCTGTACCTACCTCTGTGTCATCAAGTATACTATCCATCTACATTCTATACCTGTGGTGCATTTTAGTTGTGCGCAGTATATATAGTAGTAGGTCATTGCTATTGATACTGGCATATAATTCCACACATTAAAAAATGGAGAACAAAAATGTGGAGGTTAAAATAGGGAAAGATCAAGATCCACTTCCACCTCGTGCTGAAGCTGCTGCCACTAGTCATGGCCGAGACGATGAAATGCCATCAACGTCGTCTGCCAAGGCCGATGCCCAATGTCATAGTAGAGAGCATGTGAAATCCAAAAAACAAAAGTTCAGTAAAATTACCCAAAAATCAAAATTGAAAGCATCTGATGAGAAGCGTAAACTTGCCAATATGCCATTTACGACACGGAGTGGCAAGGAACGGCTGAGGCCCTGGCCTATGTTCATGGCTAGTGGTTCAGATTCACATGAGGATGGAAGCACTCATCCTCTCGCTAGAAAAATGAAAAGACTTAAGCTGGCAAAAGCACAGCAAAGAACTGTGCATTTTTCTAAATCACAAATCCCCAAGGAGAGTCCAATTGTGTCGGTTGCGATGCCTGACCTTCCCAACACTGGGGGTCATTCCGAGTTGTTCGCTCGGTAAAAATCTTCGCATCGCAGTGATTTTCCGCTTAATGCGCATGCGCAATGTCCGCACTGCGACTGCGCCAAGTAAATTTGCTATGCACTTAGGAATTTTATCCACGGCTTTTTCTTTGTTCTGGCGATCGTAATGTGATTGACAGGAAATTGGTGTTACTGGGCAGAAACAGGCCGTTTTATGGGCGTGTGGGAAAAAACGCTACCGTTTCCAGAAAAAACGCAGGAGTGGCCGGAGAAACGGGGGAGTGTCTGGGCGAAAGCTGGGTGTGTTTGTGACGTCAAACCAGGAACGACAAGCACTGAACTGATCGCAGAAGCCGAGTAAGTCTTGAGCTACTCAGAAACTGCTACGAGGTGTGTAATCGCAATATTGCGAATACATCGTTCGCAATTTTAAGATGCTAAGATTCACTCCCAGTAGGCGGCGGCTTAGCATGAGCAAATCTGCTAAAATCCGCTTGCGAGCGAACAACTCGGAATGACCCCCACTGGACGGGAAGAGCTTGCGCCTTCCACCATTTGCACACCCCATGCAAGTGCTGGCTGATGGTGAGGTGGTTTGTTTAAGTCAGGCACCCGGGGAGACACCTGTTGTCCGTGGGACGAATATGGCCATTGACATGCCTGGTCAAAATACAAAAAAAAATCACCTCTTCGGTGTGGAATTATTTCAACACAAATGCGGACAACAGGTGTCAAGCCGTGTGTTGCCTTTGTCAAGCTGTAATAAGTAGGGGTAAGGACGTTAACCACCTCGGAACATCCTCCCTTATACGTCACCTGCAGCGCATTCATCATAAGTCAGTGACAAGTTCAAAAACTTTGGATGACAGCGGAAGCAGTCCACTGACCACTAAATACCTTCCTCTTGTAACCAAGCTCCTGCAAACCACACCACCAACTCCCTCAGTGTCAATTTCCTCCTTACCCAGGAAAGCCAATAGTCCTGCTGGCCATGTCACTGGCAAGTCTGACGAGTCCTCTCCTGCCTGGGATTCCTCCGATGCATCCTTGAGTGTAACGCCTACTGCTGCTGGCGCTGCTGTTGTAGCTGCTTGGAGTCGATCGTCATCCCAGAGGGGAAGTCGGAAGACCACTTGTACTACTTCCAGTAAGCAATTGACTGTCCAACAGTCCTTTGCGAGGAAGATGAAATATCACAGCAGTCATCCTGCTGCAAAGCAGATAACTCAGGCCTTGGCAGCCTGGGCGGTGAGAAACGTGGTTCCGGTATCCACCGTTAATTCAGAGGCAACTAGAGACTTAATTGAGGTACTGTGTCCCCGGTACCAAATACCATCTAGATTCCATTTCTCTAGGCAGGCGATACCGAAAATGTACACAGACGTCAGAAAAAGAGTCACCAGTGTCCTAAAAAATGCAGTTGTACCCAATGTCCACTTAACCACGGACATGTGGACAAGTGGAGCAGGGCAGACTCAGGACTATATGACTGTGACAGCCCACTGGGTAGATGTATTGCCTCCCGCAGCAAGAACAGCAGCGGCGGCACCAGTAGCAGCATCTCGCAAACGCCAACTCGTTCCTAGGCAGGCTACGCTTTGTATCACCGCTTTCCAGAAGAGGCACACAGCTGACAACCTCTTACGGAAACTGAGGAAGATCATCGCAGAATGGCTTACCCCAATTGGACTCTCCTGGGGATTTGTTACATCGTACAACGCCAGCAATATTGTGCGTGCATTACTTCTGGGCAAATTCCAGCACGTCCCATGTTTTGCACATACATTGAATTTGGTGGTGCAGAATTATTTAAAAAACGACAGGGGCGTGCAAGAGATGCTGTCGGTGGCCCGAAGAATTGCGGGCCACTTTCGGCATTCAGCCACCGCGTACAGAAGACTGGAGCACCACCAAACAATCCTGAACCTGCCCTGCCATCATCTGAAGCAAGAGGTGGTAACGAGGTGGAATTCAACCCTCTATATGCTTCAGAGGATGGAGGAGCAGCAAAAGGCCATTCAAGCCTATACATCTGCCCACGATATAGGCAAAGGAGGGGGAATGCACCTGACTCAAGCGCAGTGGAGAATGATTTCAACGTTGTGCAAGGTTCTGCAACCCTTTGAACTTGCCACACGTGAAGTCAGTTCAGACACTGCCAGCCTGAGTCAGGTCATTCCCCTCATCAGGCTTTTGCAGAAGAAGCTGGAGACATTGAAGGAGGAGCTAAAACAGAGCGATTCCACTAGGCATGTGGGACTTGTGGATGGAGCCCTTAATTCGCTTAACCAGGATTCACGGGTGGTCAATCTGTTGAAATCAGAGCACTACATTTTGGCCACCGTGCTCGATCCTAGATTTAAAACCTACGTTGTATCTCTCTTTCTGGCAGACACAAGTCTGCAGAGGTTCAAAGACCTGCTGGTGAGAAAATTGTCAAGTCAAGCGGAACGTGACCCGTCAACATCTCCTCCTTCACATTCTCCCGCAACTGGGGGTGCGAGGAAAAGGCTAAGAATTCCGAGCCCACCCGCTGGCGGTGATGCAGGGCAGTCTGGAGCGAGTGCTGACATCTGGTCCGGACTGAAGGACCTGCCAACGATTACTGACATGTCGTCTACTGTCACTGCATATGATTCTCTCACCATTGAAAGAATGATGGAGAATTATATGAGTGACCGCATCCAAGTAGGCACGTCAGACAGTCCGTACGTATACTGGCAGGAAAAAGAGGCAATTTGGAGGCCCTTGCACAAACTGGCTTTATTCTACCTAAGTTGCCCTCCCTCCAGTGTGTACTCCGAAAGAGTGTTTAGTGCAGCCGCTCACCTTGTCAGCAATCGGCGTACGAGGTTACTTCCAGAAAATGTGGAGAAGATGATGTTCATCAAAATGAATTATAATCAATTCCTCCGTGGAGACATTCACCAGCAATTGCCTCCAGAAAGTACACAGGGATCTGAGATGGTGGATTCCAGTGAGGACGAATTAATAATCTGTGAGGAGGGGGATGTAAACAGTGAAAGGGGTGAGGAATCGGAGGATGATGATGAGATGGACATCTTACCTCTGTAGAGCCAGTTTGTGCAAGGAGAGATTGATTGCTTCTTTTTTGGTGGGGGCCCAAACCAACCAGTCATTTCAGTCACAGTCGTGTGGCAGACCCTGTCGCTGAAATGATGGGTTTGTTAAAGTGTGCATGTCCTGTTTATACAACATAAGGGTGGGTGGGAGGGCCCAAGGACAATTCCATCTTGCACCTCTTTTTTCTTTCATTTTTCTTTGCATCATGTGCTGTTTGGGGACAATTTTTTTGAAGTGCCATCCTGTCTGACACTGCAGTGCCACTCCTAGATGGGCCAGGTGTTTGTGTCGGCCACTTTTGTCGCTTAGCTTAGTCACACAGCGACCTTGGTGCGCCTCTTTTTTTCTTTGCATCATGTGCTGTTTGGGGACTATTTTTTTGAAGTGCCATCCTGTCTGACACTGCAGTGCCACTCCTAGATGGGCCAGGTGTTTGTGTCGGCCACTTTTGTCGCTTAGCTTAGTCACACAGCGACCTTGGTGCGCCTCTTTTTTTCTTTGCATCATGTGCTGTTTGGGGACAATTTTTTTGAAGTGCCATCCTGTCTGACACTGCAGTGCCACTCCTAGATGGGCCAGGTGTTTGTGTCGGCCACTTGTGTCGCATAGCTTAGTCACACAGCGACCTTGGTGCGCCTCTTTTTTTCTTTGCATCATGTGCTGTTTGGGGACTATTTTTTTGAAGTGCCATCCTGCCTGACACTGCAATGCCACTCCTAGATGGGCCAGGTGTTTGGGTCGGCCACTTGTGTCGCTTAGCTTAGCCATCCAGCGACCTCGGTGCAAATTTTAGGACTAAAAATAATATTGTGAGGTGTGAGGTGTTCAGAATAGACTGAAAATGAGTGGAAATTATGGTTATTGAGGTTAATAATACTATGGGATCAAAATGACCCCCAAATTCTATGATTTAAGCTGTTTTTTAGGGTTTTTTGAAAAAAACACCCGAATCCAAAACACACCCGAATCCGACAAAAAATTTTCGGTGAGGTTTTGCCAAAACGCGTCCAAATCCAAATCACGGCCGCGGAACTGAATCCAAAACCAAAACACAAAACCCGAAAAATGTCCGGTGCACATCACTAGTTCTGAATCAGTTTAGTTATGCCAACCCAGGAATCCCACAGGGGCGCTTTAACTTTAAGAGAAGAGGAGGCCCGTGTGCTGCCTCCTCCATTCGGGCCCCCTCCTCTCTGCTGGTAGCACTGGAAAGTCTGAGCACTAGAGGGTTCAGACTCTACTGCACATGTGCAGATCACCGGGAAAATGGTGCGGCGGACATTTTCCCAGTAATTTCTCTACTGCACATGCACAGAACACTGTGAAAATGACTGCTTTGCCATTTTCATGGTGATTCAACAGCACTGCTGACATCGGTGCGGGACTCCGGAGGGGTAATTTTTTAAAATATGGATGCAGCGTGTGTGGTGGGAGCCCCGTCTGGACTCAGGGGCCCGTGTGCACTGCACACACTGCACCCATTATAGATACGCCAGTGGTATCCCATGCAAGGGCACAGCTACTGTACCATAGGCACAGGGAGTGCAGCTGCTATGGGGCCCAGAGTTGAGAGGGGCCCACCTTCCCTGTCAAAGTTTCATGTGTTATATACATTTTTCACCATTGGGTGGTACATAGGGGCCCTTACACGGAATGTCATAATGTGACTTGGAGGTAATGTGTTGTATAATGTGTACTGGAAGCCCTACAATTTGACATAACGTGAACTAGAGCACTACTATGGTTCACTAAAAAAACTAGGGCACTATTATGGGGCAAAACATTAACTAAGACACTACTATGGTTCAAAAAAGGAGCTAGGGCACTATTATAGGACATAAATGTAACAGCTGCTGCAGAGCGGTGTCTACCTAGAGGCATTGGCACAGGGGCCCCTTCAAACTGTTGCTATGGGGCCCACAAAGTTCTGTCTATGCCCCTGGTCCTATGTTCTGAACTTGAACTTAGTTCTTGTATTCCTCCGATTGTCAGTCACTGTGGTCAAATATAAATAGTTTAAATGCATTTTTTTCCATTTTATCTATATTTAAAGTTAACTGTATACTGTGCATGTCATTTACTGTGTATTGCTGAAGTTTTTTCTCCAGAAATGTTGGTAGTAAATGATTTTTTATTACCACACTAAGGGGTATATTCAATTAGGGTCAGATCCATTCCATTCCCGACATGCATTTGTCCGAATGGATCCGACAACCCCTATTCAATCTCATCTCAATTCGACTTTTAAAAAGTCGAATGAGATGAGGGACCCAGAGGAGGAGAGGGGGGAAGTGGGGGAGCCGCGGGGAGACCAGCGGGGCAGCCGCCGGCAGACAGAGGAGATCAGCGCTACAGTAGCGCTGCAGGAGGATGTTACACAGCCGCCCAACCTCATGGCAGTGTCCACCCGGCTCCAGCAAGCGTGACCTCACTTGCTGGAGCCCGGTGGAAGCTGCCGTGAGTGGGGTGGCTGTGTAACATCCTCCTGCAGCGCTGTGCTGTAGCGCTGATCTCCCCTATATGCCCGTGGCTGTCCCCCGTCTCCCTGCGGCTCTCCCCCCTCTCCTCCTCTAAGTCCCACGTCTCAGTCCGACATTTTTTTATGTCGTACTGAGATGGTCGGAAACGGGGCCAAATCCTGTCGAATTTGGCCCCGTTTCACTCAAAAGTACGTGAATCGGCAGCTATACCGCCGATTCACGTACTATTCGACAAGTCGAATTCCCAGACTTGTCGAAAAAAAACTGATGGGACTGAATAGGTCGAATCACTATTCGACCTTAAAAAGTCGAAAACTGCCGTCTTTTCGACAGACGGCAGTTTTCGACCCTAATTGAATATACCTCTAAGGGGGTAATGCAGACCTGATCGTAGATGTGTGAAAAAACGCACATCTACGATCATTTTCTCTGACATGCGGGGGGACGCCCAGCAAAGGGCAAGTCCGTCCCGCATGCTGGGTCCTGCTCATCTCCCCGCAGACATGCGAAAGCATCACATGGTGGCGATGCTTTCGCATGGTTCAAATAGCCAGCTACCAGCCATATTTTGGGTTGCAGCAGCTGCGACCTGCCCCAGCAACGGTCCAGACACGCCTGCGTTATCCGGACCATGGGGGTCATTCCGAGTTGATCGCTAGCTGAAAATGTTTGCTGCGCAGCGATGATGCAAAATAAAGCACTTCTGCGCATGCGTATGCGGCGCAATGCGCACGCGCGCCGTACTTTCACAACCGCCGATGTAGTTTCACACAAGGTCTAGCGAAGCTTTTCAGTCGCACTGCTGGCCGCAGAGTGATTGACATGAAGTGGGCGTTTTTGGGTGTCAACTGACCGTTTTCAGTGAGTGTTTGGAAAAATGCAGGCGTGCCAGGAAAAACACAGGCATGGCTGGGCGAACGCAGGGCATTTTTGTGACGTTAAAACAGGAACTGAACAGTCTGAAGTGATCGCAAGCGCTGAGTAGGTCTGAAGCTACTCTGAAACTGCACAAAATTATTTTGTAGCCGCTGTGCAATCATTTCGTTCACACTTCTGCTAAGCTAAAATACACTCCCAGTGGGAGGCGGCATAGCGTTTGCACGGCTGCTAAAAACAGCTAGCGAGCGATCAACTCGGAATGACCCACCATGCCCCTTAAATGGAGCATTGACGCCCCATTCCCGCCCCCCTCTAGGTCTTAAACAGCATTCTGAAGAGAACGCAGTTGAGGACCTCGCACATGTGCGTACCGGCGTACGCGCATGTGCACATGTGCGAAATACGCTTCATATTGATTTTTGCACACTTGCGACAGTGTCTGAATTAGACCCTAAAAACAATTCTATTGCAGCAATTGGGTCACTTATGATAATCAGACCACAACAATATTGTCTAAAAAATTGCCTAATAAATGTACGTTATGTTTAAAAGTATAATTTCAGAGTTTCAGATATAGTCCAGGTAATCAGTGCTTTCCATCCATTAACTTGAATGAAACCATTTTTTTTTTTGTTACGTATGCCTTCATACAGTAGCATTGGCACTTATATAATAATATAATTTTATCTTTCTTGCTTGCTATCATTTTAGCATTCCAATATTGCAAGTTGTCTTTGGAATCATCAGAACTTTGCATTCCTTCTGTCAAACTCCTTTACCTTATGTTATATTGTTGTATATGTTTACTGAACCTTTATAATCTTAAAATCTGCAAATTTTAAGCAAATCTGGGAACAATTGGGTTAACTGGAAAGGACTTATCTTTCCATACATAATCGCTTAGATATTTACTCCAGCCCTACAGTATCTCACCCCCTCCCTCTTCACCTGAATCTGAATCAACTCTTTTGTCTAAACTTTAGCAGAAAAAAGCAGTCTGTTTGCCTAGTGTCAAAAGTAACTTTGAGGACAGTTTAAAAAAAAAAAAAAAAGGATCATTCCAGCAGACCAATGAGACATTTCTTTTGTTCTTGCCATGAGAAGAAGTACTGGTAAAATTCCTATGGGCTTTTAGGCACCACCCAGTTTGTAAGGGATAAAAAGAGGCTGGAGGAGAGAAAACAGTTACACTCCTGTGATCTGCATCTCCAAGTCTGCACTAGCTAGCCACTTCTACCATGTCTTACAGTGTTCGCCAGTCCACCACTTCAAGTTCCTTCAGGGGGCTGGGAAGTGGTATTGGTGGGGGAGCTGGTAGAGTTTCCTTCAAAGCCCCAAGTGTTCATGGTGGGTATGGGGGCCAGGGTGTTTCTGTGTCTTCTGCTCGTTATGTCTCTTCTGGCTTTGGTGGTGGTCTAGGAGGTGGTAGCAGTGGCTACAGCAGTAGCTTTGGATCTGGTGGTGGGTATGGCGGTGGGTACAGCGTTAATGTATCAGGCGATGCCCTGCTGACTGGCAATGAGAAGGAGACCATGCAGAACCTGAATGACCGCCTGGCTTCCTACCTGGATAAGGTGCGCTCTCTGGAGACTGCCAACGCAGACTTGGAGGTGAAGATCCGAGATTGGTATGAGAAACAAGGGCCCAGACCAGGTCGTGACTACAGCCACTACTTTAAGACCATTGAGGACCTGAGAGACAAGGTGAGTGGTCATATATGCCTCCTCTTATAACATATGGTACACATTGTTCTTTTCTCCTTGGCTAGCGAGGAAGTGAAAAATTTCAGTATACAACATGTTAATAAAACTTCCCATGTGATAAAAATTCTTTGTCTAATCCTATGCAGCACTGTGTACAATTCTGAATTACAGTAAAAATACAGAATATAATGTCAGAATCATTTTCTATATAATCTCTAGATCTCGTTATACTTAGTTCTTATAAGCATGTTAGTGAAATGCTTTTTCTTAACCCTTGTGACTTTTCTGCCTGAATAACAGCTCATGTATATAATTCTCTTGCACTTTTTTATAATCAAGTTGTCAACTCTCTCTAGAATTTCTATTTCTGTGTGGAATCCTCCACAGTTTACAATCGCATTACTTCCTCACCTTATATAATTTAACGGAATAACGTACAGCTACGTTCTTTAATTGTTGTAGCAACATGTCACTGGCTGATTAACATGCAGGTGCTTAATAACTGTTATCCACCTGTTCCTTCATATACATTCTCACAGTTTAACCTTTTATGCTAGTAATCCCTTGGCAAGGAAACACCAATGACGCTGTATGTGAAATGTGCACACTCAAACCTGTGGTAGGAAAGGAGAGGGGAGAGGGGGGGAGGGGGGGAGGGGAGGCTTTTTGCAGAGAGCAGAGCAGGCAGCGCCCAAAATACGCCCCCATGCCACCAATGTTCCAGAATGCAGAACAAGCGGAAGTGTATATGTGGCCATTCAGACCAATAGGATCCATTATCCTTTTCATTTTCATGATTTTTCCTGGCAGTGAAAACTGCTAGGAAATGTATGATTTGTAAGACCAGTGGGCGATTGGCTTTATTGTGAAAGGATATACAGTATACTGTACTTCATAGTGTTGACATTGGTTACACATAATGATTGGGACTTAGGGTATCCTGTGATTTGGGGCACTTATATCTATAATACACTTAACAATGTTTTAATAGTAGCCCTGTCTTTTCCTACATGGCTTCTTTCCTTATGAATGTGACTGTTGGAGGAGGCTGTTATCACCAAGTATGAGTAATAACTTTCTTTCTGGTTAACAAGTCCTGGATAAGAGATCTCATATCTGTATGCACAAATGCTTCACATTTTTTTATTTCACTGCAACATTTTACCATTTTCTGGTGTTTTAAAATTATTAATAATTAATGCTAAAATTAGATTAGAATAAATCACAAATTAATTATGAATAATGGCTGTCTTACCTATTTGCATAGATTTGTGTTTAATGCAGCTTCCATCCTGGAGCTAGACTTCTAGAGAGGTTAGGAAAGGAAAACCTGAACTAGACAGGTTTATTTGATCAAAATAGCAGACTGTTTTATAATGTTATTCTTAATTAGAATTATACAGTACTACTACTTATGTATTATACTGTATGCTACCATCACTGGGAGGCTTGTCCCTGTGTGCACAAGCTTTTCAGTGAAAATCCCAGACCTTGAGAAATTGGGAAACAGGGATGACTGGATCTGCACATGTTAATGCTTCATATTGTTTACCGAGTGTTTATAATACAAACCTGAGGCCTTGAGATCATCTCTGTATCAAGGTGACCCAAAACTACTAAACACACTCTCTAATGCTAATGTGATACTACTGTCACTAAATACTATGGGCCTTAGTCAGGTTTGTTAGCAAACCAAAAAAGTTAGCAATTAGGCAAAACCATGTTGCACTGCAGGGGGGCAGATATAACATGTGCAGAGAGAATTAGATTTGGGTGGGGTGTGTTCAAACTGAAATTTAAATTGCAGCCAGTATTTACCCTGCACAGAAACAATATAACCCACCAAAATCTAAATCTCTCTCTCTCTGCACATGTTACATCTCTCCCACCTGCAGTGCAACATGGTTTTGCCCAATTGCTTACTTTTTTGGTTTGCTATCAAACCTTTATAAACCTTAATCACTAATTTAGAGACTGAGGTATCCCATCTGACTAGTAAACATCCACTTACATTGTAAACAACACTTGTGCCCCATAGTCATTTATCATCTGGGTGTGGCATATCCAGAAACCATCTCAATAATATAATTTTGTATGTTCTGTTCAAGGTCTTTGTTATTAAAACATGTGTAGATGAGGATGAGGGGGGGTTTCCTGTTGGAGAGAGTGAAAATGAATTAAATAATGTGACATTTCCTGCCTTTCAGATTCTTGCTGCTACTATCGACAATTCCAAAGTTGTCCTGCAGGTAGACAATGCCAGGCTGGCAGCAGATGACTTCAGAACAAAGTGAGTAGTGAACCCTCTTTGGCTACATGACTTGAACAACTTTTTAATTCTAATTTATTCTATACAAATAATGTATAATTAATTATAACGTCTGTCTTGGTATCAGTGTAGATACAGTATGTGTATTATATATAACTAGTGTTAACAGCTGGTCAAAATGATGGACAACATAACAGTAACGTCGGCGCCAGTGGCTGTGTGTAAGCGAAAAGAGTTACACTTGAATTTTTCCGCCGGGTACCATCTAGTGGCCACTGGAGCACAAAACACTTGAATCCCCCCCCAAAAAAAGGTGAGGAGCAGCGTTAGCCTTTTATTATATAGGACAAACTTGGTTAAAATGGTTAAATGCTCATACTGCATTAGGGGAATTGAATTAACCCCGAAATTGTTTTGGGAGATATAAACAGGCTTTTACCATGATTTTTTGCCTGATTTTTTTTTTTGGGGGGGGGGGGGGGGGGGGGCAATTCAATTGTAGCCTGTTTTCCTCCAGAAAAATATCCAATTTTCAGGCAAAAATTTTATATTTTCGTGATCGCGAAAACAAGGCAATTAACAGGGATTTTGTTTTGGGACCTCAGCGGGTCCCCAAAAAAATCCCCAATAAGTGCTGGCGTTAGGCTGCTTTTGGGGCTAATTGGATAGCCCTGGGGGATCAATTAGCCCCTGATCAGTTGCCTGCAGTAATTTAATTTAATTCATTCTCATTAAAGATAATGCTCTTTATAAATTCTAACCATGCTATTAGTATAGTTATAGTAATGTATAAAATGACAATGAATTATTCTATCTGAAATTTCCTGAGACATGTCTGTGCCAACCTCTGTAAATGAATTAAATAAAGCCTAAAATACATGTACATTGATCTTTAGTATATGATATTGTGATAACGCTTGTATGGATGGCATATTATGAGCAGGCAGGGTGTGGCCCTAATACAGGGAAGCTTTACACATGACTTTTGCATTTTGGGCCAAATGTAATAGCCTGCGAGCTGCAAATGGCTTTGACTTTTTAAAAATGCTGTAGAGTTAAATTTCGCAGCTAAATCAACATCATCTCACCATTTGTTCAACACGTAGGCTATTGCATTTTAGCTATTTGTCTCTTTAATGTATTTTTCCATGACCAGGAAGGGATTGTTCACTGTTGATTAAAAGATAATCAGTAAACAGCCACACAGGCTGTGCAATTACAGTATTTCTTAATATGACTCACATTACACCCACGTCTCCCATCAAAGGATGCTGGGTAAATAAACCCTGCTATACACATTGTTTCCCTTATGACTGAACAAAAAGTCCTGGGTACAGCATAACCCATTGTCAATATGGCCATGCTGGTACAAGTCCAAGTTATACCTGAGTCCTTCATCTGTATACAATGACAGAGCAAAGTCTGTGCTGTTTCCGCACATAATACTCTGCGTTCTGGATGGATAACCAACTAGCACCTATTGTGCGTGCTTGGGATTTTGGCAGGTGTCCTAGTGGTGTTATAAAGCATTTAATAATGGCCACACCTGGCTGTAAACTGCTGGAATAACAGAGCAGTGTTTTCTATGTCAATATGTGACTTTTTATTTTACTTTGTAAAAAGGCGTAATAATAGTTCTTAATCAGTATTATCAGTTATAAGTTAAAAGTACAGCCCATAAAAGAAAAATATTTTCACTATATATATATATATATATATATATATATATATATATATATATATATATATATAATTGATGTTAGCAGTCAGTTGGGGAGCCACGATAAGCCTAAAGCTGGTCTGTTGATAGTTAATGACTTGTACGAGTTAAGTCTACCGAGCACTATGTGCTTCCTTTGTACAGGTTAGGTCCGCATGATCGGCGGCTGGGATCCCAGCCGCAGAATGCCGGCCCCAAAAATAACTACTAACTAATACTAAAATACAGATGTGTCCATGCTTATCTTGACCTTTAATAGGAATAATTGAGACTGGGCAGTCGGACTTAATCCCTTGCTGTAATGACTTAGGTGGTCATTCCGAGTTGCTGCTGCTGCGATCAATAGTCCACACCTATGGGGGAGTGTATTTTAGCTTAGCAGGGCTGCATTCGCTTGTGCAGCCCTGCTAAGCAAAAAAAAATTCACTCAAAACAAGGCTCGGCATATACCTACTTACCCTGTGCGATGGATCCAGCGATGATGGGCTCGGCTTGGACGTCACTCCTCCGGCCTCCGTTCACCTGGGCATGCCAGCGTTTTACTTACCACTCTCCGAAAACTGCTCCAAACGGTCCAAATCCGCCCTGCACTGCCCTCTTCCTGTCAATCTTCTTTGCGGTCCGTCCAGCGACCGCTTTCTTCTTTAGCTGCGGCCGCCGTGCATGCGCATTCCGCACCCATTCACACCGCAGCGATAAACCGCTGCGTGCAAACGGGTCGGAATGACCCCCTTAATCCCCTGCTGTATTGTTCTCTGTATTGTATTGAAGCTGAGAACAAGGGTTTATGTTAATAAACCATGTTGTGCCTAGGCGCAGCAAACTAGTCAAGATAACCGTGTACCCATCTGTAGTGTGTAGGGTTATTTTGTAACTACTTCAAATGAATGTCACAACAATAATGTTCACTAGTTACTGTACAAGTTAAATAACTAGGTGGGGAACCTGAAGACAATAATTCAGTAAGTGCTAAACATACTGTTATTGTTGTTTACACTTTATGATTTGTGAACATATAGTTTAGTCCCCCCCCCCCCCCCCTCCACAATTAGTGATCTGCAGATTATTATCGGTAATCAAATAGTAACCAGACTTCTTTTCTTTGAGGTTTGAGAATGAGCTTGCCCTTCGCCAGAGTGTGGAAGCTGACATTAATGGATTGCGCAGAGTGTTGGATGAACTGACCCTGGCTAGAACTGATCTGGAGATGCAGATAGAGAACTTGAAGGAGGAGCTGGCCTACCTGAAGAAGAACCATGAAGAGGTAATATCATTAAGCATTGTATTTAGCCTTAAAACAAGCTTACTTTGTACGCAGCACTAATAAATCAATTGCATCATTCTTAAGAATCAAGACTTTGATCTAGGTGAAGTCTACAAAGAAATTGTTCACCAGATATTTGAAAAAAATAAAAAACAATTATAGAAATAATTTGAGGATATGTCATGAAAAGTAAGATGTCTATACACATTTTTTGGAGTTTTATTTAGAGTGGTGGTATAATTTTCAAACTTTTAATGTCTCATTCAGGAAATAAACGCGTTACGTGGACAAACCGGTGGTCAAGTCAGTGTTGAAGTGGACTCGGCACCAGGTGTGGATATGAGCAAGATTTTGGCTGATATGAGAGATCGGTATGAGCTGATGGCTGAGAAAAATCGCAAGGATGCTGAAGCTTGGTTCTTCACTAAGGTAGTGTGATAATTTACAGCAGTCAAAACTGAAAAGCAAAACATTTTGTATAACTTTTCTAAGCTACTATACTTCCTATGTAATCAAAACATATTTCTCTTCAATTGTGTAGACTGAAGAACTGAACAAGGAAGTTGCCACACACACAGAACTGATCCAGACCAGCAAGACAGAAATCACAGACCTAAGACGCACGCTCCAAGGGCTTGAGATAGAACTCCAGTCTCAACTAAGTATGGTTAGTATTGTTGGACTGTTTGTGGAAAATGAAAGCAATGGCAAAAGCTCATTCCAATGGGTGCAGACAATGAGCTGCAGGGTAAACCCCACGGCTAATTAATATGTCTCCAAGAATAAAATGCTTGAAAGTTTAGATTTCCCAAAAACTGGGATGCCAGCGTAGTTTGATTGGTTACAAGAGAAGAAAGGCACTGATGTTTTACTGAAGAATATTCATTATTATAATATATTATCCTTCTGTCTACAGAAATCATCCCTTGAAGGTACTCTTTCAGAAACAGAAGCACGATTTGGTGCGCAACTGTCACAAATTCAAGCGTTAATTGGCAGTTATGAGGCACAACTTGGTGACCTCCGTTCAGACATGGAACGCCAGAACCATGAGTATAAAATGCTCATGGATATCAAGACACGTTTGGAACATGAAATCGCCACCTATCGTCAGCTCCTGGAAGGACATGATGCACAGTGAGTACAGAGCTTTATTGTTGGTTACCTTGTTCATTACCTATACTAAGTGAGATAGCCATTCTGTGGACTCAATGCAGCCAATGAATTCACTAAGAACCAGCAACAATTTAGAAGGATGATACTTTGTGCAACAGTTATAACTGGGTCACTTTGAACTGATAGGCTGCATTGCATTGTCATGAATTTTGGCTCTGATCATAAATCCACTTAATTTGTGTTCAATAAACCATGCATGAACTAAATTGAATATATGTTCCTAAATCATAGAAACATAGAAACATAGAATTTGATGGCAGATAAGAACCACTTGGCCCATCTAGTCTGCCCCTTTTTTATCCTTAGGTAATCTCAACCCTTTTTGAACCTCAATTCTTTGTAAGGATATTCATATGCCTATCCCAAACATGTTTAAATTGCTCAACAGTCTTAGCCTCTACCACCTCTGATGGGAGGCTATTCCACTTATCCACTACCCTTTCTGTGAAGCATTTTTTCCTTAAATTTCCCCTGAACCTGCCTCCCTCCAGTTTATGAGTACAGTATGTCCTCGAGTTCTAATACTTCTCTTCCTTTGAAGAATGTTTCCCTCCTGAACTTTGTTAAAACCTTTGGTATATTTGAAAGTTTCTATCATGTCCCCCCTTTCCCTTCTCTCCTCCAAAATATCATGTTCCAAACATGAGCCTGAAAGAGTAGGGAAGGTTACCCCCTTCCCAGTACCAGGACCCACTGGAGCTCTCAATGGCCCTGGTTCCAGAGTGTGAATGTATTGTAAGAATATATTTATTTGGAAAATAGATGGAATGTTACAGTAAATGTCTGTGAAAGCCACAGTACTCAGAACTTGAAGTACCTTTCCTGTTTGGAAATTATTTGAGTAACATTTGTAGGGAGTATAGCTTTTTCCTGGGAGAATAGCTTTTATATCTTCATTTATACTCATTGTTCTAGTGGAGCTGGGAATTTCAAAACTAGTTATATAAGCAGGTTATAATTTAAAGAGAAAAAATAAGACCACTACCTACTGTACTTTTCTCATATATTTTTTGTTTTTGTTTTGCTCAACAGGATTGTTGGGGGCACAACCAAAGATGGTAAGTAGCACGATACGTTGGGTTCTTCATTATTGTACTTTTAGAAAAAATATATTCCAAACTGTCTGATAAACGGGATGCGGTCATGGGACCGGTGCTCGGCATCCCGGTGGTCACCATGCGGATGCCGGAATCCCGAGCGATCAAAATGCCGGCAGTCACAATGCCTATCCACAGGGACCACGACACCTACAGTGGAAATAGAACCATGTGAAGGACGCAGCAAACCACAGAGCCCGCTCCGTGGCATTGTTGCGCTTTGATGTAGGATATATTACTGTCTATGCCCTTGTAACGGACAATAAACTGGGTCTTTTTTCCACTTAATAATTAGTGGTTACAAATGTAAAATAAATGGTCAAGAACTGATCAGAAAATACGTTTTTTTAAGTAAAGCTGTGATTGTGGGGGAATATTTTTTCGCAATGCACAGCAGATGTCATGTCTTTAGTCTAATGAAGGACAAAGAGATTAGAACTTTTATAGTCTGACGCGGGCAGTTAACAGAACACCTGCAAAGCAAAAGTAAATAGAAAAGAGCGCTCAATTATGTACTGTATGTATGTCTAATTTAGAATATTTTCTTTACTTTTTTTTTGTAGTTAAAATCGAAAGAAAATGAGAAATGAGTAATTAGGCAGCTTCCTTTTAAGAAGACCCTCCTCTTTTTCTGCACGCAAACTTGGCTTATGCAGGAGCATATGCAGGAGCTATGGAGTCAAGATCTGTTACATTTCCCAAATGACCTACAGATCGCATATAATGTTTAACACCTGGATGTAGTGGATGAATTAAAAGCTTGCTTTTATAAACTCTTTTATTCTACAGCTGTCTAATAAATAACAACTTTGGGTCAAGCATAAAACTAGTTGTCTTTATTAATACAATGTTTAAAATAAAAGAATACCATACGCAAAATATTCAGAACATTTCTATTGTTAATTACATATACTGTACTGATCGTCTGCATACTGGGCCTAAATCATGTTTGTATGGAAAGTAGCTAGAAAGTTGCTGTGTAATTCCATGTAACTAATAATAATTAATAATGTTCTTTATATAGTGTTTTTCTCCCACAAGAGTCAAAGTCACTTTACATATATAAAAAACATGATACATAGTACAAAGCCATTAGAATTACATCAAACTGAAAAACATACAGACATAACTAAGAACAACTAAACCTAGAAAGCACAATAAGCATAATGCAGAGTTAGTTCACTATGTAGGATTACCCTGGGTGGAATAGGTGACACCAAGAAGAAATTACACAAAATGGGTGTCTGCAGTGTCCTAGCGCTAGGGGTAGTGTCCCAACATAACACTCAGATCCATGTCATTAATTCTAATCATGAGCATACTAGATGAGGGAGCCATGTTGGAATCACCATAGCAACCATCGATTGCAATTCACAATGTTTCCAGGCACCTGTCAGTCTGCATAAGCATTAGCTTACTCAGGCTGGCCATCTGATCCAGACACCCAGGTCCAGTAAGTCTGTCTGATGATGCAGACCCTGAATGCATCATGCCTTCAAAACAGGGGTGACACTCCCCTGTTTTGAAGAATAGTGCAGGGTGCTGCCCAGTGGTGCAAGTGGGCGGGTACGGGTGGGTACGGCGTACCCGTAAGAATTTAGCCGTGGGTACGCCGTACCCACACCGACGGGCCGCCGCTCCTCTTCCTTCTCTCCCCTGCTCCACGCCGCACCCGCCGTCCCCGCCGCACCGCCACTGATGTGAGGGAAGGAGAGCGCAGCCTGCGCCTCTCCTTCCCCTCAGTCTCCGGTGGGTGTCTCAGTTTACTTCAGCGCCGATCCGTGAGCCAATCAGAGCTCGCACCCGCGAGCTCTGATTGGCTCACGGATCGGCGCTGAATTAAACTGAGACACCCGCCGGAGACTGAGGGGAACGAGAGGCGCAGGCTGCGCTCTCCTTCCCTCACATGACAGACAGGACGGCAGCGGCAGCGGTGAGTAGGGGAGGGGGGCATGTTTACCTGGCACTGGGGGGGGGCATGTTATACCTGGCACTGGGGGGGCATGTATACCTGGCACTGGGGGCATATCTGGCACAGGGGGGCATATATACCTGGCACTGGGGGATATCTGGCACTGGGGGGCATGTAATACCTGGCACTGGGGGATATCTGGCACTGGGGGGGCATGTTATACCTGGCTCTGGGGGCATATCTGGCACAGGGGGGGTATATATACCTGGCACTGGGGGATATCTGGCACAGGGGGGCATGTATACCTGGCACTGGGGGCATATCTGGCACAGGGGGGCATATATACCTGGCACTGGGGGATATCTGGCACAGGGGGGCATGTATACCTGGCACTGGGGGATATCTGGCACTGGGGGGGCATGTTATACCTGGCACTGGGGGATATCTGGCACTGGGGGGGCATGTATACCTGGCACGGGGGGATATCTGGCACTGGGGGCATATCTGGCACAGGGGGGCATATATACCTGGCACTGGGGGATATCTGGCACAGGGGGGCATGTATACCTTGCACTGGGGGATATCTGGCACTGGGGGCATATCTGGCACTGTAGGGGCATTTCTGTATCTGGCACGGGGGGCAATGTATATCTGACACAGTGGGGGCATTTGTGTATCTGGCACTGTGGGGCAATGTGTATCTGACACTGTGAGGCAATGTATGGCACTCTGGGGGCATTTCCTTATCTGGCACTGTGGGGCAATGTGTATCTGACACTCTGGGGACATTTGTGTATCTGGCACTGTGGGGCAATGTGTATCTGGCACTGTGGGGCAATGTGCATCTGGCACTGTGGGGCAATGTGTATCTGGCACTGTGGGGCAATGTGCATCTGGCACTGTGGGGCAATGTGCATCTGGCACTGTGGGGCAATGTGTATCTGGCACTGTGAGGCAATGTGTATCTGACACTCTGGGGACATTTGTGTATCTGGCACTCTGGGGACATTTGTGTATCTGGCACTGTGGGGCAATGTGTATCTAGCACTGTGGGGTTATGTGTATCTGGCACTGTGGGGCAATGTATATCTGGCACTGTGGGGCAACGTGTATCTGACACTATTGGGGTCATACGTGTATCTGCCCCTCCCCCATATGTGTATCACGCCCCCATTTTCATTGGCCACGCCCCATGTGGCATTTGGCCAAACCCACAGTACCCGTAAGACATTTTTTCTACTTGCACCACTGGTGCTGCCCCTATTCTCCCCCCCCCCCCCCCCCCCATACACTGCAGCATGTCAATCGGGGCTGCAGGCGATATCACAAGACCCATTCTGCACATGTGCACAATGGGTCTTGCTCTTGCGCAGACCCCACACCGTCGCATTTGTACATAAACCATAGAATTATGTACAAATCTGAATTAGACCCATAGTGGAGGTAACCATTTTGCGGCCTATACAAGTATACATGAGTATGCAGCCTAAACTGTATGTACTAGGCATACTAGAAATCAATTTATTTGTTAAGGCACAAGTCTCTTCTTGTGGTGTTCGTGGAACCCTGTGTTATAATTAGAGATGAGCGCCTGAAATTTTTCGGGTTTTGTGTTTTGGTTTTGGGTTCGGTTCCGCGGCCGTGTTTTGGGTTCGAACGCGTTTTGGCAAAACCTCACCGAATTATTTTTGTCGGATTCGGGTGTGTTTTGGATTCGGGTGTTTTTTTCCAA